>NC_139167.1:77413301-78013301 GCF_965202585.1 Thalia democratica
GGATTATGATGGTAAAAGCATATTGAGAAAATATGTTTAACATTATAGTTTACAAAACTCAAATATTAAATTAAAAGCTGCAAATTTAGAGTTTCAATAAACTCATGTTGTGTAAAAACTACTAATATAATATGATAAGTAATATAATGGTAGTACAGTATAACCAAATTTGTTATTAAAATGACATAATTAGTTTTGATGAACAGCAAAATTGTAATACTTTAGTATTTAAAAGAGCAATTATGAAAACACTTGTTAATGTGAGCCTGAGTCTGCTATAAAATGTAATTAATTTTATCTGATAATACATAATTAAATATATAATATAACTTCAAATATAGGTAAAGTTTATACAAAACTTATCATAATGTCTCCTATATTAAAAAATACTTTTATTGAAATATCTTAGTATTGCGTTATTAAGCAAGTAAATTCTTTAACATCCAACTGAATATTCTACGTCAGGGTTTCCTAAGCTATATTGCAAATGGCTTCTTTAATGAAATTAAAAAAGGCTGACCACTCAACAAAATAACCTAAAAACTACCATAAAAAAATACCTAATACTTTTTTTTTCTTCTGCTCTTCATCAGTAAATCGAAAATATCTAGTGTAAGTTTTTAATCTACCAAAAAAAACACTTAATACTTTTTTTTTGCTTTACTTGATATTTCATCTGCAAATCGAGAATTTCTAATGTAAGTTTCATTTTATGACCTTATACCCCCCTGTGGTTCCTTTACTGCTCATGACTCCTTCTCTTACCCCTTTTGCTGCTCGTGGCCACGAAAGGGCCACTTGACCCACTTTGGGAAACCCTGTTCTATATCATCATCTTTTGTGCTTACTATTTTAAATGACTACGTTAAAACAAATGTTTTAAGACTTCTAGTAACTTTTTTTACTTATTTATAATTTGAAAATTATGTAAATAAAATAAATACAATATATTTATTTATAACTTACCAAATAACTATGTAAACAGGTTGATCTAGTAAGAACTTAATACTCAATAAACTAACATCAGTCAGATGTTTATTTATCCTTAAACTTTATTTGTTTTGCCTCACATTTACTAAAACAGGGTTGCCACTTTTTGGGTTAAAATATCTTCTCTGAGTGACTAGAATCTTCCAAGAGTAACCTTAAACTTTTCTGAGTCCCTGAGTTTTTTCAAATCCTTAAAAAATTTATTATTAAACAATTATAGTGTTAAAGAATATTGAAGAACTAGCCGCAATACTAAAAAACTTCTAAATAAGCACTTTAAAAAAGAAAAAATTAACTGTTTTGAACAAAACTTTGAATCTGGGTTAAATAAATCTGAGTTTAGACCTAAAAAAATAATTATCCTGAGATTTAAAAAAAAAAATTCCAAATTTTTCTGAAACTTGTAGAAAAAGTTCAAAATTTTTCTTGACTAATTAATTACAATGGACTACTAGTTTTACTGTTGTTTATTCAATTTGATATTGAATAACATAAATCAATTTACCAAAGAAAAATTTTTCTAAGATAATGTCAAAAAATTATGGAGAAAAGAGCTATATAAAATATTTACAGAAATCATGTGGTGATTATCTAGTCAAGAACTTCCAGATGTAGTTCCAGAGTTAAACTTAATCATTAATTAGGTTTTTTATTGTAAAGCTCTTTAGTAAATTAACTTAATGCGAATGTTTTCCATTTTGTACAAAAGTGATGCACAGTAATTTACTACTATGTCATTTTTTTACAATTTAGATATTTATTTTAAATATATTTTATACCTAAGTTTGTTTTATAGATGTTTTATTTCGAAATATAGTTTTTAAGTGCGCAAAAAAATATCTAAAATAACATAAGAACAAAAAGTAAGGTTTGTTTGATTTTGTTTTGACACAATATATTTTTTTAATTGCTATTGTGATAAATTATAAATAATCTAAACATGTAAAATTTTATGGATTTAAAAATTTAATCAGACGTTTTTTTGATTCTAAACAATTTACCTTTAAACTAAAACGGTAGTTGCATTAAACAGCATAAGTATTTCCAAGGAAATTTTTTATGATTTAATTTTCGTTTAAACTTAAAACACTGTAAATTTATTATAAAACTAGAGAAATATTTTAACCATTACTAATTTGTATTTTAGCTTTGACTCCACTAAAAAACAAAATTGTTCTTAGACAGCTGTTCTCATAATCATTTTTTTATCATTATCATTTATACTAGATAGATTATAAACAAGTTATTTATTTATACAAGTTTAGTTAATAAATCAATTATATCAGTATTATTATTATTTAAAATAGCTTTACAATAAAAAATCTAAATAATGATTAAGCCTCATGAACTACATCTGGAAGGTCTTGACTAGATAATCTCCAAACGATCTCTGATATGGTTTATATAGCTCTGTTCTCCATTATTTTTTGACATTGCCTTAGAAAACTTGCATTCTGGTTAATTGATTTTGTACTATTAAATATTAAATTAAATGGAACAGCAGTAAAACTAGTAGTCTATTGTAATTTTTTTAGTCAACAAAATTTTTGGTTTCTTTTGATTAGTAAAAATAAAAAAATTCGTTAATAAACCAAAAGTCTATTAAAAATAGTTGATTGTTTGATTCATAGCTTTAACAAGTTGATACTTATAAAAAAAATATCAAGTTGAAGAAAAATGTGCTTGTGTTACAAAATGGTTCACGACGAATGTGGCTGCAAATTTTGTGGCAACTCGATCAGGGACGTGAGGAAAAATTCTGTGCAGAGATGTTTGAGTTTTCTTCACATTTTGAATATTGAAACATACACTTTTAGGGAAATTTTATTCTTTCCTAATTTGCAGCAGGTTTTGAATTAGATAAATGACTCAAAGATTAAGACAAGTAGTTCTTAGACAAGCTTGCGTAGCGATTAACTTTGACATTAATTAAACTAGCATTTTGAAAGTTAAATAACTAAGAAAACTTATTTTCCAGGAAAGCAGTTTTCTCATAATCTACATGAATTTTAAGCTTATGGAGTTTTTTTTTGTGCATATAAGCTAGTTCTAATTTGTGTTTTAAGTTGGGCATTTCTAATTATATAGGTAATTTTTAAAATAAAATAAGTCATAAATAGTTTTTGTTCTTCAGCAACTCTAATATTTATTAGTTAAGTGTTTATCATTGTAATATTTTTAAAATTTCCGTTCAAAATATTTAGATTTAAAAATAAATCATTTTTCAACTCAAAATAATAACAAAGATGTGTTAGTATTCAAAAATAAAATTGTATTCAATATATTCCTTTGAATAAGTATAAACTTAACTTCAATCTTTAAAGCATTACTAGTACATAAGTAACACAATTTTCTAGGATAAAAGATTAAAAATTAAATAGCTACTTAAAAGCTTTTTATATTATATTTTAACTTTTAGCAGGGTTCTCACACACTCAGGAAATTTTCAAGTTGTAGAAAATCTCAGGAAAACTAAGGGAAATGTGACTTTTTTTTTCAAACTCAAGGAAATTGAGGGAAGTTTTGATTTTTCTATAAACTTCAGAAAAATTTTGAATTTTTTTTTTAAATCTCAGGAAAATTATTTTCTAGGTCTAGAATCAGATTTAGTTAACCCAAATTCAAAATTTGTTCAAAACAGTTAATTTTATTTATTTCTAACTGCTTATTTAGAAATTTTTTAGCTTTGCAGCTAGTTCTTCAATATTCTTAGAACTAACATTTTATTTATTTAATAAATAATATTTTTTTAAGGATTTGAAAAAACACAGGGACGCAGGGAAGTTTACGATTACACAGGGAAGTTTTTAGTCACTCAGGGAAGATTTTTTAACCAAAAAAGTGGTAACCTGTTTTAGTAAATGTAATGCAAAACAACTAAAGTTTAAGGATAAATAAATACCTGACTGATGTTAGTTTATTGAGTATTAAGTTCTTACTTAATTAACCTGTTTACATTGTTATTTGGTAAATTATAAATAAATATATTGTGTTTATTTTATTTACATAATTTCAAATTATAAATAAGTAAAAAAATAACTAGAAGTCTTGAAACATTTGTTTTACGTGGTCATTTGAAAATAGCATAAAAGATGATGATATAGAACAGGGTTTCCAAAAGTGGGCCAAGTGGCCCCTTTGGGGGCCACGAGCAGCAAAGGGGTAAGAGAAGGCGTCATGAGCATTAAAGAAAGTACAGGGAGGCATTAGGTTATAAAATCAAACTTACATTAGATATTCTCGAGTTGCGGATGAAGAGCAGAAAAAAAAAGTCTTAGGTATTTGTTATAGTAGTTTTTAGTTAATTTTGTTGAGTGGTCATGCCTTTTTTAATTTCTTTAAAGGGGGTCATTTGGAATAAAGTTTAGGAAACCCTGGTATAAAATACTTTTAGTTAAATATTATAGAATTCACTTGCTTAATAAAACAATACTAGATATATTTCAATTAAAGAATTTTATAATATAGAAGACTTTATGATAAGTTTTGTATAAATTTAACTTATTTAAAAGTTATATTGAATATTTACTTAAGTATTATCAAGTAAAAATTATGACATTTTAAAGCAGATTCTATAGCAATTCAAATTAAAAAGTTTTTTTTATAATTGCTATTATAATAACTTAAGTATTACAATTTTGAGGTTCATTAAAACTAATTTGTCAGTTTAAATACAATTTTGGTTATATTGTACTACTATTTTATTACTTATAATATTATTTTAGTAGTTTTAAAACAACCTGAGTTTATTGAAATTTTAAATTTGCAGTTTTTAATTTAATATTTGAGGTTTTTGAAATTATTATGTTAAAGATAATTTCTAAATAATATCATAATCCTATTAAACATTATTCTAGAAAAAAAAATATCTTATACATATAACTATTTTTTTTTAAAGTTTAAAAAATGTAAACATATTAAGTACGGGTGTCTTAGTAACTATATTTTTTTTTGTTTAAATTTCTTTGAAACTTTTTTATTACCATAGTTTTATTAGTTTTTCGCTTTATACTTTGTATTGAATTAAAGATACTTTTTGAACTAATACTCTTTTAAAAGTTTTGTTAGTCCTTAACTGAACAAAGTACAAATTTTCATGCTATCATAAAAAAGAAATGACCATACTTGTTTAGACTACTTACTACTAACTTACAAAATTACTTACTTATTGCTGTACATATTAGAGGTGACCATAAAAATCTGAACAGATTTATTGGACATGTGTTTGTGATATCGCCATAATTTTACATAGTAATGTATAAAAAGGTCAACTGCAGCTATAGCAGACAACAAAACTGTTTTCAGATAAAATATCTGTACAATTTTATTTTGAGATTTTAATCAGTTAATACTGTAATTATTGTACAAAACAATAAGAAGCGTTTTATTTTTGTGTTTTTTTTTTACCTTACTCTACAGAAGCTTAATATTGTTTATCATAAAACTTGGCTCATAAAAAAATTCACTTTATTAAAAATTTGTTTACTAAAGGAAAAAAAACAGTAAAACATTATAAAACAGAAAGTTTTAATTTAAGAAATTTATTTAAACTACATATTTTAATATTTTTAAGACAAATTAATAAACTTACCTCACCAATATGGAAGATGAACGCGCTGTGGCCAACAACCAAAATGACTTATCTCCAAAGGGAACGACGTTTGTGGCGAGATGAAGTGCGAAGACTTCGGGAAGATATGCAAAGACACCTACAACAACTTCGAGGTATTATGATTTTGAGTGAAGCTTTTCAAACAGGTTTGACACCCGAAAGAATTGAAAAGTTTCAGCATTTTTATGCATAATATAGAATTCACTTGCTTAATAAAGCAATACTAGATATATTTCAATTAAAGAATGTTTTTAATATAGAAGACATTATTATAAGTTTTGTATAAAGTTAACTTTTATTTGAAGTTATATTATATATTTACTCAGGTATTATCAAGTAAAAGTTATGACATTTTATAGCACATTCAGGCTCACATTAACAATTAATTTTTTAATTAATCTTTTATTAACTTATAGTTTTACAATTTTACTTCACAACAAAACTAAGCATGTCGTTTTAAAAACAATTTGGGTTATATTGTACTATTATTTTATTACTTATCATATTATATTATCAGTTTTAACACAACATAAGTTTATTAAAATTTTTAATTTGCATTTTTTTTTTTGAAGTTTTGTAATTTATTATATTAAAAATGTTTTCTCATATGCCTTTACCAATCTTATAATTTTAATATTCTAGAAAATATTTTATTTTATACCTCAAACTAAAATTTATTTAAGCTAAAAAGTTATAAATATACTTAAAAATGGGTGTTTTAGTTACTTTAGTTCTGTTTGTTTTAATAATTTTTTTAACTACTTTTTATTATCATAATCTTATTAATTTTACTCTTTATACTTTGTATTGAATTAAAGTTACTTTTTAAATAGTACTCTTTTAAAAATTTTGTTAGTCCTTAACTAATCAAAGTACAAATTTTCATGCAATCATAAAAAATAAATGACCATACTTGTATAGACGACTTACTACTAACTTACAAAATTACTTACTTATTGCTGTACATATTAGAGGTGACCATAAAAATCTGAACAGATTTATTGGACATGTATTTGTGATATCGCCATAATTTTACATAGTAATGGATAAAAAGGTCAACTGCAGCTGTAGCAGACAACAAAACTGTTTTCAGATAAAACATCTGTACAATTTTATTTTGAGATTTTAATCAAATAATACTATAATTATTGTACAAAACAAAATAAGTGTTTTATTTTTGTGTTTTATTATTTTTACCTTACACTACTGAAGCTTAATATTGTTATCATAAAGCTTGGCTCGTAAAAAAATTCACTTAAACATAAATTTCTTCATTTAAGGAAATAAAAAACACAAAATTTAAATAAAACAGAAAGTTTTAGTTTAAGAAATTAACTTTAACTGTATATTTTAATATGTTTTAGACAAATTAATTATCTTACCTTACCAATATGGAATATGAACGTGCTGTGGCCAACAACCAAAATGACTTACCTCCAAGGGAACAAGGTTCGTGGCGAGATGAAGTGCGAAGACTTCGGGAAGATATGCAAAGACACCAACAACAACTTCAAGATATTCCGATTTTGAGTGAAGCTTTTCAAACAGGTTTGAAACCCGAAAGAATTGAAAAGTTTCAGCGTTTTTATGCATAATATAGAATTCACTTGCTTAATAAAGCAATACTAGATATATTTCAATTAAAGATTTTTTTTAATATAGAAGACATTATTATAAGTTTTGTATAAATTTAACTCATTTTTAAAGTTATAATATATATTTACTTAAGTATTATCAAGTGAAAATTATGACATTTTATAGCAGATTCAGGCTCACATTAACAATTTATGTTTAAATTGGTCTTTTATTAACTTATAGTTTTACAATTTTACTTAGTGGCGTAGCGTGGTATTTTGGTCAAGGAGTGCGCAATTTTTTTTCAAAAAATCCCCTAAATTAAAACTTTTGGGCCGCAAATTTTTCGGGGTCAATTTTCTCGGAAATTAAAGAATTACTAAAACTCTATCTCCTACTTCATTTTTCAGGCAATCTGCTTCAAATTTTAGAAAATTTTTCTTAAATTACAAGAAAAAAAAGTTACATATGAATTTAGATAGTTAAAATAAATAAAAATTTTATCACAAAAATTAAGAATAGTTTTTTTCATTAAAAAAAAAATATTTTTACTACAAATTTTTTAATTCACAAATAAGGCTTTTCTGTTATTGTATAAAGATTAATCTGTTAAAGTTTGAAGAAGATTGCTTGAAAAATGTAGGAGGAGATAGATTTTAAACAAACTACCCTTTTTTCGCTGTTTTAGTTTTTCCTTTCAATAGGTAACCTATTATGCGGTCCGATTTTGACTGCTTATATCTCAAAAATAATTCAAAACTTTTTAAAACAATAAAAATTATTTTAAAGCTTAAAAAATATTTCAAATAAAATCAACTTCTAAAAAACATGGCTTAACCCCCCTATGGCCTTAAGCTACATATAAATAGTCAACTAAGTATAACAATGAATACCTCAAAGCATTTTTCTCTGTGCAATTTCTAAATAATGTTCAATATCTATTTTATATCAACAAAAAAAAATTAAACTCAAAATAACTCATACTTTTAGGTTGTTGCAGCTTCTAATATACTATCTTTATTTTTTATAAAAAAATGTTAAATTTTTAGTATTAAAATTTAAAATTTATTTTTTTTTGTATGAGAAATCTAAAGAGCTAGTTTTTTTTAACTTTTACATTTTTACCTATATCACAATAAAAAACTGTAAAAATAAATCTTAATAAATGAAGAAAATCTAAAACATACACAAAAATAAAATAAAAAATTTCATTTTTGAACTGCAGTCTTGAGTAATAGTAATATCTGGTTTTGATCTGCTATTTTTCAATTCAAGCTTTTGAACTTCAGATAATTAATCTACCTGACATATTTTTATACTTGCAACATTTCATACAATATTACTTTGTATATTATTTTAAATAATAATCTAAAAATCAATGAAAACAAATGTTCACTTTTGTTTAGTATTATAAAACATATTTTACAAAAAAAAACAAAAAGCAATTAACTTTGAAGATATTAGGAATGCCTTGCCACTCTTTAAGTCAAAATAACTGTCCTGAGTTAGTTTTTTATGTTATGTATCATCATAAGCATTTTAAATTCTTTTAAAAATTTTTTTATTGTTTTTAAACTAATAGAAACTAAGCTTTATAACAAAGCTTTAAAAACTACTAAATCTACCCTGAGTTAAAAAAAAAAGTCTATCCTTAGTCAGCCTGAGCTTAAAAATACTTAAAACATTCAGAGTTATCATGATTTTTACTGAGTCATACTAAAGTTTTCCAAAACTTTATAAAATCCTGAGTTATCCTGAGTGTGTGGAAAGATTTTACTAAATGTTTCTGATACAAAACAAAATATTTAAAAGATAAATTTTTGGAGGTCAACTTTTTCAATGCTTTTAAATAATCACAAGAAATATAAATTTTCACTTATCTTAAACTCAGTTTTTCTAAGATCTTTAGGGAATAGCATTTTTTAAATACTACAAACAGTTGGTAGAAAGAAAAAAAATTTTAATATCATTTAAAGTTTGATTTAAAAAAAAATAAACTTAAATTTAAAATTAATCAATTATGTCTTTTAGACTAAAAGTTGATTGTAAAAAATTCTGTTTTACAAGTTGCTACAAATTTATTCATGATGTGACTAAAGAAATTTCAAAATAACTTGCTACAAAAATTAATTAATTTTTCAACTTTATGGTTAACAACATAACAAAGTTTGATTTGTTTGTTATCTTAATAAAAGAAAAAATTACTTTTAAAAAAATTTTAAGTTTAGTTAATTTAAACAATACTTTTTGTATAGTGAGATTAAAACTGTAATTACAGTATAAACTGTTTGTTTATTATTTGTTTTAATTTTTTTTCTGTTTTTTGTTATTTTTCTTTTAAAATATGTTGTAAGTATTTTTTATTTTTATTAACATTTAATTTTTATTTTATTAGCAGTTTTTTATTGCTATTTTTACTACAGTTTGTTTATTCTTGAATCATTATCACTATAAAACAGGTTTAGCTTTATGGTTTCTTAACAAAATGTTAGCATTTGTCCTTGTAAAAAAATCGGTTACAGTAACATCTCGCATCTTTACGCACTCGTGACGTTACGCACTCTCGTTTAGTTACGCATTTTTGAATTCTAATAAAAGTTTAAATTTTTTTTTAATATTGCAAAAATTGTGTTTATTGTATATTTTTAATTTAAAAAAATGTTTTGAATGCTACCTCACCTCTCTATATCTATAGAATTATGTTGCTCGACTAATTGATAAACATTTATACCTCAGTATATCAGAAATTGTGTTAACAATAAAAGATTAATTTAAAACTCTGAAAGAAATATGACCATTGTTAAAAAATGAAAGTATAATGAAATAATACAGCAATTTTGCCCAATATATCAATAAACATCTAAAAAATAAAACTTATGAAACTTCCTAGCAAAAAGTAGCATTGATACTTAATAAATATAGATCTTGCACTAAACACAAATCTCAATTGTTTTTTTTTAAGTAAACATATCAATAATTTTCTGTTTCTTAAAAATCTACTTATTATCAAAATTATTAAATTTTCTCAAAGTATTATTATTTTATATTAACTTAAATCTATTATTTTTAAAATACGTATAGTTTTATCTTTTGTTTTCATATTTATAAACAAAGTAAACAAATTGTTAAAAGTGGAAAAGTCCCCAGTCTCCTTTAAATAGAAGCAATATTAAAGAACAGCTGTTCTAGTAAGTATATTTGGTACCTCTAGTATCTTTACGGTCTCTCATATCTTTACGCACTTTTTCTGTGGACACAATGTGCGTAAATAAGCGAGAGGTTACTGTATAAGGTTATACTACTGCGGTGCACTAAGTAGTTGCGTACTGTTTGAGTCTAAATTCTTATGAAGTTAATGAAGTTATAAAATATATCCTTATGGAGTTTTTTATCAACATCGGTGCGCATTTGCAATTACGCACCGAATCAATATACTGGGTAGTTTCCCTAACTTGTCACAAATTTGTATTCGAAATTTCGTTTTACTTTTCGAATACTAGAAAAACATAGTTGAAAAAATGCAAATTAAGCAGAAAAAATAAACAATAATGGATAAAAATATTGGATTTTTTTTTACTTATTTTTTTTTGGGCGGCACGCATGCGCCAGCGTCCCTCCCCACGCTACGCCTCTGCTTTACAACAAAACTAATCATGTCGTTTTAAAAACAATTTGGGTTATATTGTACTACCATTTTTTTACTTATCATATTATATTAGTAGTTTTAACACAACATAAGTTTATTAAAATTTTTAATTTGCAATTTTTTTGTAAATTATTATATTAAAGACGTTTTTTCATATGCCTTTACCAATCTTGTAATTTTAATATTCTAGAAAATATTTTATTTTATACCTCAAACTAATTTTTTTTTAAGCTAAAAAGTTATAAACATACTTAACATGGATGTTTTAGTTGTTATAGTTCTTTTTGTTTTAATAAATTTTTTTAAATATCATAATCTTATTAATTTTACACTTTATACTTTGTATTGAATTAAAACTACTTTTTGAAATATTACTCCTTTAAAAGTTTTGTAATTCCTCAACTAATCAAATTATAAATTTTCATGCAATCATATAAAAGAAATGACTATACTTGTTTACACTGCTTACTACTAACTTACAAAATTACTTACATTAATCTTTACGCAGTCGTGACGTTACGCACTCTTGTTTAGTTACGCATTTAAAAGTCTAAAATTTTCATTAAATAAAAATCTAACTTTTCAAACATTGCTCAAATTAGGTTTATTGTATATTTTTAATTAATAATATATTTTTAAATGCTAACTAACCACTTTATATCTTTAGACTTTGTAAACTTATGTTCATTGACTAATTGATAAACATTTAGTTATATCTCAGTATATCAGAAATGTTATTTACAATAAGAGATTAAACTCTAAACATAAAAAATTTTTATTAAACATTTTTCTTACTTGTAAAGAAATGCTTAATTTAAGTTTGAAGTTGCTAAGTAGAATTATATAAATTTTAAGTATCAAATAAGTCACATAAAAATAAAAATAAAACCTACTTATAATTAAAAATTAGTAAAATTTTTCTACAAGTATTGTTGTTTTAATTAACTTTAAATCTTTTTTTCAATGTATGTATAGTTTTATTTTTAATTTTCATATAGAAATAAAGTAAAAAATTTGTCAAAAAAGAGAAAGTCCCAAGTCTACTTTTTACTAGAATCAATATCAAAAAACTGCCTTTATAGTATGTATAATTAGAACCTCTTATATCTTTACGCACTTTTTCTGTAGACACAATGTGCGTAAATAAGCGAGATACCTATTGCTGTACATATTAGAGGTGAACATTAACAACTGAACAGATATATCGGACATATATTTGTGATATAGCCATAATTTTACATAGTAATGAATAAAAAGTTCAACTACAGCTGTAGCAGACAACAAAACTGTATTCAGATAAAACATCTGAATAGTTTTATTTATAGATTTAAATCAGTTAATACTGTAATTATTGTACAAAACAAATAGAAGCGTTTTATTTTTGTTTTTTTTTTACCTTACTCTACTGAAGCTTAATATTGTTTATCATAAAACTTGGCTGATAAAAAAATTTGTTTACTGAAAGAAATAAAAAACAGTAAAACATTATAAAACAGAAAGTTTTAATTTAATAATTTTATTTAAACTGTATATTTTAATATATTTTAGACATAATAATAATCTTACCTTAACAATATGAAAGATGAACGCGCTGTGGCCAACAATCAAAAGGACTTACCGCCAAGGGAACAAGGTTCGTGGCGAGATGAAATGCTAAGACTTCGGGAAGATATGCAAAGACAACAACAACAACTTCGAGATATTATGATTTTGAGTGAAGCTTTTCAAACAGGTTTGACACCCGAAAGATTTGAAAAGTTTCAGCATTTTGATGCAAATGAGTCTATGGTCGGTGAACAATGCGTTGTTTGTCTTGATGATTTGATAGTTGGGAAGCAAATGGTTCGTTTGGACTGTCATGTTGACCATTATTTGTGCAAAACGTGTGCACTTGGTTGGTTTAAAGAGCACAACACGTGTCCTACTTGTAGGCATGAGTTTGAGTAAAGCAGTGGATATTTGTTGTTTTTATAACTAATTGAACAATAAATTATTTACTTAAGCTGAAAGTTGTCTATTTTCATGTTTTAGCAATTTTTAATTTTGTTATTTTAATTTACTAAAACTGTTTGTTTAGTTAAGTTAATAAAACTAAAACAGATTTTTTACAAAAAAACTTGTTTTGTGTAAATCAAGGTTCCTGAAAGTAAACAATATTGCACAGAATGGGAAATTTTGGCAATCGAGGGAAATAACTAGTAAAATAGCTAAATAACAGATGTATACCTAACTAGTGAAGAGTCGAACGTTGTTTGTGGTTCTGACAAGAGAAGATAAAAAAAGTATTTAAGAAACTCTGACGCAGCTTTAATAGAATCTAATGAGTTGCTATTAGAACCAGGGGCATATCGCTGCGTGGCACACTGGAATTTTTGTTCCCAGTAGTAAAATATAAAAAATATAGATTTTCCATCAATTTCAGTTTAATTACTTATTTCATTTAATTTAATAATTTTATATGCATTTCTAATTTTAACTAGTAAAATTAGAGCTGCATGCTCAATCTGAGTCAGCTTCATCTTAAACATTAAAAAAATTTCCATAAAAAAGTTGTTAAAACGCTCATTGTTGTAGCTGCATTGAACTGCAGCACTGTATGAGTTTGAAAATTAGTTTTGAAAAATATGCAATAAAAAACTGTACTGATTGTAAATAAACTGAATATACTAAATGTAAAACTTACACTTTGAGTTGAATTTTGCAAGATAAAAACCCAGTGGTCAACATATATACAACAACAATGAAACTATCAAAGCAAAAGTTATAACAAGTTTTTAAAAACCATTATTGTTAAAAGCTACAAAAATTAATAGTTTTGTGTGTGTATTATTAATAATTGTTTCATATAAAAATATAAATTGTTCATAAAAAATTAACAATATATTTCACTTCATTATTTCTTTGTTTCAGAATAGATTAAATAAAAAAATAAGCTAAAGGCTAACTTTTTTTATATAACACTTGGATTTTTTAGGAGGTTTTTTTTTGATAGTTTTACTGTTTAAATAAGCAGTATGTAATTAACAAGTTACACGCAAACTTTAAATGTATTTAACTGTATTGATATTAAAAGTTGTGTACAAAAAACACATTTCGAAAATTAAAAACTCTCGTTATAAATAAGTTTGGCATTCACTTAGAAGATATATTTTTTTAAGGAAAATATTTGATACACAACATTTTATTAATTTAAGTCATGAGGGGGTTAAGTGGTGATTTTTTTTTAATCTTAAGTTTTTTTATAAAGATTTAACTAGTCTAAAAAATTATTTAACGAAATTTAAAAATTCAAGTTAACCATCAAGATTAAGCCAGTCAAAATTAGAATCTCTTACTTGAGATAAAACAAAAAATAGATTTGAAATATTATGAATCCTTTATTTTGTTTTATTATTTAAGCTGTAACCTAAAAACTTTAGGAAGTGTTACTTTCTTGATTAGGGAAAATAAAAAGTTTTAATTTTAAAATATAAAGAGAAAAAAAAAGCAAAAAATATGAAAATTTTTTTATTAAAAAATACTTTTAAGTAAAAAAATGTGTTTCCACAGAATGTTAGAAATCTTATATATTTAGGTGAAAAAATGTTGACGACGGATATCAAGGAAAAGGATGACTTCAGTGAAAATTTTAACATAATGAAAAAATTAACTAAGAATTTATATACTGTTTATGAATAGTAAGTATATGGGTTGACTTAAAATTTAAACTGATATTTCCTTGATATGACGTTAAACTGTTTTGGTGCATGACTCGAGACCGAAAGATTTTTTTTGCACCAGGTCCCTGGACCAAACTTTTTGACCGTTTTTTTGTCGTTCAATAAACAACATAAGCATTGTTAAAATTAGTTTTAAAGCATATTTTTACATTGTAGGTAGACTTTTAAAGAACTATGACTTGATTAAACTGGTCTTTGGAATTAAATTTTGACATGTAGCTGGTTAAATCAGGAGAGCTTAAAGTTTTTTATGTGACGGGAAAATAAAATTTTCTCTCAAATAAAATTTTATTATTTATCTCCAATTATAGTTTTTTGAGCAAATACATTCCATATAAATGAAAAACTTACTTAGAAAAGAACATCATAGCACATTTAAAAAGTTTAAAAAATTTGTTGGAAAATAAATAGAATGTTGATAAATCTTACTACCCGTCTTTATTTTAACTCACAAGTTTCATGCATTTATTTTAAATGAAAAGTAATTTCATATAAAGATTATATAAAACTTTTGAAAATGGTTTTGTTGTAGTTTTATAGTTTTTGCTTCATACTTTATTTTGAAGTTTGGTTTCATGTCTTTCAAAATAAGCTACAATCTATTTTTAATGTGTTTATAACATTTAAGTTTTATTCTCTTTTAAGGCATCATACATATTGAGTTTTAGAAACAGTTGTTAAATTAAAGATACTTTTGTCTCTTGAATGCCCTTTTGTTAATAATTAGATATTGATATTTATGGGGCTATTTTACAATTTTTAGTTTCGCTAGTTTGCAAATGTTGTACTTTTTCAGTAAAATTGCTTTATTTGTTAATTTTTTATATTAAAACTTATTTTCATTATTTATTTTAGATTCAAAAAAACTTAGTTGTTTCAGAATGATTTTTCTTTAAAAATATAGTAAAAACTTTTAGGTAAAATAATTAATAATTATAGATTATTTTACAATTTATAGCTTGCAAACAAGTAAATTTTATACAAGCTTAGTTTTATGTGTTAATTATGTGTATTGAAAGCTTAGTCTGACTGTATTTTAGTTATTGGTTTTTTAAAAGTTGTTGAAAATATCTAAAGGTTTTATGTAAATTTTACACTTTTTATATAAGTTATTTTCAATGTTAGGTATATTTACCTGTAGGATAAAAAGAATTTTTTATACTAAGTCTAAATAAACTTTACCTTTATTTTTTTTTATAAATATAGAAATTATTAGCTGTTTTAAATAAATGCTTATTTTATTATATTTCAACAACCTCGTTTGTTTTAATTACTTGCATATTTATTTTCTAATACTAGTTAGTCAAGTCTTAATTTTAAGTTAATAAATTTATAATTGTGAAAATATATAAACTTACACATACTAACTATAGTTTTTTTAAAGAAAGGATGTTAATATAAAAAGGTATAAGATATGTTTTCATACATACATTTATTCGTTTATATCTTATTAGAAATTTATTTAAACAAATATGTTAAAGTTATAATTTCTGAATAAGCCGCTATTTTTTCATACTAGCTTGAAGATTTTTATCTAAATGTTCCAAATTAGGGGATTAATTTATTTGACAATGTCAGTCTGCAGCACACGAGGGTTATTTTGGCTCGAATATACTTTGTAATTTTTTTTACCAAACTTTAAAACATTACAGCAATTAATTACTTCAATGCTAACTTGAATTTTTTTTTTCTAAAGAACAATCTTTTGCTTTGCTTTTCGCAATAATTTCCATCGAACTGGGGTTTGATTTTTGTAGCTTAGGCCCCTTTAAAGTTTAACGTTTTTTTTTTCAATTTTATTACATAAATTAGCTTTTACCCAAAAATAAAATATGTTTTATTATTTTTAAATTACTTATTAAACTACGTTTTTCATAATGAAAATATTTTTTAATCATTATATGATTTTTATAAGATATCCCTAAAGAAAATTTTCAAATATATTCAAATTTATCATAGCTTTACTTGAAATAATTAAGAGTTTTCAAATACTTTTTATTTTCAATATTCTTATTTAACTACCTTTTATGTTAAGGAAATATTAATTTTTCCAACGTTTTTTTATAAGACCTATGCAAGTTTTACATAAATTTAAATTATTCGAGGGATTTCTGGCACAAGTGCTATGAATTTATGAAATACTTGCATAGGTCATATAATAATGAAATAAAGGAAAGTTATATTTCGTTAATAAATAACTTAATTAATTAAGACATTAAATTAAAAACCATTTGAAAAATATTGTATATTTGCAGTATAGTCATGATAAATTTTAATATTTTGGAAAATTTAATTTGGGTATATTTAAAAAAACATTTAAAGGAATAGAAAAAGGAATTTTAAGAAATAAAAGATATTTCCGTCCTAAAAAACGTAGTTTGATAAGTAATTAAAATAAAAGTTTTAAGTTAGCATTAAAATTTAGAAATAATTGACTTTAAAGTTTGATAAAAAAATGCTATTCGAGCCAAAGTAACCCTCGTCTGCACCGCTCCTTATCAAAAGCCGGACGTCCCTGGTGATTGGTTATAAACCATTGGTTACATGAATGCTTTAAGACTATTTAATTTCTTTAATGCTAACTTAGAACTTTTTTATTTAAAAGAACAATATTTTGCTTTGCTTTTAAAAACAATTTTAATGACCATGAATATAAGCGATACTTTGTTTTTACTTAAAATTGCATGCTCGAGTAAATTTTGTAAGTTTGTTTGATTGAAAAACTGCATGCCTACACGTATATTTTTTATCAGCCCATTAAACTATCAATAGATAAAAACATAAATTGATCTCTAAATCATGAAATACTTTTCAAAACATTTACCTTAAAATGTCGTTCACTCGATTTTTACTCTACTTTTTTACTTTTAAAATAGTAGGTCTAACTGTTATAATGGTTAAGTAAAGTTTTAAGTTTCCTTATTTTTTTCAAAATTTAAAATTTGTTATCAAAGTTATTAAAACAACATATAACATATTCAGTAGTGAAAGAACAAGAATATTAAAAAGTTCAATATATTTCTTTTTTAGCCAAACAACTGGACCGTCTTTGTAACAATGTTGAAACTCTATTTAAAAAAATTGAAAAAGGCCGTTACAGCAGTTATCTGTATTCTTTTATTACAAGGTTTTCCGAAATGTTTAATATTGCGCATCAGAGTAGCTATAGTTTTAAGTTTGTTTTGAAAGCAAATGTTTGAAAAAATTTGATAAACTTTTTTTTCAATGAAGTATTGAAAGTTGATGTTCGTTACACTTACAGTATGATTATTTAGCAAACTATTTTTGAAACCAACTCAAAACTATAAACTGCTGTATTTGAACAGCTGAATGCAATAGTGTGTGAGAGTATAATGTTAAACATTACAAAACTAAATTAAGCATAAAAGCGTTTTCATTTTATAAATCGTCTCATTTCCAATTTTTGCTATAAGTTGCTTGATTGGTCAGCTTGGACTTTCTCAAAGTTTTAAAATGCAATTTTGTTTTGTTGGTAATCTGTATATTTTGTAATAACGTTTTGTTTTTTGCAGTAAAGTTTCTTATATTGTTATTTCATGATCTGTATTATGGCTTATCTCTAAAAATAGTACCTAACTTTTCAAAATACATTACATTTAATGTAAAGCAATTACAGTTTATAAAACAGCGCATAAGAGTTTCATATGTCTTAGATTATTTTAATGTAGGTAAAAAATAATATTTGATACTGTATTAAAACAGAAAAAAGTAAATGTCTAAAGTTAGCTTAATACAATTTTAAACATTCTAAGTTGTTTTTATTTTGAAGTTGTTAAACAAAGTTCACATTAAATACAGAACAAAAATAAAAAATAGTTAGAACCATAAAAAAACAAATCAGTCACAGTCTAATACAAGCACTTTGAAGAGATCTTTCGTTTATTAAAACCAAACATTTTCAATTCTGTGAAAAACAATAAAATATACTAGCAACTAGAGAAATTTAAGTACCGTAAATTAAAAATTTTTAGTGAAATTTAAAATAAAACTAAAAGCTACCATATCATTAAATACTAAATTTCATATTTTTACTTCAAAGTTAATGGAACACTTAAAGAGGAAGACTACCTAAGATTTTAAAAATCAAAAGAGGAAGACTACCTTCATCCCATTATATTTTTAATAATAAATACAAAAAGTAGCAAATGTTATAAAAATTTGAACTATATAGTAGGATTGAAGCGTTTTTACTTGTCAGATATTTCTTTGAAAAATTTATAGTACCACAATTTTTTTAAACTTTATGCAAACCTTAATATTAATTTAGTTAATAATCATACTCGTGCAGATAAACAAAGTTTTTCAAAGTTTTAAGATTTAAGACTGTGCTTAAACTATCTTATTTTAACTAGGTAAATTTAATACTACTTAAAAAACTAAAATAAACTAAAAATACAAGTCTTATTTTTCATCGGCTTAATTTAGCTAGTTTATTTTTAAACTAAAATATTTTAAGCTTTAATTGCTTTACTCTGCTAATAATATTTACTTGATGAAATTATAATATACAGTCTTGAGTTGTAAGACTTCGTTTGTATTGTTTGCTAACTCTGGTATATTTACATGAAAATAATTTTATATAGAAAGTTGTGCATTTACACTAATGAGTTGGTTAATTTTTTTCTAAAATAACGTTAAGTTTTACTAGGAGTCTGAAATTTAAAACGCATTCATATTACATATTGAATTATTTTTTTTACTAAGCACATATGGCTTAATATTATAATTCATGCTACATTAAACAGCTTATATCTATCAAACACAAAAAGTATTTTGCTTGGTTAAGTTAAGATTTAAATAACAATCACAGTTTATTTACACTTGACATGCTGTTAGTATAGCAAAGTTGTTCTGTACAACAAGAAGCTATTGTTAACTTGTTCGTTTGTATAAAAAAAGAGGTTCGATTTATATAGTTTCAGTCCGTATACTTATGGTGGTAAGCTCATTAACTTCAAATGCAACTTTATTTTCGAAACGTTTTTTTTTTGTTTTTGCATACAAAACTGAGTTGTGAACAAGAATCCAAGTTGTTGTGATATAAAAAAAAATACAAATGAAGTTTGTTTTTAAAATTACTTAATAAAATGAACTTTCCAATTTTAATTAAACTAGGAAAGTTTTTTATTTACTAAACATTTTTATTATTTATTAATACAACTCATTACTTGTAAATTGTCCGCACCCACTTACAAATAAACCACAGGTTGCCATTGATATACAACTAACCTGTAACTTAACTATAATAACTCATAGAAAGTTTAAAAAAATGCAAGATAAAAAGCCAAAATTTTAATTTGATGCTTTTCTGTAGTAATTTACTTATAATAAATCATTGTTAAAACAACATAATTGAAGCAGTTTTTCTATTATAAAACATGTATATCATTGTCCTGTATATTAATAACAAGTATGTTATTGTCCGGTATATTATTAACAAGTTTACTTTTTTTCCTTTTTATTAATAACAATCATATTACTGTCCTGTATACTTTTTACTAAGCACAAACGGCTTAAACATTATTTTTGATGCTATGTAAAACAGCATTAAACATAACAAATGTTTCGCTTGATTAAGAGCTATTCAGTTATAAATAAGAATCACAGTTTATTCACACTTGACTTACTGTTAGTATTGCTTTGTTGTTTTGTGAAACAATAAGCTGACTATTCTTAACTTGTTAAATTGTAGAAAAATTAAGTTTACTTTATCTAGTCTAAGTCAGTATACTTATAATGTTAATTTCATACCACTTAATTTTAAATAGAACATTACTATTATAAGTTATTATTTTTTTAAATGAGCCGCGAATAACAATTCAAGTTTTTGTGATAAAAAATAAAAACAACTTTGATTTTAGTTTTATTATATTAGCTTTTAGAAAGCTATTTTCTTTATTTTAGTTTATCCAGGAATCTTTTTATTTATTGATAAGGAATTTTTCAACAGATTTGTAATTTATCAGTATGTGTCCTTACTCTTATGATGATGGGTATTGTTACGTAGATGAAAATGGGTACGAGGTTGGGAGGTATCCAATCGGTTGGGATGAACTGAAAGAAAAAATCATGAACGGATCCCCTGTGGGGAGGTTGGTTTGTGAAATGTAAATATAATTAATAAAATTAAAACTTTAGGTATAAACTGTACTTTGTATAAAATAAATCGTTGGTTTACTTTTGTTTTTAATATAGCAGCACCAAATTTATTAAGACAAGTTATTATTTATACTTTGTAACCAAAATTATTAACCAAAATTACAATGTAGCCTGTTTTCTATTGAAATTTGGTATTCATTGTTTGATGTATTGTATACTTTATAAAAATATTAACATGTGTCTTAAAAAAGGATGGTACAAATTGCAACAAAAAAACAATACAACTCGCCATCTATAAAAGTCTAAAAATTACTTTTGGTTTAAAAAGCTTAGTTCTAAAAAGTTATGTTTGAATATAGTTTGCGTCACTAATTTTTTTGTTCAATTTCAAGGGATATTAAAACCACTGACGAATACGAAGCTCATAAAAAAGAAGTGAAAACGGAATGGAGTTCTTTGGATAGTTATTTAGAACACTCGATTTTTAAAGTTCCGTACCATATCGATAAAAACGGTTTTAAAACAACGAAACACGTTGAAGCAGTAGGTTAGAACCAGAATATTTAAAATTAAATAGTAAATATTTTAAAAGTAAATATCTTAAATATTAAATAACTTTGTTCTAACTGTATTAGAGTGATTGTATAAAGTTATCCACTGTTTTAACTCTAAGGATTGCAACTTAAGCTTTATGTTAAAAAAAAAATAAATACAAAAGCCATATAGTTGGTTTAAACTTTTGTTTTGAAAATCCAAACTAATCTACCGTTTTATAATTAACTTATAGTTTGTATGATATAAAACTTGTTTACTTCTCTTTTTTTAACCAAAAAAACATTGGAGTTAAATATTTGTTTCACTAAGTGGTTTGAAAAAAATTAATTAATTGAATATTTTTTAAGACAACGACGTTTATTTTCTTCCCAACAACTTCCCCTACAGCCTCACCAACGTCATGCATTACGTCATGTGGAGTTGGAAGAGAACGGTGGGGGAGGAAGAGGTGCTACAGGTGATAAACCGATCATTTCCCAGCGACAAGTACGATCACTTGTATTTCGAAAACACTTTCGCTAAGAAGTCGGTCAAGAAGATTCCGCACCTGCAAGTGTTTATTCGTGAAAAAATATGTGAATAAAATATTTTAAATTATGTTTGAACTCGTGTTGTTTTTTTAATTATACGGTTTTTGTAAGTGGTGAATAATATTGTAAAATTGAAGCAAACTAAAAAACCGAAAATTATAATAAAGATTAAGAACAATGAGCTATAACAGTTAAAAAAAAGTAATAAATTTAGTTTCAAATATGTTTTACTAAGTTGAAAAATTTTTATAAATCCGCTGGATTCTTATTACTTTTTTTTAATTTGAAGTTTTGGCGGTTCAGGGTTTTTTATCCAAATTTAATTTCGGCCAGTTCCGGATCTCAATCTAATATTTAAATAAAGTATCTGGAATGCTTGAAATTTTAATGTTAACTACCTTTTAAGTTTAATTGTTATAGGTTAATATGGAGGTCGGTAGGGATTTAGTGGTCGCAGGCTAAATAAAAAAAAGACTACAAATGTTTTTGTTACCACGTAACCTTTTAATTACTCTTTAGTGAAACACTACAAAAACTTGTCTAAGTTACTGATTTGAGACACCATAACATTAAATTTAAGTTAGATTTTCCGTCAAATATACGTAAGATATTTTTTACTCTTTAACATAAACCACGGAATACTTAGAGTGTGTTTCAAAAATTTGTAGTTTAGCCAGACTTATATCCATTCAAAATTTTATAAGCAAAAGAAAAAAAAAAGCTAATGTGTAATTATGTACTGGAAGTTGCTAACACTTTTCATCCATTTTCTACACAACTAATAATATCTTAGATAATTTTTTATAGGTAAATCTAAATTATTTTTAGACATAAGAATAAGAATACAAAGGCAAAAACGCAATAAATTTATTTTTAGATTGAAATCAACATGCATCTTGAGCTAAAATTGAGGTAAAGTTTAATGAAAGTGAACAACTATAACTGCGTTGTAATAAGTGAATAAATTTATATACGTTTCTTTGCTTCAATAACTTCATTTAGACCATCATTTTCCTTTATTGTGCATTCATAATACCGAAAATATATGAGAAAAACTAAAAGTGCTAATAAAACATGTTACTCATTAACTTTTTTTGTTTTATAACATTAAATTAAAATTACTTCATAAGTAGTAAACATCTAGAACTATAAAAAAAGTTCAATTAAGCTACGTCAGAGGATATGTATTGTTTTATAACTTATAACCATATTATGATACCAAATTGTTATTTTAGAACAAAAGAGTAAAATATAATAGAAAAATTGAAATCAGTTTATAAAGTCCGAATATTATTTAATTCAAAATTGGTCAAAAATAAATTTCAAAATTAAGTAAATGACTTTTTTTAATTCTTAGTTATGGTGTTATTATTTTTATATTAACTTAAAATTTATTTAATTCTAAATATGTTCTGTGAATTCTTGAAAAAAACTTTAGTTAAAAATTAAAAATAATACCTTTACAAAGCTTTGATGTAAAAAACATCAAATGAAAATTATATATGCACGTTTAAAAAAAAAGTGTTTTAAGTTAATAAGTAGCTTAAGATTCAAAAAATATATTAAAAGTTGTCTAAATTTTTTGAATAGAAATTCAAACAAACCTATGTCAACATAAGTTTTTCAAAAAACTTCATATTTTGCCTTAATAGTTTAAATAATTACTTAATAAAAGTTAGAACAAAATAAAGTAAAATTTGTTCTAAAAAATTTCAGTATTTATTTTTGCACAACTTTTATTTTGTACGTTACTCGGCTCTAACCTAAGCGGTTAGAGACAACAATATAAATTAGAACTTTTTGTTTTTACATTATTCGTTGATTTTAAATAGCATACAATGTTTAAGTTTTTTTTCTTTTGTGACACTAAACAGTGACTGAGAAAATAATTTTAAGTACCTGATTATTAACACTTTGTTAAATATCACAGGAACTTTATTTTATCTTTGACGTTTTACAACTAACAGTAAAAAGTTTGTTTTTCATAACTTGAGTTATAATAATCGTTAAATACGATAAACTGTTTTTATTACAGCTTTTTGTTACAGTAATTTCTTAATTTTTTTATCTTAAGGTCTTGTTTGTAAATAACATAGTAAATTAATGAAAATAAAGGTATACTTACTTTTAAAAAAAGTATGTATTATACATTTCCGTTATATTAGTTTGTGCATTTTTTTAGAAATTTAGTTTACACTTAGTGTCGACTGCAGTTTATAAAGCTCGTTCTGACTACATTACAATTTTATAAAGGTTTTTCTGACAGGGTTTGAAAGTAGGTGTTTTGTGAGTAGGTTTTTAACTGCTGATACTGCATCTTTAATTTCGACGAAGTTTGAATTATTTTAAAGATCTAAAAAAGTACTTTTAAAAGAGCTTGTTTAAAGACGGGTACAATTCTTTATTTATTTTAGTTTTAATAAAGTATTTTAAGAAAAGTGCTTGATGTTAATTTCAACTGTGCATCTACAAATGGTAATTGAAAAGAATGAAATAGTCAAAGTTAAAAAAACTATCAAAGTTTATAAATAAAAAGCTGCACTATATGGAATTATAAACTAAAAGGAAATTTTAATAAAATGAAATAACTAGTTTTTGATACATTTGAATCTCGACGAAAATACACTTATTAACTACAACTAAAAAATGTAATTTATATCATTTTCTTTTTATTAGGAAATAAATTAGAGTAACACTCCATACAAAATTCTAATTTGAAGTGTGGCAGTTCTTTTTTCAAAATTTATGACAAAATTAATTCAGAGTATTAAATGCAACTATTAAAAACAGATAGGTGTTATAAAAAAATACAAATTAACTAGTTATTAAACATTTTTTTGGTAACAAGTAGATCTCGAGTATACTGTAATGTTATTTTTTATACACTTAATTCAATTAACTTCTAGAAAATAGTCTAGAATTAACGATAGTTTTCATCAATAGACTGTTATTAACGTAGTTAAATCTTTGTAAATAGTATAAGCTATTAAGTTAACATAAAATTAAATTAAAGTCGGAAAACTGAGGCTCGCACAGCAAAAATTTACGGCCGACGATATAACTTTCAACTATAAATATACGTTTGAAAAAAAAAATGTTTTAAGTTATTAAAGTTTAATATTACAGTTAGGCTTTCTATTTATCAAATAGTAACTATTAGTGCTTTGTTATTGCTTACTTTATCACACTTTTGGTTTGTTTTTTTTTTAAATTAAAATAATAACATTACAAATAATAGTCACCGCAGAAACTTTTTTTTCTGTACAATGCAGCATGTTAGCTACTTTTTCTAATAAAACTGGTCCGCGACTTATAAAAGTTAACCCCTGTACTATAACTTAAAATCTAATTTAAGAAGAACCCAATACACAAAATTGGTATAGATAAATTAGTAGGTAGTTTTCAAATTCATACAGTAGATTTATTCAGAAAAAAATTATTACCTTAGCATAGTGACGTAACTATCAAAAAGCTTAATTTGTAACTCAGTTTTGTAAACAACTTGTTTATTATAATTTTGCAGGCAAATTAGTTGCATTTTCTTTTTATTCTGTAGAAATTTACCTTAATATAAAACCAATAGATAACGGTTTTAAAAATTTTACCCATCTTTGCAGTTCGTAGGGAGCTATTTCGAATATTTGTCTTTAGAATGAATACTGATGCTAATATTTTATATAGAAAATTTAAATAAAGACTTTATTTCTACTGAACAAAGTCAAACATTGTTTTACGAGAAAAAAGCATCAAACTGTATTTATAGAGTACAATAGCATCTTCTCAAAAGTTAAATGCACAAGTGAAAGCAATTTAAACTAAAGGCAATTTGAAAACTTTTCTTACTTGGTTCTTCTTTTAGATTTAAAAACTTTTACTTCTTGATATGCTATTATTGTATACAAGTTGTAATTTAAGCTTATTAGTAGCGTTAAAATGCTTTTAATTTCATTTTCCTTTTTGTATGTAAGTACATGTTGCAGACTTTGGTGACTTTTATTAATTTATCGTTTTGAAAGCTTTCTTAAAAACCTTTCATTCTGTTCTTTAAGAACGGACTTTTAAACTTACTTTTATTTTTTTTAATCTTTCAGCTTTTTTATATACCATTTTCTAAAATTTTATCAAATACTGAGACTGAACTTTGATAAAACTTTAGTTATCTTCATTAATTGCTTCAAGGTAAACAGTCTTATTTAGAAACAAGTCTCTTTTGCATTCTACAATAATAATAATATACTCTTTTTAATATACTTTTTTTATTTAAAATTTTAGGAATGTGCACTGTGCAGCTGAGACAACTACTCTTCTTAATTTTGCTACTGAATTCCAAACTTAACTTATCATAATTTTTTCTTTAATTTTGGAATTATTTATCTTTTAATGACTTGTTCTTGCTTTGTACCTTTTCCAGATTCCATGTTTGTATTTAAAGCAAAAAGTATTTGAGTAATTAGAGCAAGTACTTACTAGAAAATATATTCAGAAAACTTTACTTCTCTAGTTAAATAATCAATTACTAAGCTTGTCGTTGAGAGACTTTTGGTCTACCAGCTGTTTTTTAAGGGTTGTTATGAAGCCAGGTTCTTCTATTTTGCCATTTTCGGTTTTCATGAAGCTTCTGTTTTCCTCTTCGATTGAGTCTTCATGATTATTAAACACTTTACTGTTTTTTCTTGTTTTAACGAGCGGAAACTATCTCGAAGAATTTACCTGTGGCTAGCGTTTTTGATGATCTACTTGCTTTCATTTTCTTTACTTTGCAATTAATTTAGAGCTTTTGCTTAGACCCTCTGTTTTTTTAGCTTCTTTAAAACCGTAGGTCATTATATTTGTTTTACTAATGTAAACACTATGTTTTTTTCTTTATTTGATGAACAGTACCGAACTTAAAAAGCTGACAACTTTTTACTATTTGCTTTTTGTAGAAGTTAATTTATTCTCTTTATTTTTTTCTAATCAACTTTCGATCAACTTCTAATCGACTACAGATTATTGGCATTTCAGTCTTAAATTTACATTTCATGCTTGCACAGTTTTGTGTTCAAATTTAATTCAAGATGTTGCTTAGTTTTCAAAGTATCCTTTAACTAAAAAGTATCTAATTGAATTTTTCAACTCACAGCTGCAATTTTTACACTAAGCAATCTCACTTTCAGTATAATTCTTTTCTAGTCCTTTTATAAGTTTGAGCTGATCGTTGGGCCTGAATAGTTTGTCTTGGCTTCCGCGTGCATTGCGGCCAGTTGATTTTCGGAGATGAACTTATTTTAGGGGAGACTGTTTTTGATGTCTTTACCAGCAAACCTATATCTATTGTCGACCGCACCAAAACAAAAACATAGTTTAATTTTTAGAATTGTTTCCATTCCTTTTTTAAGTTGATTTTTTTGGTTGAGACATCCATCTCCTTTTTTTTTTTACAACTAAAGTTAAATATTTAGTTTATTGAGGTTTTCTACTTAGCTTGGGACATGACTGCCTTCTTTTTCTTTAGATTATTTTTTGCTTTAACCGCCACTGAGTTTTAATTTTTTTATCAAAGTATTCTTGCAGCTTAACAAGAGCAGATATATTTTTTTTGCTGAAGGTTTTCTATCACCTCTTTAGTTTAACCACATTTAATTTTACAACTTTTGTTTTGTGAGACAGCCATTTTCTCTTTCTATTTTTCTCTAATATTTTTATTCTTGCAACTTTTATGGCTCATCAATTTGTTAATAAACTTAACTATAATAACTTCCTTCATCAATACATCAACTTCATTCTTCGCCTCCAAATTCAACCTTTCAAATTCTTCGCACTTTTTAAGCAAAAAGTCGTTCTTTAAAACAACTTTGTTGTTAGTCCTTCAACCGTTTTGCATTTATCATTCAGTTCTTTTACTTAATTTTTAACTAAGTAGTCTTTAAGTAGTCATTAAGCTATGATTTGTAGTAAAACGATCATTTGTTTTGAAAAAGACTAAGTTTAGAACATTATATTCTTTTCAAGGGTCACAATCGTTGCTTCCCTTTCTGCTAGTTTTGGTTTCATCTCCCTAATCTGGCACCGACCAGCTCCTGTTGAACTACTTGAAGCTCCTCAGCGTTTATTTCGTTTGCACCTGCCCGCTTCGCCAGCTTTACCTGGTTCTTACTGTTGTCTGCCACTGCAGCAGACAGGGCGGACTGTTTTGCAGCCAGATCTTCTTTGCATTGTTGGAGATTGCCGAAAGTCGCATTTTATTTCTACAGCTCTTACGGCGAGCTATCGTCTTGAAATCTAAACTTCTCGTTTTTTATACTAGTTGGTTGTTTTAGATACCTGATTTTTCAATAAACGCCATCCTTTTTTTTTTGAGGAAAGTAATGGCTTCTGGTCAACATTTCACAACAAGGAGAAAATTATTCTTCATTTTATATTTGAGCTCTATTTAGAGTGTAGTAAAATTATTATTTCTATAAATCGCTCAACTTCAATTTTAGCCTCCACATTCAACACTTCTCCTTTCGTATATTATTTAAACAAAATGTTTTTTTTTAAACAATTATATCATCAATTCTTGCACCAGTGATCTTTTCCATGTTGTCCGCGGTGGCGTGAAGTAGAACTTCTAAGATCCTTGTTTCGATCAGTTGCAGCTGATTACTGATCCTTAATAGTTCTTTGGTAAATCCACTGGTTTGAACTTTTACTGATGTGACAATCAAAATAAATATTTTATTTCAATTTATCTAACTTTCTGAAAATATAATTTGATTTTCTTTTACATTTCAATACTCTTGAAACTTGTTGTTGCTTGAAGTTTCAGTGTACAGTTCCAACTCAGTAACTAGCTTGTTCTTGTAGTTTTTCTTCCTTTAAATGTCTGGAAGTTACTTTCATTTTACACTTAATATTTTTTGTATTATTTACCAGCACACTTATGTGTTCTTCTGCCGGCGCTTCTGATTTATATCAGGATGCTCTGATTGCGGAAACTTTTTTCGTACATTTCGTTACTAGTCTTTTTATGAACTTAAATTTTTAGCTTTAGGAAACATTGTCCTTGATAAAATGATATCATCATGACAAAAGCATTCCTGGTTTAATGCTTTTATTTGTTACCACTGATTTATTTCAATCACAACTCTTTTTTGTTTTTAGACAATTTACAGACTTGTTATACTTCTTCATACTAAACTCAAGTCAACAAAAATAGTTTAACTATGTCTGTTTTAGTCAGTTTTTTAGAAACTTTACAAATAAAGGGTCATTGTATTTACATTCATAGCTTCATTTTTATACTATTTTTTTGAGCTGCATATCTATTTAATACAGAAAAATAATATTTTTCTTTAAAATAAAAATGAAGTTTTTCATACGATTGCAACAACTATTTTGACTTTTTTTATGAAAGATCTTGTTTTTTGGACCTAAAAATTAATTGTTATTAGAATTTTAGTTTTAAATGAAAACTTATCTGAACGTTTTGTCAAGCTTTCAAAAATTCAAATAAAAGCGCTAACAACCAAAATGTTCTACTATATTGTTCTTTATAAAGATGTTTGACTTAAAGACCTGCTTTTTCTTCAAAGGTATTTTGCTTTTTAAACTAATTTTACAAACATTGCTTATAAAATGCAACAATTGAAATTTATTTTCGTCATTGTTTTCTAAACGTAGTTTTTTCATGCTAATGTTTGTTCTTTAACTTTAATTCATTTTAAAAGTTACAATAGATTCCATGACATAAGAAACATACTAGTTATATTTTTAAAAGTTAAATATTTTCCACCTATACACAATACTAATTATAAGTTTCAAGTAGCTTGAAAGATTTATTTCGATTTTGAGGTTATAAGTACAAAATAGTTCATATTGTCTAGTTAAAGTTTTCTTAAAAACAGGAACATTTTTACAATTTTAAAGACATCATAATACCTAGTTGGTATCATTTTTATGAAGTTTTACAGGAATCTAAGTTGTTTTCTTCAAGTTTTTAAACAGCACCTAAATGATATTACGACTTTCCAAGGTTTTTTTTTAAGTCTACTTTGCTGAAATATGTTTTTGCTTTTTGAGCACTGAATTTCTATGTTGGAACTCGACTGCAATAAAAAATAACTTTGTGAGGAAAAAGTAAATTATAAACTACGTGCTGAACTAAATCTAAAGCGCTACTTATACTAGTTACTTAAAAAACTATTTTGTTTATCTTATTTTACATCATTGCTTATAATTCGAGAAAGAGTAATAGTATTAAACAAATTAATTTACTGTTTTTTCAACCTAGAGGAGTTTCTAACAAAACTTCTTCGCCACTTTTTGTACAGAACTTAAAAGCTAAAGTAAAATGTTTTATTCTGATAATATTTTCTATAAATGTTTAGTGAATTTTTTGAAGAGCGTTGAACAATATATACAAGTTCATTGTTTTTATCTAAACCATCTTAGTATGTAGAAGTACTTTACTTTTAATTTTTATCTTATATACTTTTATTTATTTGCTAGTTACATAGTGCTATTTTTATTAGGGTTTAAAACTTTCATTAAAAGTAGTCTTGAAAAACTCAAGTGTTTATGAAATTTGTATTTTTAAGTTATTTTCAAAAGAATTTCGTGACCAATAGAGTTAATAAAACTTATTTTTATCATATTAGAAATTTTTACATAATTTTTTAATATATAAGATTTATCACAATAAGTTAATTTCTGCTTTAGTAAAAATTTTGAGTTTTTAATTACTTTTAAATAATTTAAAAAGCTATATCACACTAAATAAAGTATTTAACTAAAAACTGAATATGTTCCTAAGTTTAAAAAAAGTTAATGTAAATTATTAATAACTAATTGAAGTTAGAATGAATTAATTTTGTTAGAAAATATTTGTTTACATAAGTTGTTAATAAGAAATATAGTTAAACAAAAAGGTTACAAGCATATTTAAAACATACGTTGCTGATTATCGACAATTTTCATTAAAAAGCGAAACAAAACAGCTTGTTTTTTAAGCAATTTATATTTTCAATTAGTGTGTAGAAATTACACTATAACAATGTTGTTTTGTAAACACTTGTTTTGTATTTTGAAAACAAGCTTAATTGCCACTAATAATAAACTCATCAGGGACATATCATTAATCGGTTTAAATTATAATAGTTTGGATGGTATTAGATAAGCTAAAATGCGTATTATTTTTTATTAATAGTTAGTCAGAAAAGTTTAAGATTTTTGTTAGTAGTTTATAACTATTTCTATAGAGTATAAACGAATATAAAGTAGTATTAGTTTATAAAAAGCTAATTGGATTGTTTGATTTCACTTTAAATTTAAAATCGTAAAGGTTTTTACTGCATCTGTATAAAAGTTTAGTACTTTTTTTTTTTAGATTCTGTTTAAAAAGTATAAAACAGTTTTGGAAGCGTAATGTATTTTTTTATTGAATTTTTTTGCAATAATTAATCTTAAAATGTCCAAACAATAACTTGTTATCTTTTGAACTAAGTGATACACGATTCGAGCAATAAAAACTTACTTTTAAAAATTAAAAATCTTCATTATACGATGAAATCAATTAATTTATATTCATGACACTCTTTCCCTTTTTTTAATATAGCAGATGTTAAATTAAATATCCATTCATAACAAGGTAATACACCGGTGCTATCAAATCAATACAATTTATTCAAAAAACCCATTATGAATTTAAATTTAACTTTTTTCCTTCAATTACAGCCACATAAAATAATAAAAATTAAAAGTATCGAAATATATTCGGCCGACAGACATTCTAAACGGAAAAGAAAGTTATTTTGTACAGTAGTAAAAAACGTTTGATAGTTCAAAAAGGTAGCTAAACTTTTTCTTATTTGAACGCTTATTCTCTTGGGAAACTTTGTAAATATCAACAAGTTTAGTTTCAACAATGCTAATAGTTGACAGATTAACTATCAACTAAATCAGTTTGTTGTTATGCGCGGTTTATTTGAAGTTTGATTTTATTTTGTTTTTAGGTGCTATTTTTTTATTCTTTCATTGTAGTCTTTGGATTTTTAATTGAGGTTTAGCTTCAATAAGCACACAAATAAGTTAACAGTAAATTGTTAAATGAAAAGATTTAAGCAGTAGAATGTTATTTGAATACATTTTTAAAGTTTTGGTTCGTAGTTAAAATATTTTAACTTCTTACAGATTTGGGAATAATGTTTGGTTATAATTTCTTTATCTTTACTTGTTCGTTTTATTTTTAGTTTTTAAGGTACTTTAATGAAATTGGTTGCTTAATTTTATGTAAAAAATTAAGAAATGTAAATTATTGTACTTAATTAAGTTTGATAAAATAAAGTTATTAACAATATTTTTATAATTAAAAATAAACAAACGCTTTTAAAAAATAAAGTGCATAAAAGTCGAATTTTAATCACATTTCGAAGTTCTACTTAGCTACAATAAGTTCACATACAAATATGAAAAGTTTCAGAAGTATTAAAATAGACGAAAATACTTAAACTGCGGTAAACACTTAAAAGTAAAAGTGCTTAACTTTGAAAAGTTTAGTTTTTATCATTTCAAGCTATACTTCGGTTTTTGAAATTTTTCCTATCTGTTCAAGTAATATATAATTTTTTTTTCATTGAACATTGTTTCTGCTTGAAAGTTCTTTGAATTTTTTGACAGCTTACGTTATTGTTAATATCATTTTTAGAAACAGGTTTCAAAAAAAAATACAAAGAATTTTTTTAATACAAAAATAAAGCAAAGTAAAGTCTAAATATTTAGTTACAAATTAGTTAAAACTTTAAATATTTAAAAAAGAAAAATCTTATAACTTTTAACTAACAATTGTGAAAAGAAGTAATACTGCAGCTAAACATGTTAATATAAATTCTGTTTTATGTAAAATTTAAGTTCGACGAACAACGGGAAAAAATCCATTGCAAGCTTAATAAGCATATAAATTGTGTTTATTACTGTTCTATACATTTAATCAACCTTTGAACTAAACTCTGCTGATAACAAGAATAAGTTTCTGTTATAAAAGCAAAGGTGAAAATTTAAACTCATAGGACAAGTTCGTTTTTATTTGCTTTGTAATTAAAAACAATAACTTGAATAAAATTATGTTTACTTTAAATAGGGAATAGATGCTAACTAGTCGAGTTGATGTAAAACTAAACCTAATTTTTGTTTGTATGTGATTTTAATAAAAAGTAAATGTTTGTCAGCTAATTTTTAAACTTTAATTAAAAATACAATAAAAACTTCACCAGCTAAAGAATCTGAATAGTGTTTTAGGCCAACTTTTTTAAGTTTTTAAAAGTAACAAAGATATCTTAGTTATCTTTTAGTTTCAGCGTTTAATAACTTTTTAATAATTTTGAAAAAGTACTTTTTTAATGACTTACCAATTTTAAATTGAAAAAGTTAAAACTTATCTTAATTGTATTTCTGTAGTTTTTTGATGTTTAAACAATCAATTTTTAACGTTTTTACTTACTAACTTTATTCTGTATTAAACTTTACCTCTATAATAACCAATAAATTCTTGAAGTTTTAATTATAGTTATAATTTTATTTTCACAAACAAAAATTTCATAAAATAAAATCTTTTAACGTTTAAATGCATTTAAAATAGCTAAAATAAAATTTAAAAGTTAAAAGTGCTTAGCTGTAAAAAAGATTTTTTTGATCTATATATATGCTAGTTTATTTGTGTTTATATATTTTCACGAGTCTTAAATAAAAAAAAAAGTTAAGTTCAAAACTTTATTGCGGTCACTTTAATAACTTGCGTAATTTTCATTTCACTTTTACTATTTATGGCTTAAAATAAGAATTCTACTGAGAAAAAAAAAAAGCTTTGAGTTAGATTGTTTTAGTTTAGTTTTTTAGAAAAAAGTAGTTCAAATTTAATCAAAATTAGTTTATTTTTATTGAAAATCAAGAATTTGTGTTAACCAAAGTATACCTTTATAATATTTTAAACTGGACAAAAATGCTAAAATCAAGAAACACACTTATTAAAAAAGTTGAAAAGCTATACTATTCATTAAATAACATTTGCACCAAGTATCATTGATCTTAATACCTTTTTATATTACATTTTTTTTATTAAAGGTGAAATATTTACCTCAGTTGCTAATCATTATTCAGTATTTTAATTTGCTCTGAAGTTAGCAACACTAAGCAAATTATCTATTGTTTTGCAAATGGTGGTTAAAAGGTATTTTTTAATTCAGTTTATTGTTAGATATATTTAGTTTGATTTAGTTCTTTTGTATGTGATAATAATGAAATTAAGTTAAAGTTATTACTTTTTATTTAAAAATTTGGCATTATGTTTAAATTAATGGGTAAACTATAAGTTTTAACAATGAGTTTTAACTAAACTATACTAGTTTTTATCATTTCTGTTTGTCTTTTCAGCTTGTAATAGTATGTTACAATTTAATTTTCCAAAAAATCTGATGCAAAGTTACATCAGCTTTCACTGAGTAAGATAAACGATCAAGCATTATTTTACAAGTTTGTAAAAATGTTCACCTGACAAATTTTAATATGAGGAGAAAAATTTCACTCATAATCATTAGAGCATGACGTAATTAGTTATTTTTTGTAACAGTTTTTAACATAACTGTTATAACTTTCAGCTAGTATGCACCTTTTATGTTATTTCTAGTTTGTTATTTTTAAAACAGTGATAGCAGTCAATTTTCAAATTTAAACTTATTTTTTTAACAGTTGTTTATTGAAAGGTTGTTTTTTATTTTATTTTATTTTAAACTTGTTTTAAAATTTTTTATTTTAAACTTAAAACTTATGTTATTATTTTGTCTTCACAGCTTCAAAAATAGTTTTTAGTATAAACTTCTATTTTTAATAAATTGAACTAAGAGTTATGTTTTTTTATGTTCAAACATTAGTTTTGTTATAGTGCTAAAGTACAACTCAAACTAGTTATAGTTTCTTGTTTAAAATAAAACAATGATATTTTGTTAATAACCCTATACACTGTATGTTTTGTTTTTTGTATTTACTATCAAATTTTACCCATATTAAGTTGCTTAATACTTTTAATATTAAAAAAATCACAGTTTAAATGTGTTTTTGTTATAGCATTGATATCTAAAAGCTTTAATTAGATATGTATGAGTTTGTTTTTGATATTATTTTTAATGGAGCATTATGAAACACTTCAGTTTAAATTTGTTTTGTACAAATTACAGCTTTTAAAAGTTGCCATTCCAACTAATATTTTTCTTCAAAGTTTGTTTGGTTATTTTATTTATCAATTATTATGTATAGAAATAATTTAAAGTTTAAAATTCTTAAATTTTAAATCTGGACAAAATTTAGACTTTAATTATATAACATTTAAAATAAAACATATTTGAGATATGTTCCAACAAAAATAAATGCTGTTAGTAAAATAGTTGATACTTAAATTTAAATTTAATTAAGTTTTTAAACTTAATTAGCTAACAATACTTAGTTAAATATTCTGAAGTTTCGTGTTAAAAGTAATTAGGTTATTAAATTAGTTATTTTCAAACATTACAATTTTCTACTTTTACCATATTGGTTGGAGCATTAATAGTCAGTATATTTGTGACGTAATTTTGGAGTTTTTAATATAGGAAAGTTTATAATTTTAAAGTTTTAAAGTTTTTGTTTTATGATTTTAAAAAAATCAAGCCTATAAAGTTAACTTAAATTAAATTTTTAAGTACATTTAAAAATATAAACAAGAAAAACATACAATGTTACTAAACTTTATTTTTTTATTGTAGTAGTCTATTAACTCAAATCTGCTATTCACAAAGATTTTATTAAAAACTGTAATTTAATCTTGTTTTGTTTACTAAGAATAAAAGATTTAAGTTATATTGTTTTAGTTTTGATAGTTTAAGAACAATTATAATTAAGTTAGTTTTGGTTCAAAAAATGAGCTTAAAAGATAAATTTCATTAAATCAGTGTTATTTTCTGCTAAAATTTTAGTTATAAATTATTTTAGCAAGGTTGCGTTAATCTAGCATTATTATTGTTATAGTTTGTAGAATAGGAAAATAAAAAAATAATAATAACTCGGCTAAAATTTTGTGCATATAAAGTTCTGAACTAATAAACAAGTTTGTTTGAGAGTTGTTGTAATTCAATTCATATATGGTTCAAAGTTTTAAAATTTTTGATTAAAATTTATCATATTTAGATATGAATTTTAGCTTATTTACTATTACTTTTACCTACAACGATACTTTCGTTTTTTCAATGATTGTTAATTAAGTATACATTTTTGATTTCTGCTAAATTTATGGTTTATTAGTTTAAAAAGTAGATTGGAAATACTAAACAAGTTAACTTACTGATTGGCGCCAAGAAAATATTATAGCAAATTAGAAGTTTAAACTGCTGCCAATTTAATTATTTTATGGCAATATTTTAAAAGTTTATAAGGTTCAAAATAGAAAGTGTTTATTTGTTTTTAAACTTCGTAGTGTTTATCTTTTAGATATTTTTTTATATTTGTGTTTTGAATGCAGGTTATGTTTAGAAAACAACCACAAAAAGTTCCAGTTAGTTTTAACTTTTTAATAGCACAAATAGTAATTACTACAAAAAACTAAAATTCCGAATAAACCTTATTCTTTTCATATTGTATTACATTGATCATTTAAGAATATGTTCAAAGTGTAACTAATGTTTGAAACAGTTTTGAGTACTGTATGTTTTAGTTAACTACAGCAGTTTATCGTTAACTAGTATAAGTAGAAAAGACCTATGAAAAGACCTATTAAGTTAAAAAAATGACAGAATTGTATGTTAGAAGTTTGCTTTCAAAATTGAAATGTTTTCAATATTTAAATACATTAACATTTTTTTATAGACATTGTACTGCTAAAGAAAATTTAGTATTAAATTTTAAGTTTTAAGTTTTATATATCAAAAACTTGTCATTTTCTAGTTTTAAGCTTAAGGTTTAAATTTAAGCCTGCTATCTAAAAGCAAATTCTAGCAAGTTTATCTCCTCAATACTAAATAACAGTTTTTTTATAGTTTTTCAACTTCTCATTTTACAGTTTATTAAAAAGTATATACTAGATATTTCTTTTACTGATAGTAGTTGACTATGACATTACTATTTTGATTTATTAATTTTTTCTTAACTATATTACTCACTAAAAAATTTTTAAAATTATTTTAATATTACCGGCGCTAACTTTTTAAATTTCTCACAGTTTTATTTGAAATTTTTAACTTTAATTATAACTACAGTAATGTGGTGTTTAAAAAATTATAACAGTTGAAATGCCACTATCAGTTTTCAAAAAGCTTAAAATGTTGAAAAATTTATAACATGTAATAAGTAAGAAGCTAAAAAGTAATTAGGCATCTGTTTTAGCAAAGCTGTTTTATCTTAAGTTAAGCAACTTATTATTCTACTGTCAACATTTGAAACAAAATTTTGTAATATTATTCATTAAAATTAAACTATAATACAGTTATTTTGTTTTGTTAATAACATTTCAATAGTAATTTAATTTTTTTGGAGATTGGTACCTATCACTAGCACAAAAATAAAATCCAAAATTTTGAATTTTTTATTTTATTTTGTTAAATAAGTTAGTCATGTTTCAATGATTGTTGCACAAAAAGGGATCATCCCGTATGTCTTCCTTCAAACAAGATTGGTTACAAGAAGACTACTATTGGTCTTAAGTTTGTTGAATTTTGATTGAAAATCAATCATACCAATAAAGTTGCAGTAAGGCATAGGGGTGATCTCTTTTAATGCAATTATCAATGATCAATGGTGCATGACTGTTCCTGAAACTTTCTCTCATACAAAATAAACGGTTTCCTTAAGTTGGTTACCACTTCTTTAAATCATGTTGTTTTAAAAGCATTTTTGTACTCGAATTAATTTTTTTAAAGCTGTAACAATAATCTTCCGCAGATTTAATATCTTTTAATATCTAAGATGGATTGCAACGAGTTGAAAATAGGAAGCAAGCTGTTCACCTTTCACGACCAACAGTTTAAAAAACACAGGGCGCAGAAACTGTGCGAGAAGCATGGCAAAGTCTTGGCTGTTGTTCACGACAAAAACACTGTTGAAGCACTTTCCTCTCATGCCAAAAAGTGCTTCGGTTCCCCTAAAGCTTGGCACGTTGCGGGCGTTGACACTAAAAGGGTTTTTCCCGACGGTGAGAAGTACACAGCAAGCATGAAGGACTTTTTCGTGAACGGATGCCACCCAAAGAGAACGTCAATGAAGGATCAGAGAATTATTTTAAACCCCCTCAACGAGAAGTTGTCCATTCTGAAGAACCACGAAAGCTATAATTGCGGTGCCGTTGGTGACAATGGCTACAGTTACGAGCTGAGCTACATTTGCATGGAAGAAGTTGAAGAAGACCCTGTAACGCCAGAAATCTCTGTACCAACTGAACCAGTTGAAGAGACAACACAACCGCCTACAACTGAGACTGAAAATCCTTCCACTGAGCCCACAAAAGCAGTTGTTACAGAAGCAACCCAGGTTGTGAACAATGTTACAAAAAAACCTTCTCTTGAAGAAAACACAACAGCTTCTTCTGGAAAACCACCAGCAGTTGAAAGCGAAACAGATCCAAGTACTGCTACACCTGAAACTACAACGGCTCCTACTACTGAGCCCACCACTGAAGTTCCAAGTACTACAACAACCACCACTCAAGAAGCACCAACTGAATCTGTAGAAGCACCAACCACTGAAGTTCCAGCTACTACATCAACTACTACTGCAGAAGCACCAACGACTGGTGAAACTACAACCTCTACTACTAGTCACTCTTCTACTGAATCAATTGCTGGAGCAACTACTGAAGTTACAACAACTGAACAGACCACAGTTCAGCCTACTACAACACCGGAAACCACAAAAGATGCAACAAATACAAACGAGCCGGCAACAGTCAGTTACCCGCCAGAAGTTCCCAGCAACCCTGTTCCAACCGAAACACCTTCATCGACCTTCTTCCCAAGCAACTCTGCCACACCCACTAACAACCCTCTAGGTTCAACCATACCACCTGACAACTTAGACACAACCATACCCTCTCAAAACGAAGAAAGCGTTAGTATCCCTACCAACTACCTAATTTATGGAGGAGCCGGGTTCGTGTTCCTCATCGCCATCATCATAGTTTCCGTCATCTTGTACAGGAGGAGAAAGAGGAAGACGGAAATGAAGAAGAAGAATGTTGTAAGTCTTGAAATGGGGGCATACGATCAGTTCAAGGAGAGTTACTTTGAACAGAGGCAGTTCGACGATGACGAGTTTGATGACGTCAGAGCTTACTCGGATTACGGCGACACGCGTTAATTGTGACGTCATTGAACCGTATTTTATAAAACTGTGTTATAGTTCTTCTTATAGTGGTTTTTGTGGTTCTAGTCACATTTTATAAAATTTAAAGACTTTATTAGATTACTTAAGGTCTGGATTTTTTATATTTTATGTTCCCAAGCTAAAGTTATTTTTATATTTGAATAATTCTTTTCAAATACTAAGTTTAAATTTTTTTTTTGTTCTAGACTTTTATTTAGTTTTTTTAATCTTAATTTTTTTTAAAGTTAATTCGAAGTTTTAAGACATTTTGATTCAAAATTGAATGCAAACAACAAAGTTTAATTTTTTAAACTAATACGTCTCTTATAGTGTTTTTGTCGTTTGTAATTTCTTTAGTTTTTTAAACTTATTGTTTTTTTTATGTGTTCCACATTGTAAAGTAATTTATATTTAGGATCTTTTGATCTCTAAGTACATTTCTTTTTTTCTATTGAGATATTAATATGATAGCCACTTAAACTAACTTTTTGGCTGACTTATAACAACAAGGATTTCTAAATACTTACTTTGTTTATATTTTTTAAATACTGGCTGAAAGTTCTTTAGAAAATCCTAATTTTTTAGTTTTGATATTTCTACTAATAGCGATTTCATGTAAACCTTTCTAAACTTTAAACAATTATAGTTTTTGAAAAGTTAAAAGAAATTTTACAGTTTCTTTTATCATCTAAACTTTGTGCTTACTTCTAATATGTGGTTGCATATACAAATGTTTTGCAATGATTGTTTATAAGTATTTTCTTGTTTTTATACTGAATTCTTAATAAATAGTTTTTAAACTTGTTTTATTTGTAGGTTTGTTCGAACTACTGCAATAGCTGTGTTCATTAAATTAAAGTTTTGTATGTTAACTAAAAGTTATAAGCAGTTTATTTAAAAAAAGCTTGTTTAAGTAAAATTTAAACAGTTCAGTAACAATCTCTATACAAACAATGTTTCTTTTTCAAATTTCATACCTTATAGTAAATTTAGTATATCTTTTTATTATCTGAAGCTAAAATCTCATAAGAAATTAAGATAATTAATATAACTATGTCAAACTCAAAAAATAAACAAATTCTTAGTAGCTATTTAAAACAGCGAAACAAGCCAAGTGAAAAAAAGAGTCATATAATTTTTTTATAGTTTTTAATTTGATTGACAAAAACTACTGCTTGTCATAAGCATAATAATAAGTGTAACTTTACTTAAATGAGATGAATTATTAAAAGATAACATTATAGTATTTAACCTCAAGAAAAAAAAAAGATCGGTGAGAAAGTTATGTTAAAAGATAAGTTATGATAAGCTTTTAATAGTTGAAATAAGCTACTAAAAAATCGGAAAAGAAATTAATTATGCAGTAACAACAGTGTAGTGTATTTCTAAATTAAAACAATTGAGTAGTTGCCTGGACATTAAATACATAACGTTTTGTTGTAAACCTACTTCTTGCACAGAGTTTTAATTCTAATTAAATATAATTTGTACAGTTTATAAAGTTTCGATCGGTATTTCTATGCATATCTAATAGTTTTGCCAAAATTTATATTTTTTATACTTTTTAACAAAAAATTAAAAGCTTAAGTAAGAGTTTAAATTTATTATTTTTTTAATAGACGATTAGATATAAATTAGTATTATATATCTTATTTTAGCGAAGAGATATTAAAAAAAAACAACTGTTTAAACTGGCACTTGATTAATATTTAAAAAACAATTATTTATGTTGTAAAAGTTTGTGTTTAGAGTATTAGTTTGTTTGAAATCGATTTAGTGTTTATAGATTTTTTGATATTAATTTTTACATGACAGTTTAGTAAATTCAGATGAAATATATGTCTAGATGTTACTAGTTCTGCTAATCTTGTTTAGTTAACTATTAAAAATATAGTTTTCTATTCTCTTTTTTTATTGATATAAATAGATAAAGTAACTAATTTTAGTTGAAAATAATATTACTTACGTACAATTTATCGAACACAAAACTGAAAAATACCAAATAACAAGTTATGTTTGAGGATTTTAAATTTGAGTTTTAATACAAACTTCAACGTCGACTAAAACGATTTTCTAAAGTCTAAACTTACACTAAAGAACTTGTTAATTATAGTTTATGTATACTATTTTGCAAAAACTGTTTTCATATTGGTTTACAGTTTTAGTCAACAGTTTTCTCTTTAGACATTTAAATAAAGAGTCTTTAATTTTTTTGTTTCTCTTCATTATTTTAAAAAGTCCAGTAACGTAACTAAAAACGTAAATGATATAATATTTTTAGTTTATGTATGTTGCCTTAAACTTAAAAATTATAAATAAGCAAAATCCATCCAGTTCTTTCCAAAGATATTTATTAACAATTATTTTTGTTCGATCTCTGCATTATTATTAATGTACAAGTATGATTTATAAACTCTTTAAACCTCTATGAGTTAAGATGCTATAAAGTATTTAGAAACAATTAAAAGTATGTTAAATACAAATAGTTTATTAAATGGAAGCTGCTTAACGTATATAACAAGCAAATCTACGGAAAAAACATATAAGTTTAGCTTTTTTTGGTTACAAGAACAATAACCTACTAACTCGGTACGCGCTTCTTATGTACGCATTGTCAATATGGTACGCATTTAAGCCAAAAAACGCTTTAAATGTTTTTCTTTTTCTCTTACTTTGAAACTAAGAAAACAGACCAAAAAATTAGTACTACAATAAAAATATATTTTTGAATAAATTATACTGTATTAAATTTTGATAAATTTAGTTCAAAGGAACTACAAAAAAAGTTTTGAGTTATAAATTGTATATTAAATCCAGTATATGAAAGTAATATTAGACAATTTACTTATTTGATGAAAATAACAAGCGGCGCAGGCTAAAATTTGTATACTCTATGATAAAAACGTAGGAACTGAAAACATTAAAGGGCATGCAAAATTTAAATAAATGATAACAATAAGCACTTTAAAATCATTAACATATCCCATGATTGAACCATAAATGTAAAAATCGTACAAACACCTAAATTAAACTTATACAGCTAAAAATAAAGAACATTTTAGTTTAAATTTACATAAACCATGATCGAAACATAAATGTAAACATCATAAAAATACATACATGCTTACATAAAAAATACTCAAGATTTCATACGTTTTTATATTGAAAATTTTTGTTTAGGTTGATTCTGCGGATAGAGTCATTTGTAAACTTTAGTGACTTTTAACTTGTTAATATCATGCTTAATGTAGGTAACTAATGACCAAAGTTTCCTAGGTACGCGCTGCCTGTAAGGTACGCACTTTTGCGCTGTGGTACGCACTTTTGCGCTGTGTTCAAAGTGCGTACCTAGTTGGCAGGTTACTGTACTTAAAACTACTTACCATCAACAAGCTAATTAAAAAGTGCGAATTTATTTTGTAATAAATGCAAAGATTAAAAGTTTAAAAGATAATGTTACAGTGTAACGATATTCCAAGTTTCACTTGAAAACCGTTTTTTTTTGAAGAGAAAATTAAGAGTTATTGCAGTTATTAATTAAAAGCACTTGAAATTCTTGCCCGCGCAAAGTCTGATGTAACAAAAAGTAAGAAAGAGATGAGAGCGCACTTTTCTTTTATGACGTAAAGAGAATAAAAGAGAATGAGAGCGCATTTCTTCTTTATGAAACTGACTGACGAAATTTTTGATTATTGTTTTTAGCCGCAGGCTGATAGTCCAGACTGAGTTGTGTGTTTAACCGCCAGGAGCTGCAGAGACTGTTTACAAGAAAGACACTTGAATATTTTTGTTAAGTTTTTTTTATAAAGTTTTAGTATATATATTTACGATTGTATTTGTTAGATTTAAAGATTGTTATTTAAAGTAAGTTTAGTAATTCTCTTACTGTACATTTTTATAGCTCTTTTCATTTTCAACAAGTGATGTATTAAAAGTATTTTTTACAGTGGTTAAATATTAAGCATTTTTAACATAAGTGAGATACTTTTATAGTTCTTGTATTTTTCAACACTTGGTTTTGCATTTAATATTAAGTGTTTCTTAAAATATTATTGAGTTTTTTATAGTGGTTATTATACAGTATTAAAGTATACAAATTACATATTTAATAGTTCTTGTAATTTTTATAATTGGTTTTGTGTTCATTGAAGTTCGTTTAATAGAGAAACCCACTCAATTGCTGTGCCTGGTTATTTATATCTAGTAATACTAAGTCTAGACTAAATTAGTAAATATGTCAAATTCCAATAGTAAAGTCACACTTAAGTTAAGCCCCAAGCATAAACGTGTTAGGGTAAATGAACCATTGGATGTTGGGTCACCAACTCTCACTGGTTTCAACATTACTAATCCATCAATAAAATAGTTTAGATTGATATCTAAATTTTGCTTAAATGAAGACTTAAAAAAAAACAGAATTAAGTAACTAGTAAAGTGAAGTTAATTAGTCTACATTAACAACAGTAAAGAACGTTCAAAACAAAGTAGTTGAGTAGTGTAGCTGGAACGATAAACATATGAAATTTTGTTGTAAACTTTTCTGTTATAGTAACTTTTTTCATTTTTACATTTGTAATGATCTTTTTTTATAAATTAACATCAGATAAAAAAAGAAACTTTTTGATTAATCGTTGTACTAAAAACGCATTAAATGTAAATGATAGATAAGTTGTACAATTATTAGGCGCAAATACATTAAAAAATTTGTAAAAAATTTAACAATGTCAGATTGAGAGTTTTAAAACGATTTTTATGATGAATATGTTAAACTTTATAGTATTTGTTTTTAATTTTTTAAATGTTTATATTTTGATTAATAATTGTTTTTCATTTAGAGTCTTGTGAAATATATAAAACTATATATACCACAGTGGTATAACCACGAAGGTAAACCTGTGGTATATATTCCGATAGGCTTAGCTTATCAGGATCTCCAGGATTTAACGCCTTTTAACGTTGCATCTTATAAAACTATATATATATATATATATATATATATATATATAATTTATTCAAATGGCGATTTTAAAAATTCTGGAACATATGTTTCACAAAGCTTTAATTTTTCATAAAGCTTTGATCATCAGCCAGTTAAATTCAAAATACAAAGCACTGTACTAAACAAAGATACAAAAGTTATGCAAAAAAACAAAAAACAGTATGACGTAATATTGTACATTACAAATATTCAGTACAAAAATCGATCTACCCTCTAACTAATTTAACAACTAAAATTAACGAAAACAACGTTGTTTTCGTTAATTTTAGTTGTTTAATTAGTTAGAGGGTAGATCGATTTTTGTACTGAATATTTGTAATGTACAATATTACGTCATACTGTTTTTTGTTTTTTTTTGCATAACTTTTGTATCTTTGTTTAGTACAGTGCTTTGTATTTTGAATTTAACTGGCTGATGATCAAAGCTTTATGAAAAATTAAAGCTTTGTGAAACATATGTTCCAGAATTTTTAAAATCGCCATTTGAATAAATTATTTAAAAGCCCTTCAAGTGGGCTCAGTTGAAAGTGTTTACGTTTAAACATTAACCTTATTTTATATATATATATATATATATATACATATATAGAAGTTACAATAATAAATTTCAGCTGACTGACTATAGATTTTAGTTTGTACTAAACAAAAACTTTTTTTTTTAATCTTATGTATACCAAAACTTATTTTTCACTGTTTTGAAAATCAGTGGATTTATTTTTAGGATGCTTCAAAACAGCTATAACAAGCGAAGTTATAGAAAAAAAAGGTTTTGTTTTTTGACTTTAGGTAATTAGAACTACTTACAATCAACAAGCCTTAATTAAAAAATGCTACTTTATTTTGTTATACTTCTTAGAATTAATGGTTTAAAAGATAACAGTGTAGTACTAATCCTTTAAGAAAATAATAATGCTTTGTACAAAATGTTTATAATTAATAAACTTCAATAAAAACAAATTTTTAACAAGATAAGTAAAATTAATAAATTTTTCATAAGTAAAAATAATCAAACAATAGGGACAGAACAGTACAGTGTATTTAAAAATGAAAAAAAAATTAGTAGTCTAGCTTAGACATTAAACAGATAAAGTTCTTCTGTAAAACTAGCTCTTATAAAGGCTTGTTATGTTAAAGTATTATTATTAGTTGATTGAACGACACAAATAACGCTCAAATCATTTGGTCCTGGGATTTGGTGCACGAAAAACCTTTCGGTGATCGAGTCGTGCACCAAAGATTCCTTTCAACGTCCTGTCCAGGACTACATACAACTTGTTCAGGACTAAATGCAAGTTGTATAACTGCAAAAGGTTTTAAATAGTAATTCTGCTCAAATGTTGTATCATTTTTAATATTAGAACTACGTTATGTTTTGTTCAAAAACAAATTGAGTAAGTCTTTTTTATAAAAAAAAAAATATAGAAGTTCTAAAAGTATAATCTAACTCATAGACACCAAGACATAACATTACTGAAGAAAAGTTAAAACAGGTGTTGGTAAAATTTTAACATGTTTTAAATTTGAATATATTTTATCTTAGAACAATAGTTTTTTTTTAACTATTTTAGACAGAAAATATTAGATTTTTTAAACGTGTTTGTTATACGAATAACTTTAATCAATAATATTTTCTAATTTTTAAATGAGCAAGTCAAGCTCATATTTATATAATTTTTGCGTTATAATTTGAGTTAAACCTTAATTAAAAAATAAAAAAAAATAGTATTATAAAACAGACTTTTTAACTGAATATTTTTAACAGAAGTAAAAAAAAAACTTTATAAATAAAAAGAAAAACTTTAGCCGTACATTGATACAATAATGGGAAATATGAGTTGCAGCGAGCTTCAAATAGGAAGCAACTTATTCACTTTCCACGAAAAGACAGTGAAAAGGGGTAGAGCTGTAAAAATGTGCAGAAAACACGGTAAAGTATTGGCTATTGTTCACGACAAAGAAACTGTTGAAGCACTTTCCTCTCATATCAACGAGTGCTTCGGTTCCCCTAAAGCTTGGCACGTTGCGGGGGTTGACACTAAAAGGGTTTTTCCCGACGGTGAGAAGTACACGGAGGAAATGGAGGACTTTTTTGTGGACGGGTGTCAGCCTAAGACTTGGTCTGAAAAATACCAAAGGGTTATTTTGGACCCGCTGAACAAGAAGCTCTCAATCCTGAAGAACCATTTTTATCATTGTGGCGCAGTTGGTGATAATGACTATAGTAATGAGCTAAACTATATTTGTGCTGAGGAAATAGATAAAGAAAAAGAAACTACTACTGAAAAACCAATAACAATTGCTAGAGTCAAAACTGGTTTTAACACTACTGTAGCTGAAGCTCCAACGGTTAGTGTAACTACTATCTCTACCATTATTCATGCTACAACAGGATCAACTACTGAACCTACATCTGAATCAAATACTGAAGCTACCACTGTAGCTACTACCGAACTTTCTAGTGAAGTTTTCACTACAACAACTGCTCAGACTACAGCTCTGCCGGTCACAACACCGAAAGCTGCAGATGAAATAACAAATGAGCTCACCACAGTCAGCTATTCAGTAAAAGTTACTACGCAAGGCAAAGTTTTAAACCAAACCCTCGGCAACCTTCCAGGCACAACCACTCAAAATAACAATGACGTAATAGAAATATCTTACACGTACCTCGTCTGCGGAGGAGCAGCCATCTTGCTTCTTCTCACTTTCGTCATACTGATCGTCTGCTTGTGTAAGAGGAAGAAGAAGAGCACTGAAAAAGAGAAGAGAAAGGAGGGTCTTGAAATGGGGGCATATGATCAGTTCAAAGAGAGTTACTTTGAACAGAGGCATTTTGACGATGACGAGTTTGATGACGTCAGAGCTCACTCGGAGTACGGCGACATGTGGTGATGTCATTGAATTGTTACGTCACAAGCAACGCGATTAAAATTTTTGCCAGTAGGTTTTATGGTGCTTTGAAAACATGTTTTACTAGGTTTAAAGAACTGAATAGATTATTGGATACTTCTAATTTAAAGTTTTTTAGACAAAGCGACTTGTATCTAAATGATGACTTTATTTGAAATTTTAAACATGTATATTTTTAATTTATTTTTAATTATGTAACTATGAAATTGGTTTAAAGTTTTAAGGTCTTTTGGTGATAGGTTTATTATGAAAGTGTAAATTTCTAAGATTTTATTGTTCTTAAGTATTTTTGCGGTTTATAGTTTTAGCAGTTTTAGATACTAATGGTTTCTTTGGACATTCCATGTAATATTCTATTTAAAATTTAAAAATTGTTTCCTTAATAACCTTTGACATATTTTTATGGAGTTAATAGTCGTACAAAAGTTAAATCTCTTATTTACTTGGATGCTTATCTGAATATTAAAAAGAGAAACATTTGACGATATTTTTGTTGATAATTTAAAAAGTTTAAGTAGTTTTATGGATTGTGTTGTTTAAAAGTTTTAATGATTTCAATTTTACTTTTTTAGATATTTACTTATTTATTTTTCGTGAAAAGCATTTTAAGTAAACATTATTAAAAACAAAATAACAAGTTCACAATCGTACTCATACTTCTAATTATTGGTTAAGTAAAATGAAGTATAGAAAATAAGATTCTTTCTAGACATAACTTCTTATGTTTTATATATATTAAGAGTATTACTCATTGTCCCAGAAGTATTTGTATACACCGTAAACTAGGTCTAAACAGCATTTGTAGACCATTTGCGTTTATTTTTTCGTATTGAATGAAAAATTATGTTATTTTTTTAATAAATAGTCTTTAACTTTATTTAACTCGTAGTTATTAATAAAAAAAACTTTTGTTATCTTAAGTTAAGTTTATTGTTTAACTATTCTATATATTAGTTTTAGAGCAATTTTTACAATAAAAAGTTGTGACAAAGTTTACAAATGTCAATTATTGAGTATTTTTATTAAAGTTTAAATAAGATAAACTACAATAGATTTCTTTTTAAAATATTAATGTTTTTTATACAATAAACTCACACTTATTTAAAAAATTGTTTTGAAAGTTGTAAAATTTGTGTTAAAATAACAAAAATATAATAAAGTAACTTATTAAAATTTTTACTAAAAGTTTTTATGTTAAAGTTTAGCAGTAATATTAGCAAATTGCTTAAAAAATAATTTAAATATACTTTATACAACATAAAAGTAGTATATACTTTATTAAAAAAAAACAGATATAAATTATAAATCCGTACAAGTGGTTTAATCAAAGAAAGTAAATTTAGCAGCAATTTGCATGCGTTAAAAAAAAAACACTTTTTTTTTATGATAGTTCAAAAACATTTTTGTTCTTGACAAGACAATTAATTGTATCCAAGTGGTGAACGAATCGATAACTAAAATATTTTTTGTGCATCAGGTCGTAAGACCAAATGATTTGAGATTTTTTCTGTCGTTCGATAAACAATAATACTATTTAACCACAGTCTAATTGTACAATTAAATTATAAGTAGTTGTTTGGGAAGACGAAAAGATATTAATAAAAATTATAAAAAAATAAAAACTATTAATTGCCATACGTGGCTTTACAATAATAAAAAATACAATTGTGCATTTTGTTTTTGCCATTTTGTGCTGTTTGTATTAGGTGCAACATTCAACAGAATTCTCAGTTTGGGTTACAAAATACAAATATTGTATTTAAATGACCTTTTAAAAAAAAGTTTTTCCCTATAAAAACTTTCATTTTAAATTTATCATCAATAGTATTATAAAAGCAACATATTAAAATAAAAAAACACCATATTGAAAAGATTTTTTCGAAATATAACAACTTTGTTCTTAAATTTAACCAGATTTTTAATTTCTTTACTTTTTTTTCAAATAAGTTGGATTGTAAAGTTTATATCAAAAGTAACCTATATAAGATGAGGAGTTTTAATTATATTATTTAATTTAATATAATTTAATTATATTGTTTAATTTATAATTAGTAAATAATAATAATTAGTAAAGATAAATTAGATAAAAAAAAATTATCTCAGGCCATAATATATTTTTTTTTAAATTCAATGTTTTCCAAACGACACGTTAAACCTAAAATTTTACTTAAAGTTAACAACTTAAAGTTACTTATTTGAACAAAATCTGTAAAAAGGCAGAGTCGACAAACGTATTAAAGCATTTTTTTTACTTACACTTTTATTTCTCACTAAACCCACTTCTACCAAAGATGTTAAGAATTTATCAAAAAATAAGTTTAAATAATCGAAACTTGAAATAACATGAAAAAAAAGCATTTTATTTTGCTGGCTTAATATTTTTCAGCTCAGACTAACCTTTAAGTATATTAATCAAAATAATGAATTTTTAAAAGTTGCATAGTTTGTAAAACTTTCTATTTAAATAACTAATATGAGAAAATCCGTTTAATCACGAAAGTAATAGCTGTTAAATTTAGAAAATTAGCTTTAAATTCAACTTTTAAATTCTTAACAAATAATGAATAAGTTACGCAACAAAAGTTTTTATATCAGCAGAGTTGCCACATATTGCCATAATTAGAGCTTTTGTTCAATTTTCTAAATTCAATTAAAATCGATTTTTATTACTTGTTCGCTTTTTCGCACTTTTATTGTCGTGTCGTGTGTTAAGTCAAAACAATTCAAATTCAAAATATGAAAACTACATCTTTTAGATAAAAATTTTTTTTTATGAGAAAATTCAAAGCTAAGTGGCGATATTTATTGTTAACAATGACAACTATGTATATATATATATCAGTATTACTGTCGTTAAATACTATTTTAACTATTTTTCAACACATTAAATTACACATAAAAATACATTCACATTAAAATACACCACACATCAAGTATGTCCGAGACAAGACCTTAAAACGTTAGATAACCGAAAGGTTTTTTTGTGCACCAGGTCTTAGTACCAAATATTTTGAGCGTATTTTTTGTCGTTCAAAAAAATATACATAATCAAGTACTTAACAGTTTACTATATACATTTTAATAGAATATATAAATAAAACTAGAACAAAGTTAAAAATAAAAAAAGTTTTTATATATAGTAGAGTAAAGTAGAGAAAATTCGAGAATCGATGTTTATAAAATACGAAAGGAATAAATTATTTTTACATTTTGTGTGACAATGTAGTCATTTTACCAATAGAAGAAGAGATAAAAAGCTATTTAAAATAAAAATAGTTCTTGTGCTTCTATCAACTTCATTTTTATCTTGTAAAGTTTTTATGACAAGCATAATATTTTTTTTACTTTTAACTTATGTTTTTAGTTAACATTTTATGTCTTTACCTAAGGTAATCCAACAAATCCTTTAATTCTACCTTTTCTTTATAATTGCACTTTCGTATAAAAAAGTTCAACTGGTTATAAAAGTAAAAAAAAAACTAGCTTTTGTAGTAATACAAATTAGTAGGAGTAGAAGATATAAGCAAAACTAAATTTAAAACTTTGCAAACTGTTTAAGAATAAAGATTTTGCTAAATGTGAAAAAGTGAATTTTGTATTTGTAGGGGTTTTTTACAAGTAAGTAGTTTGAAAATTTGGTAGTTATTTTTCAACTACCAACACCTTTTCCAAAAAAATGAATTCACTAATATTTATTTCTTAATTATGATGCAAATATGCATTATTATGATATTAAATTAAAAGAAAATTAAAAAAAAAGTTTTAACATCTGTAGACATTTTAAAAACCACTGTTCATTAAATTAACCAAGTTTTTGTTTTAAACATTAAACACAGTGTTTATTAAATAATATATATCTCTTTACTAATTGTAAAAGGTGGTTATTTTATCTTAAAACACTAGCAATAAAAAATTTAGACCAAAATAAAACTTAAAAATTGATAATGATAGAGGGTTTTGAAGTAAATCTTAGAAAAACCTGTAATTTTGATAATTTAAACAGTGCTTTTAGAGTAATGTTAAAACTTTTTTCAACCTTTAATTTGTTGTTTTACTAAAAATGGTCAGAAAATTTGTACTTTTAAAAACCTAAAAGATAATCTAAAACTTGAATAAGTTTTATAAAAAACCAGTGGCCAGCCTAATTTTATTGTATCAAAAGTTTGCTTCAAAGTAAAAACAATACTAACAAACCAATAACTTATAAAAAATATTTTTAAAGATCAAAACAAATATTTTTTTCATTTAAACAAATTTATTAAAATTTAATTTTATAACAGCTCTTTGAATTTTGCTGATGAAGTTTAATTGCAAGTTATTTGTTATAATCAAAACAATTTACTGTTTTCCTTTAAAAAAACATAACAATTTTTTTTTACGAAGTTACCTAATAAGAACAACATTTAAGGGCGTAGAGGGGGTAAACACCCTTTTTTGGTTTTTGATCTTATTTTATATAGTTTTTACTAAGCTTAAAGATGCTTTTTATAGATTTAAAAAAATCAAAATAGTTTTTGAGATATAGCCGGTCAAAGTCAAAGCCGACAATAGGATCCTTATGGGAGGGGCAAACTAAAACGTCAAATAACTAGAAATCACTAAAAATCTATCTCCTCCTACGTTTTTTGAGATAACTACCTCAAATTTTCAGGAAATGTTCCTTGCAGTATTTAGAAAATTCTGTCGGAACAGAATTAAAAAAAAATAAAAAATAATAAAAAAACTGTTTTTTTTGTTTATTTTTTTATATAAAATTTTATTTTTTTATTTTATAAAAAAAATCTTTCAGACAGAATTTTTTAAATATATCAAGGAACATTTCCTATAAGTTTGAGGTAGTTATCTCAAAAAACGTAGGAGAAAATAGATTTTTAGTGAAATAGTCTATTTTTGCCATTTTAGTTCGCGCCTCCCATAAGGATCCTATTGTTGGCTTCAACTTTGACCGGCTATATCTCAAAAACTATTTTGATTTTTTTTAAATCTGTAAAAAGCATCTTGTAGCTTAGTAAAAACTATATAAAATAAGATCAAAAACCAAAAAAGGGTGTTTACCCCCCCTATGCCCTTAAGTTGTTCTAACCTATAACATTTTTTAATATTCTATTGTTCTATATTTACTATAGTCCTATTTACAGTTACTGACATACTGGGTACTGTATTTTTTATCTAAAAGTATTATTGACTTTAATATAAAGATTTAAGTTATAAATGTTTAGTCATTTTTTCAAAGAATAAAGCTTTTGAGTTGTAGTCAGTTTTTTTTTGTTTTTATTTTAAATGAATGGACCATGTTTTTTGTCAACTATGACATTATTAAGGGCATAGGGAGGGGGTAAACACATTTTTGAAATTTGATCTTATTTTATATAGTTTTTACTAAGCTACAAGATGCTTTTTACAGATTATAAAAATAAAAGTAAGAGACAGCAATCTAATCCTGGGAGGTGCAAACTAAAACAGCAAATAACTAGAAATCACTAAAAATCTGTTTTTTCCTACGTTTTTTGAGATAACTACCTTAAGTTTTCATGAAATGTTCCTTGCAATATTTAGAAAATTCTGTCTGAACAAAATTTAAATTTAACTAAAGTTAAAGCTTTTGTTTATTTTTATATAAAATGTTTATTTTTTATTTTATTTTAAGTTTTTTCCAACAAATTTTTTTAAATATATCAAGAGTAATCCTAAAAATTTGAGGTAGTTATCTCAAAAAATATAGGAAAAGATAGATTTTTAATGAAACAGTTTTGCTGTTTTAGTTTGGGCTTCCAATAAGGATCCTATTGCTGCCTCCAACTTTGACCAGCTATATCTTAAAAATTATTTTGAATTTTTATAATCTGTAAAAAGAATCTTGTAGCTTAGTAAAAACTATATAAAACAAGATCAAATTTCAAAAATGTGTTTACCCCCCCTTATGCCCTTAATAATGTCATAGTTGAACACCCCTATGCCCTTAACTTTGAAATTAACTGTATGTTTTTGACATTCTTGGTATTTGTTTTAAGCTACTCAGGTGATAAAAAAATCTTTAAATAATTGAAAATAAAATACAAGTTAGAAAGTTTAAATATTGCAAAACAAAACCATAAAGGAACAAAAAAAAGAGTAGTATTAGTAAAGAAAACCAATTTTTGTTTCAAGTCAATGTAGGGTGAGTTAAATGTAAGTTTCAGAGTAGCTGTAAGAATTTGATAAGTTAAAAAATGATCTCCTGAATAGATGTTTTTTATTATTATTATTGGAGTTTATTGTGCGAAGATGGACTAGGGCATTAAAACCTGAGCCGCTTAAACAATACACACAAAAAAAGAAACAAACAAATTACAATCAATGTAAATTAAAAAACTAAACAATAAATAGTTAAAAATTACAAACAAATAGTCCTGTATGATCAAATATAACTTAGTATGCACAAAAATAAACAAAATAAATTCTTATATACAAACTAAGGGGTTGACTATAAAAGATTAGACATTTACAAAAATTGTATATAACAACTTATAATCTGTAAGGGGAAGGCGTTTAAAGTTAAGTTTTTTATGGTAATTTGTTTTGCATAAGGAACCTATTAAAAGTTAAAGAGTTTTTTTTTCTCAAGTTACTTTGAATTTTGTTTGATAGTAATATAATTTTTAAAGCAAAAATAAACATTACAAAATAAATTGTAATAAAAATAAACAATGTTGATACTCCTATGGCTTTACAATTTATGCTAATTTGGTTTGCATATGGATCTTGTTTATAAATGTTCCATATGAATATTAAAATAAAAATTTATTGTTAAAATGTTTATTTAAATGGGTAAACTGGTTTCAGAAAACATTTTTAATCGTTAAATTAATGAAAATAATTTTTAGTTAATTTGTACTTGTGCTTGATTAGTTATTTTTATGTTAGTTTTGATGATTAAAAAAAAAGTTTCTATTTTATTGTAGTTAAGATTTGTATTACTAATCATGCATTTTGTTTTTTTGATGGTATTTCAAATTGTTATTATGGATGGTTGTCTGCCTCTTTTGATTTTTAAAACTTGACTTTTTTTCAAAATTTGACTAAATAAAAATAAAAAAATGGTAAGGAACCATTAAACAACCACTGTCTCTGTCTTTTACAAAACACCAACATTGAAAAGATATTTTGTTTATTAAATTAACTTCATCAATTCTTATTCAAATAGATTTTTTTAGTTTACAAAGGATTTTAAATAATTAAAAAGAATCTTATCAAACATGGTCTTATAATTGCATTTTAAAGGTTTTGTAGCTAACTTAAATTTTTTTAACAGTTTTCTTTTATTGGATATAATGAATTTACTGTATTATTATTACTATTAAATCTTCTTTTTTATTGTTAATACATGTATTATATAATAACTTATGAAGACATTAAATTTTTTATTTCTATAAAAACTGAAATACAGTACAAATATATTTTATACTACTAAAGTTCACAAACAACATTTTAGTGAAAATATGCATACTTTAAAAAATATCTGATTCAAAGAAATGTTAAGACAAATATTTTTTGGTCTTTTTTATCAAGTCTTGCTAAATTGTTTTACACATGAGTAAACTTGAATACTTTTACTGTATTGTTTTTATAAATATTTTTATAAAATTAATACAACAAATAATATGTATTATTTCATATTTTATTAAATTTTTACAAAAATTTACTGATAACACATGTAATGCTGCTTCATATTTTATTGTATTTACATAGTATGTCAGTTTAGTTAAAAAAAAATTTAAATTACTGATAAATATTCAAGTGTTTAAATCAAAAACTGCGTGAGTTTTTTAAGTATGTAATGTCTCTTCAGTAAATTTTTAGTGAACCTTGTTTACAGCAAAAAATATCAACAGAATTTCAACAGTTTAATTACTAATTGAAATTATTTATAAAACATAAAACTGATAATATATATTATTCTAATAAAAAAGTTAATACTGCGTTCAAGGTTTATTAAAATTATTTTTTTTAGTACCAGTTCAATATGAATTGTAGGTTTTTAAATAACAAACTAAAACAAAATGTAAAATTTTAAACCTTTTTTTTTGTTTTGTCTAAAATGTTTTTTTAAATAGTTGATCAAATCAATCTTTTTCACTTTAATATAAATAAAATTGTAGGATAATTAACAAACAAACACAAAAATGTTCACGCAAGCCAACCAGCTGCACTTCAACTTGGACCGCAACGATTCAAACTCATGCTTGCTGCCGGGCCAGCGGTCCGTGGACAACCTCATCATTATTGAGAAGGTGGCAAACGACAACAGGAGAAGGTACAACGCCAGCAGCCAGTCCCAGTACAACGTGTCTGATAAATTAAAACTGGCCAGCAAGCTTGCAAAGTTGGACGTCTCAAACAACAGCTTTGGATCTTTTGCAGAGCAGCCAACAGCTAAAACAGTGAGGCCACAGCCGAAAGCAAAAGCTGTTGGCAGGCCAGTCAAACCAGCAAAAGCATACGTGCCAGTCAAGGCGAGGAAAGTTGACAGGCCAGTGCAGTACAAGAAGCCAAACCAGCCGACGTACTTGAACTCTAAAAAAGTCCCAACAGCACCGATTGTTCAAAAAACAAAGTTCTACAAAAGCAAACCAGTGCAGAACAAAGTGAGCTACCCGAGCTTTGAGAACGCCATGGGTGGTTATGACAAGGAAATAAGTTTAGTGGAGGACTTTTCAAAGAAGCTGAGGCAAATAATTAAAAAGGAAAAGGTTATGCAGCAGAAAATACTCAACAGGAGCTTGAACAACTCCTTCAACAAAAACAACAGCTTTGTTGCTCAAAAGCCAAAACCAAAGAAGCCTAAATCGCCAGCCAAGTCACCAGTGACAAGGTCCCCAGTAATCAAAAAGAAAATGCCGCAGAAAAAGAAATTAGAAGATGCAAAGTCACCACAGAAAAAAAAGGCAGAAGAACCAAAGCCAGCAAAACCGAAACCAATCTTGCAGAAGTCTTCCTCTACTGGCCAGGGCAAAGTGAAGAAGATTGACTCTAGGAGAGCAAAGTAATTTTACATTCAATGGTTTTTAGTGTAATTTTTTTTGTTTGTATAGCTTTTTATTAGGTTGTTAAGAGTTTTGTTTCTGGCAACCTTGCTGCAAAGCATAGTTGCCATAATGCAAAAAATCTAAAATTATGAAGACTTAAAAATGTATTTGTTTGTTTTTACTAAAAGTTTAATGCTTAAGATTTTTTGGTCTCTACAATTTCAGTTAATGTGCAAAGTCACATTCAAGATTTATCTGAGCTATCAGACATTTTTAACCCCTTGAAAAAATTCGAAGTAACTTTTGAGGTATGAGCGATCAAAGTTGGTGACCTCAGTAGGTTCCTAATGGAAGGTTTTAAATTAAAATGCATAAAAAAACCATTTCATTTAAAATCTATCTCCTCCTTAATATTTTAAGCAATCTTCTTCAAATTTTCACAAAAAGTGTATTAAATTTTAAAAATATTGAATACAGGAATTATTTTAATTTTGAGAAATTAAGTTTTTATTATAAAAATAACCAGTTTTTTTGTTTTTCAATCTAAAGATTTTATTTTCAATTTTTGTAAAATTACAACATTTAAAGTCTTTTAAACTGTAAAAGAAACATTTCCTGAAAGTTTGTGGTCTCTAGCTCCAAAAATGAAGGAGAAGATAGATCTTTTAAAATTCTGATAAAATTGACCCCCAAAAAATATGTGGTTGTCCATTTATTTGTATCAGAAATTTTATATAAAAATTACAATATCTCAAGCGTTAAATAATTATTTTTGATTCTATAAAAATTGGCTTGTATTTATACTTCAAGCTTTCATATAAGATCCAATGTTATTTTTAGTAAAAAAAAAATGTTGGACCCCCCTATGCCCTTAATGTTTAGATTTAAGTAATATGGTTAGGGTCCACCTTGTTTTATAAATTATCATGTTTTTTGTTAAGTCTTATCTTAGCTTTTAGACATTATAAGTGATAAAAATTAGTGAGATAAACATTATTTTTGTAAGACAAGAACTTAAATAACTACAAAATATAATTTCACTAATATTTTTTTGCTGTTTAAAATTTTATAGATAGTCCATTAATTATTCTTGGAATCATTAACTCAGAATAAAATTTTAATTTTGAAAAAGAATTTTTTTTTGTAAATTACTATTACCTTTTTTCTGTTTTATTCTAAGATTTTAATTTTGATATTAATAAAATTATAATTCTAAAAACAATAACCTGTTTAGGTAATGTTTTCTGAAATTTTAAGTTCTATAGATTAAAAGTTCAGATATATTTATATTTAAATTTTGAACTTCCAAGAAAATTTACTATGAAAATGTTTTGGTTCACATAGATTTGTAACAGAAACAATTTATAAAATAGATTATAACTTAAACTTTAGTATTATGATAAAATGCCTAATATTTAATACTTTAAGCTTTACTCAGAAAGTCATTCTCAAGTTTTCTAAATAGTATGTTTTGACCCCCATGGGCTTAAAAATATAAAAAACCAAAAAATTTGTTTATAACAAAAAGAAATTCAACCTTAAATAGTAGGGCATAGAATAGAAAAAGGTTTAGAGTATTTTTTTACAAAAATTAATATTTTTTATTAATATGAAAACCTGAAGTATGAATTATTAGTTGTTTTGAAAAAATAAAAACAAACTATAGTCAGTTTTGTTAAAAATTTCTGAAAAAAACATATGAAACAAAATTTTCTTATTGTGTATGTTTAAAAAAAGTACTTGAAGTCTGTTTTACCAAGACTTATAATACTTTAAATGCATAATTATTATTCAAAGGTTTTTTAAGTTTATTTTCAACTAAAATTGAGTATTACATCTACTACTATTTTAAGGTTAGGATGTTTTTAATAAACGTATAGACTGTCAAGTTTAAAAATAGTTTGTAAAAGTTGATAGACTTATACTTTGGTAACTTTTTTAACATTTTTAATTACCACTTTCAATACAGAAACTATTAAACTGTCCAACTGTAATACTTGATATATCAATACTGTAATACTTAATATCTTAATATTGTAATACTTGATATATTATTAGATTTATTGAGAAGCTTTTAGATGAGTATGACAATGAAGTAGAAAATAACTCAACTATGATGTCTGTGGAAAGCATGGAAAACCAAGAAGTTGAAAAAGCTGATTATGAGGTTAAATGTATTAAATGAGGCAAATAGATTAACAATCAATTTAAAATAAATAATTTGTATTCTCTCATTTATAAGTGTTTATGTTAGTACCAATCTTGTTAAGGGCATGGGGGATCCAATATTTAAAAATAAAAATTGGCTCTTACATGAAAGCTAATAGTATAAACTACAAGCCAGCTTTTATAGGGTATAACATTTCTAATTAGTTTTTGAGATATAGTTGTTTTTATAAAAAGTTTCTATTACAAATGTATTGACCACGAAATTCTCAGGGTGAATTTTCTTGGATATTTAAAACTTTGTTACCAATCTATCTTCTTTATTTTATTGCTAATTACCTCAGACTTTCAGGAAATATTCCTTTTATAGTTTAAAAGACATTTTATGTTGTGATTATAAAAGTATTAAAAATGTTCAAAAACATAATTTTTCAATAAAAAAAACAAAATAGCGGTATTATTTTAATAAAATTAATTTTTTATAAGCAAAATAATAATCCTGCACTAAATTAATTTAAATTCTTGTGATAGACTTACTGTAAAAAATTGAAGAAGATTGGTTGAAAAATGAAGGAGATAATATACTTTTAGTCAGTAGTCTTATTTGTGTTTTAGGTTTTTGCCTTGCACTAACAACCTATTGAGGTCACCACTTTTGATTGCTTATATCTCTTAAGTTATTTTGAATTTTATTAAACAGTTAAAAGTGTCTGATAGCTCAGATACTCTACAAAATAATATCAACTCTTAAAAACCAAGGTGGACTCCCCTGTGCCCTTAAATTGAGATATTTTGAGAAAAAAATTATAATTTTGAACAATTTTAACATGTTTAGAAGTAAAATTTTAATCTGACTCAAAAAATCTATCATACAAATAAAATTTTCATGTTATTATCAAAATGTTTTTTATATAAAAATCACATATAAAGTAGCTTTACAGTATCTTCTAAATGTTTTATACAATATTACTTAACTTTAAACTAAAAATAGATCCAAAAATGATGTGTACTTTTAAAAACCTGCAGGAAATTTTGAAAGCCTCAAGAAAATTTGTCGAAAATTTTTGGGCAACCCTGTATTTAGTTCTTATGATTTAGTAAAACAAACTCAAGCTTAAATAGTTTCACCCCCACAGAACCAGGCGGAGATCCCTGCAAGGTTCGAAATGGCCGACATCCGCAAAATGCTGAACCGCATCAAGGAAATAGAAAGCGATGAGCTGGAAATCAGGAGGAGGCACGAGAAGCTGAGCTACGGCTCGGCGGTTCGACCGATCAGGAGTCAGGGTGATTGTGACGTCACCATGCAGGATGACGTTGACAGGATGGAAGTGAACGATGGTGGAATGCTGTGCTATGAAGGTTCGGAGAAATAAAATAACAATATACTTTCCAGTTTAACATAATGGTTAAGAATTTTCGTTTATCTTTTACATATGTAAAACTGATAAAAATATGGCAATATCCCAAACTTTATTATTTAAAGTTTAGTTTCTTAACACCTAAACAGCCATGAAAAAATCCTTTTGTTCGATTAAAATAAATATAATACATTTTTTGGTTTAATTTAAGTGGAATATAGCTGTTAAAAAGTTACTTTATTTTTGGAAAAAAGTTAGTGTGATTAAAAAAATTTAATTATTTTCCTTTAATTTAAAATGATTAAATTATTGGTTTGTAAAATTTTGAACCACTAAAGTTTTTAATAGAAATTAATTTTCTACGGAATGAGAATAATTTGTTTGTTTTTAATTTTTCTTACAATGACTAAAAAGTTTATAACAAAAAATAAAATAAATTTACACATTTGTTACAATTTTCTTATATTTGTATCATGTTTTGTGATAAAGCAAAAATGTAAAGCTTTGTTTTTGCATTTCATTAGTTATAATTTTTACTTAATTATTTATTTTAAGTTACAACCTGGTTATAAGCATCTTTCCTATAATTTCTATTCAAAGTAACATGTAATCTATAAAGAATATTATTCAAACTTTTAGGAGAAAAAGTAGACGCTGAAAAAGAAGTGGTGAATAATAAAAAGAAAGTTGGAAAAACTGTGTTGAATTTGTCACCTGAAAATCTTCAGTCCATTCATGTTAGTTTGAATTGTTTTGTATGCTTTTATATATTTATATTTTACTATGCATAAGTTCAAAAATAGTTGGTCTGTGAGTTTTTGAAGGCATAATTTATTACAGGCATAAGAGCTTTACAAATTTTGTTATAAACAAAGAACATGAACATAACTTATTATAGCTCGGAATAAAAATAAGTGCTTTAAAGTCTCAAGCTTTTATAATTGAAACTTTTGTCTGTAAAAAAGTTTAACAAAAACTTATACATATTGAAATTATACATAGACTTTTTTATTCGAAAAAAGTTAAAAAGAATTTCTGTTAAATTGATATTTTATAAGAAATGTATGTTTATTTAAAGTTATACAACATTTGATTTTTTTATCTTCAAATATTTCCAAAGATTTCAATAGAAACAAAATTATCTTAGTAATTGTAGTTAACGAAATTAATTGAAAAACAAAAACTTAATTAAATTTTTGTATTCTATAAAAACTGACGTTCAAACTATTAGTGCTCATCAATAAAACAATAAAATTAAAAAATAAATCCCACTATATCAGTAAACTTTTTTTCACCTGACTAAAAGGCGTCAAGCACTAAAACACTGTAGCCACGTAATTATTTGGATATTTCAACCAACAGGACGGTAGAAAAGACTTTCTCCACCACCTGAAGCTGTCCAACCACCAATCAAAAGGCAGCTTCGACCCGTGGAAGATGGTGGGAGAAATTGCCGATGACCTCACAAGGGAGTTGTTTGACAAGATCGTCGAAGAGGAAGTCAGCGACACCTGCGATCACGTTGTTAAACAGGTTAATATGATATTGATATTGAGAAATTAATAATGAAAATACTTATGAAAATTTTAATTGAATAATAAAAAATGAATTTATAAAATTTAGAATAGCTTGTAAGGATTTTTTTTGGTAAAATAACAAAATAAGCTTGAAAAAAAAAACAGCTAACACAACAGCTAAAAACAGCGTGTTGATAAACAGGTACATAATTGTGTTTAACCTGATTGTTATGCTTATTATCATAAAATGGATTAAAAATAGTTTTTATGTAGTTTTGTAGCTCTTTGGGCTAAAAGTTGTCTAGCAATAAGATCTGCTACATTCTTGTTTGTTTACTATAGACTATATTTTTACACTATACTTGTTCAATTGTAAGGCGTAAAGTTAAAATAACAAACAAATAGTTCAGTTTTATTTACCCTATATAACGTTGTCTTAAAAATTTATTAAATTTTAATAATTTTGTTTATGTAAATACCAACTAATACAAGTTTAGCAACTAGTTAGGTTAATATTTCTTTGTCACTATCTTAAAAGTTTATGTTTGTTAACAGTTTTCACAGTATAAAAAGTGTCTTGTAATTATTTCTTCAATTTTGTGTTTAGTTTTAGGTTTTTGATGAATACTTTATATTGATTTACACAGGTTTACTAAACTTATTTAACTTGTAATTTTCAAATTGAATTTTGTATGTTTTAATAAATTATAATTATTAGTAGGTGGCCAAAAGACCTGGAATCCTAGAGTTTGACAACTTCGGCTAAAAACCTAAAATTTTAAACAATTTTTACATGTTAAGTAGTAAAAATTTGATTTGACACAAAAAATATATTATGTAATATAGATATGTTTATTATCTTAATATAAATTTACCTTAAACTTTATTTTAACATAATTTTAAAATAGAAATAGGCCCAAAAACGTGTATTTTGAAAAACCTGGAATAAACGCAGAAAACCTAGATATGTTTCTTTAAAATAGTTAGCCATTCTGTCATTGCAACTAGTTTTAAAATGATCATAGTTAAATACAGTTAATAATATATTTAAAAGAAGATTTAAGTTTTTATAAAAGTTTCTGCACAGCTGTGCTAATTAACTTATACAAGCTAACTCATGTTTAAGTTTTTAAAACATTATTGAGCGTATTTTTATGAAGTCTTAAATAACAACAGCAATAGGAATTATTGTAATACTCATTCTTTTAACTTAATATACCTGTAGTATACTAATTTTTTTATATATTTTTTTACACTAGTTTTTTTAGTAACTATTAATTAAAAATCTCTTGATAGTACACCAAGCGCTACAATGTTTTATTATTTATAATATTCAGTTTTGCATTACTAGAAGCTCTAGTGTTTCTAGTAGAATTTTTGAAAAGATAAATGACAACAAACTATAAAAAAACTCAGTAATAAATATTTTTAAACTGTTTTAGGTACAATATTTATTAGGTTTGTGCTACAATATTTTATAACATTCAGTTTGGCATTACTAAAATTTCTAGTGTTTCCAGTAGAATTTTTTTTAAATAAACGAAAACAAAAAACTCAGGTATAAATATTTTTTACAGGTGATAACGCAGGAATTTGCGGATCCTGGTAAAAGCCACTACACCCCGCCTCCAAGTATGAAGTCGTCTGTTAAATCTTTGAAATCAAGTCAGTCTGAACTTTTATATATATATCTACATAATAATAACTACAACTACACAATTTTTGTCAAAGTAAAATAGATATGTAGTTTGTGTACTTGTAAAAATGTTTATTATTAAAAGCTAAACACATTAAATTATGATAAGACTCAAGTAGTTGCATGTATAAGTTATTTTTATTTGATAAATGAGTTCTTTTTTCGTAAAAAATAAATGAGACCTTGTTAAAAGTAGCAGTAATGTATAACTTTTTAAAATACTTTATTACAACAAACAAATAAATTAAATGTTATTAAAAATAATAGTAATATATACTCTTTTTTCAATTACTTTATTGCACAGCCTCATCAAGCGAATCAAAACTTCTGGTTCCTTCCATCGAGTCTTCATTGAAAGCTGTTGACAAGAGCCCGCCCAAATCATCAACTGCAACCAAAAACGAACCCCTCACTCTCGTTTCTTCCAGGAAGACTTCCTTCAGGTACTCTCCGCTGAAGCTGTCTCCCGCCAAATCGTCGTTCACCAAAGACACCCGATCCACGCCGCAGGAAAAATCGTCCAGCGAAATTTTAACCGAGAAATCTTCTTCCAACGCGACTTCAACCCCCGTGTCATCGCTGAGAAGTAGGTCGCATCTGTCATCGAGAAGTAGGTCAAATCTATCACCGAGAAGTAGGTCAAACCCGCATCTTTCAACAAAGTCGCTCTCGTCAGTGGGTCAAAGGTCGACTTCCACCGTCACTTCGCAGCAGAGCACCCCGAGCTCATCCGGCAAAAGCGGGTCAAATTTAAGGTCGTCAGCTTACAATTACTCTACAAACTACGAAAGCGACGTTTCTGTGGCAAAAAGCAAAACTTCAAAGTCGGTCGGGTATTCCGACAATTTCGAGTCTGAGGTCTCTGGCGTTTCGAAATCGAGACAAACAAAAAGCAACGTCACCTCTCCTTCTAAATCTGCTGATGTCATTTCTACTCATGTGAACTCTACCAACGACAACTCAACTAATTACGAAGATGACACTTTTGAGTCAAAGGACCAGACTTCAAGTTGGAACGACGTCATTGACAGCTCGTTTTCCACGATTGCCACCAATAATTAACTGTGGTATTAAATATAACATTTTTATATAATTATGGTAGTGTTAAAATTGACTGACAAAAACTTTCGCTTTGAAAAAAATATGTAGTGTCGCTTTTACTTTACAAAATTTAGATTAATATAAAAACACTTTTTATTTTGTTAATTAAGCTTACATTTTTGTAATAAGACTCATAATTTAGCAACATTTCCACTAAAAATTAACTGTGTTTATAAGTTTTGAATAAATATTACTTTAGTAGATACATTTTGTTCTGCTTGATATGGTTTTCAACCGTAAGTTTTTTTACAGGGTAAAACCAAACAATTTACCACAAGTAAAAAGTATATCTTAGATATCTAGATAACTTCTTAGATAAGTTTGAATATTCTAATTAACGCTTTTATAGTATTTGTCTAAAACCGTATAATCAATTTACATACTTAAACTAAACTAACTCTTTTGTTTCTCTTCTTTCTATTTTTAAATTTGTGATATATGCTGCATTAATATTTAGAGCAAAAAAGTTGCAACAAGTTTTATGCAGTTTATTTTGTAGCATGTATTTGTAAACTAATACTGTAGTTTTTAAGTATCTTCACTAACCAAACAATTTAAAAACTACAAATATAAAAAAATGCCCTCAAAAATACCCTCAAAATCTACCTAATTTTGTCCTCTAAAGTTTTAACTGTTTTCAATTTGTAAAGTTAAATTTAGCATTTTATGAATATCAAACTGTTTATTTATGCTGTTTATTTTCATCTTTTATCTGTTGTAACTAAAAGTATAAGTCTCTTGTATAATGAAAAAATGTTAAAATCACACGCTGAGTCTAGTTAATTTAATATTTTTTACTTTAAAGGTATTTTAACATTTTTATGTATAATTTGTAAAAATATGTTAAGTTTTACTTTTAGTCTTATAGTTTGTGTCAATTGTTTTATTTTAGCTGCTTTCTATAATCTTCAATAAAAGTGAAATTTAAGTTCAATAAAAAACAGCATTCTAATTGTTATGTTTCAGTGTACCTTGTACACTTGTAAGTAACTGTTGTATAAATTTAGCGACTGATTTTTATCTTATGTGTTAAAATAATTTAATTCACAGATACTACATCAAAGTCATTTCACAACTACATCAACCTCAACATTACTTTTAACTGTTTTGAACTTTAATTGTCTGTATTGTATATTTATTGTTTCTATATAACTCAACTGTGCTTATACTAATTCTTCATTAGAGTAGCTAGCTGATGTATTAAACTGTGATTTTTTAGATTTATTGAAGTAGAAATTAATTAAAAATGGTGGTTCTTTTGAAAGAAGAGAAGAAAATCAAAAAGGAAGAAGAAACCAGTGACGACTCAGACTCTTCCGGTTTGTTTTATAATTGATATAATTAAAGTTATTGAGAAAATAAAAAAATTTTAATTAAATAAGTTTTGTTAAAAGTGTTGGCGATGTAAAAAATTTAAAAACATTTTTAACATTTTTAAGTGAATTTTGAACTTTCTTATTTGTAATCATAACTTCAAAAAAAAAAAGATTTTTTGTGATTTTACAATAAAACGTTTGATAGTTTTAATTAGACACAAATTGTTTGAAAAATTTAAACTCTACCACTCACTTAAAAGTATAAGCTGATAAAAATTATCAAAATAAAATAATCACTTTCACATTAAGTATGATATAACTTAAAAATATTAAGATGTATAACCTTTAAGTGCATAGGGGTCCCCAACATTTTTTTTCAAATTAACATTAGCACTTATTTCAAAGCTTAAAGTATATACTGTAAGGTACTTTTGATAGAACACAAAAATTCATTTAACTTTTGAGATATAACACGTTTTGTAAAAAATTTCGATACAACCCTATCAAATCAAAAATTTTCAAGTCCGATATTTTCAGAATTTTGAAAAATTTATTAAAATTTTGTCTCCTCGTTCATTTTTTCAAAATTTAATTCAAATATTCAGGAAGTGTATTTTCAATATAAAAAAGAACTTGTAGATGCGGATGTTTGAAAAAAATTCATAAAGGGATTAGTTAATATTTTAATTTTTTTTTAACAAAAATAAAAATATCTGTTTCCTACAAGTTGTTAAGTTTCTTAAAGATTACTCTGAAAAAGTTTTAAAACGCTCAATAACTTTAGGAGGAGATCGATTTTTAGTGAAATAGTCTATTTTTCCCCATTTAGCTTGCGCATTCCGTAAAGAACTTATTGAAGGCTCTAGCTTTGATCGCTTATATCTCAAAAGATACTTTGAATTTAAACAAGCGGTATAAGTAACAAGTAGCTTATCTAATTGTGTTAAAAACAAGACTGAATTTGAAAAAAAAAAGTGTTATCCCCCTATGCCCTTAACCCAAGCATCCTTAAATGAAACATTTGAAAAGTTATTAGCGCCAAAGTCTGAACTTTTATGTGCTACAGGTTGTTGTAATATATAATATTTTTAATAAGTATATTTCTCAGGATCATCTTCGAGTTCTTCCGGATCGTCATCTTCATCTGACGGAAGTTCATCTTCCAGCTCGAGTTCTTCTGAGAGCGAAAGTGAGCAGAAGAAGAAAAAACTGGTGAAGAAGAAGCAGGTTGAAAGGAAGAGGTGATTGTTATGTTTTTTATGTTTTTTTGTTTATTATATTTATTATTTTAAATATAAATTAGTCAAAAAGAAGCAGGTTGATGGTAGGGAGAGGTTCAAATATTTGTTTTGTTTTTTTATGTTTGTTCTATAACTTATTATGTTGTACTTATTTTATAACTGCTTTATTGATAATAGTTTGATGTAAGATAAAAATGAAGTAGTTAGAGTAATTTTTATCTTACCAAATTTAGAATAACTTTCTTTAAATATCAATAGATTTTAAATTAAAAAATGTTTTAACTCATTGAACATTTTATAACTAAAAATTAAATGCAACCATTAGATTAACTTGATGTATTTTAAAGTTTTTTGCAGATTTAATTAATTTTTTTATGAATTATAACAGTTAAATTTATATGAGGTAAGTTTTTTTTTTGTTTCTAGAAGAAGAAAAAAAAAAGCTTTTATCAGATATTACAAAGAAAATAAGAACTAAAAGTAATATTTATTATTTTACTTGGTGTTTCTTGTTAGATAAATTTATAATTATAGTTAAAATTTATTTGTTTACTTATGTATGTTATGCCGTAAATTATTATTTTATAAAACAGTTATAAAGTTGATAAAAGTAGACTGCTAAAGTTATTAAAATAAATAAAGTTCTTGTCATAAAAAATTAAGTCAGTAATTTTTTTGTTGTTTAAAAGCAGAGATCAAATAACAGGCTTGTCATATCTACATTCTACTTCTAGCTCAATATCATTTAGTGTCGATGACCTTGGAAATAATTTGTGAGATTAAATAAAAATGATCAGTTGTTTACTTGAGTGTTATTTTTTAATAAAATCTAGTTTTATATTTAAATTGTTTTTTATAATGCACCAGCAACTTTTAAAGTTTTCAAATGAAAAGGACTATTGTGTGTACAGTATTATAAGAGAAAGTTATAGAATATTATTTATTAAAATTTCCAATTAATGTATTTGAAAAAGAAACAAGTACTATTTTTTATGTACTGCCTTTAACTTGTAAATTGTTTTCTTAGTAATAACATATGTTTATAAACTAACATTTTTACATATTTTTTTATTATTATCTCATGTACACCTGAAAAAAAATTCGAACCGTTAACAATAAATATTTTATAACAAATCATATTGATAGTTTTACATATCTGCATTGGATATCTATCGCTACATGTATTTATAATTAAACGAAGATAATTTTATCACAAATTTTTGTAAATAATAACTTATTTATATAAGCTAAAACTCTTTACACAGATCCCTGTCAAGAGGTGATTAGTTATTTTACACATGCGTATATTTTTAAAACCATTTTCATCTGCCAACGAATACTGAATGTTTTCTTATAAACATATAGTTATTTAATATAACCACACACTTACAGATCGGTATCGAGAGGAGTTTATTTATTTAAATTATTTACAAATGCATCAAGTACTTATTATATGTAATATATAATGTTTAAATTTAATTTAATACAATCAGATCGCTATCGAGAGAAGCTTAATTATTTACATATGCATCAAATATTCATTATATGTATTTTTGTTAATTTTAATGTTTTTAATAAATCTCACTTACAGATCGGTATCGAGAGAAGCTTAACTATTTGAATTGTTTACATATGAATTAAATATTTATTATATGTATTATTCAATGTTTAAATGAATCTTACAAACAGGTTGCTATCGAGAGAAGCTTAATTATTTACATATGCATCAAATACTTATTATACGTATTAATTAATGTTTAAATTAAACAGATCAGTATCGAGAGGAGCTTAATTATTTACATAGATATCAAATATTTATTGTATGTATTATTTTATGTTTAAATCAAACAGATCGGTATATCAAGGAGCACAAAAACATCAGACTTGATAACCCTCTGCAACTATATACGTTTTTTGAGGGTTAAGCAAGTAAAATTCATCATTTGTAATTCCACCTTTTGTTGCACCTTAATATTAGTGCAAGAACTACTGAGTGTTTTCTTACAAACATATTTTCACATTTTTATTTCAAATTTATAGCTATTTAATATAACCACACACTTACAGATCGGTATCGAGAGGAGCTTAATTATATACATATGCATCAAATATTTCTAATATGTATTTTTGTTAATTTTAAATGATTTTAATAAATCTCACAGATCGGTATCTAGAGGAGCGCGCAGAAGGAGGTCGAGAAGTCCGATCCACGACAGAAGAAGCGGAGGGTCAAGAGCTATTCAGGTTGAATATATTATATTGAAATACATATGAATAATAAACTGATAAAAAATTTAAACGAGTAAAATTATATAAATTGTATGTTTTTTGGTTTTAGATATAGCAAAATAAAAAAAGTTCTTTGCAAGTTTTTGATTTTTATATTTTTCAAGTGATATTTTTTAATTTAAATAAAAATATTTATCTATGAACACGTTATTTTAAATTTCTAAAGTATTTGTTGTTGTTAAATAAAGTGTTCACATATGTTTTTGTTGTATTTAAATATTAGCTAATTTTATAACATACTTATTTCTATATACCATTTAAAAAAACATCGGTTACTTGCAATTTTTCACACACCAAAACATCAAGTTTCACTTATTATTACGTCATAACAGATTGCAGTTTCAAACCTGACCAAAAATGTCAATAAAGACCACATTGAGGAGATTTTCTCTAATTTTGGAGAGGTAAACTTTTATTTTTAATTATATATTTTCTATTTGCAACTTACTAAAAATCAGCATAAAGACAACCTATTAGTGATATATACTTTATGTTTATGTGTTAAAGTGAATAAGTTTTAGCATGTTAATTTTTTAAGCTGCTATACTAACAAAACATAGTAGTAAACTGTAATAAGTTAAGCCCCTAAGTAAAATTGTTTTGTACATTTTTTTGCTACAACTAAAGCGCCTATCAGGTGTAAATTACTTGACTTTTTCTCAAAGCTTTATTGTAATAGTTGATGTTTTTTACGTCTAAAAAATTTTAATTTTAACTTTTAATGCATATTATACTCATTGACAATAAACGTTAACCAGTAATAAGTAAGAGAGATAATTATACTAAATAGCAGTGGCGTCGCGTGGTATTTTTCCACGGTGGTGCAGAAAAAAAAATCGAGTTGCCGGTGCTTGGTTTGCCCTTACTTGAGTTGCTTCTGCTCGAGTTGCCTCTGCTCGAGTTTCTTTTACTCGAGTTGCTTCTGCTTGAGTTGCCTCTGCTCGAATCGCCTTTGTTTGTGTTGCTTCTGCTCTGCTTAGCTTTGTTTTCATTTTTTGTTTACAATAGCTTGTGGAATGATACTTAAGCCTGTACTGTTTTAGGGAATTTTCAACTTAGCTTACTACCGCAAGATATTGATTTTGCGGTAATTCTTGAAGAAATTTTGTTTTTTTTGAGTTCATTTGCGGCAGCCAGCTAAGAGTTTGCGGCAGTGAAGTGAGCAAAATGGTCGTTTTCTAAATTTTAGTTTTATAAGAGATTTTGTTCTAAAAGATAACGAAAACGTTATAGATACTTAATTTTTTCTTACAAAATTTTAAGGTGGTGCAATTGCGGCAGTGCAACACCCCACGCGACACCCCTGCTAAATAGTATTTCATTTTTGTTCATAACCCAAAAAGTGATTCATTTTCCCAAACTTAAAAGATATCATACATTAAATTTGTAATTTTTTTAAAATAGATGTGAACGGTTACTTTTACCAATGTTAAAAACCAATGTTCTAACAAAATAATCACCTAATCAATGTAAAAACTTGTATAATACATAAATGTAACAAACAGGTTAAGCAAGTATCGCTACCAGACAAGTTCACACCGAACAGGGGCAACAACATAGTGGCGTACGTGGACTACTTGGACAAAATGGAGGCTGACAAGGCCGTCAAGTACATGAACCACGGACAGATTGATGGACAGGTAAGTGTTTTGAGTTTGTATATTTTAACATAATAATAAATTAGTTGTTTGTTAGTGTTACACAAAGTATACATATTTTTAGTTTTATCGAATGTGTGAACCTTTTTTTATTCTTTAGATGTGTTCCATTTTTACATTAGCTATTTATACTCGCCTTATGCTTATTTTAGTGTCCTAAAAATATATGTTTCGCAGCATTTAGTAAACTTAAATAAAGTTAACTTAACTGTATATTTATTTATTTATTTTAAGTTACCCAAATAGTTTTAATACAGTAGTAGTGTTTATACGAAATCAGTTTTTAAACATTTAATAAAATTGTATGTATAAATTACTTTGAGTAATATATTGATTTCCATAAAGTTATTAAATGTAACAAATAATCAATAGTTTATTTACGATTTCTTTATTAAAAGTATATATTTTGTAATTATATTTGCACTTGTTAAAGCGTTTTGTACAAATATTGAGGTAGCAGCTATATAGTTGTTAAATAGTAATTTTTTTGTAAAAACTAAGACTTATATATAAAATATTGTAATTTTCAACATGATTTTTTAGTAACAGTGCGTATATTTTATGTCGTACTCTAGGTAGCACAAGTACTTACAAATATTATCAGTTTTATACTACTACCATTAACATACTTATAATTTTTTTTTGCAGGTGGTAACAGTGCGTTCAGTGCTTCAACTTCAAGATAGAAGGCCACCAATGAGAAGGCCCATGAGAAGAAGCCCGCCTCCAAGGTTTGTTAATAAATAAATAAATAATGCAAATGCTCTATAATGTATATTTTCAATGAGAAGCCCAAGTTTGTTTTATACTTGAATACTATTAATGTCTGGTACTTTTTTTAGTATCGTTATTAGTTTATAAAACACTTTTAAGAGATACCAAGTTCATTCATATAATCGATTACATATTTACTATGACCTTAAAATTCCTATTAAAAAAAGTTTTTACTTAATGGCACACATTTATTATTATAAAACTTTAGATTTAAAACGTTAAATTTACTACAAAATTTCCTAAGTTGTTTTATTGGAACCATATGAAATAGAAACAATTTTTTAAAGAATTCTGCTGATATTTGCTCCACACTTAAAAGCTGATAAATTACAGATTCATCACTTTTGCACAGAGCTTTTATTAGATTATTTTACCAGATTTAAAATGGTCAAAGTTATTTGAGTGTTAATTATTTTAGATTTAATACAGATAAGAGAATAAGAAGAATAAGTCTTCCTTTTAAAAGCGCGCTTAAGTAGTTAACATGCATTGTTTGGCTGTATTTGAAATTACTATTGTGGTTATTCTGCATAAAATTATAGGATTGTAAGGGATCATCTGCTCATAATCATGTAAGGGATAAAAAATATAAAGTTCTTCAAAGTATGATAACCACCTCGCTAATTCAGGTTCGGAGGGCTTTCAGCTCAGACATTTTTTTACACTTGAGCCTTATTATGTATTGAAAATACTTCTACGTTCTAAAACCTGTAAATTTCTTGCCAATTAAACATTGGCAACCAAATCAAAAACATTGGGAATAAATCAGCAGTATTGAATCCAAAAGCAACTATTAATAATATGCCTTTCTATACTTGACATGACATTCGTAACTGTTCAGGTTCGGAGGTCCGGCGCCGTGGAGGAGAGGAGGACCGCCGAGGGGCGGCAGGAGGAGCCCCATGATGAGAAGGGGAAGCCCCCCGAGAAGGAGGGAAAAATCCCCGGTTGTGAGAAGGAGGAGGAGAAGAAGCAACAGCGGCAGTGGAAGCAACTCGGATTAGATGGAGGTTTTTGGTGGAAATTAAATGAGAGTTTAGATAAATAATTATGGTTTTTATTATTTTAATATTTGTTTTTTCTGCACACATTTGAAATAATAAAATGTTTCAAGTTTGTTAGAATTTTTTTTTGATCTAAAGCAAAAATATGTAGTGAGCATTTAGATATAAAGTATGTAAAAGATAAATTTTTATAAATTTTAAAACTTTGCTCTTGCTTGATTTTCACCAAAGTCTTTATTTTCTTTTTATAAAAAGCTGTACACACAAGTATGCTTATTTTATTCCACGAAGTGAGATGTTTCAAAGAAAGCACAGTGGATTGTAAATGTTTTAGTATAAAGTTAAATCAAAATGTATGTTAGGATATTATCTCGTTTTAATTGTTAAGTTCTGTTGTTGTATATAATAAATATTTTTCTTAGTTTTGTATTGTAGTATATAACAATAATTGTTCGTTTGAAATAAATTTCTGAACTTTTTATTACTAAGCCAAACATAATAATGTATTAATCCAAAATAATGGTCCGATTAGTTTAATAAAAGTTTTATGTTACTTTATAAAAACTGCTGCAAGTAAATACTAAACAAAATTTTTTATACAAACTTTCGGATCAAGATCTTTTTTTTGTTTGGTGCTAATTTTCAACACTAGTTAGAGGCTACTAACTTTTTACTAAAGTTCAAACTAAATTATCCAGTAGAGGTACACCACAGATATAACTCAAAGCCATATATGTTCAATTTCCATTGGTTCGACTCTTGCACAACTAACTGGTAGCGTGAAAGAAAGACTTGACAAAAATTTTGCATTAAAAAGTAACCAACAAAATACCCTTATAAGGGGATCGTCTGTTTTTTCTGCAAGGTTGACCGAACTTTCATTCCATAAGTTGAATTTCCCGCTCTGAAATGAAATCTCAATCATCTTGGACTAGTCAGTATACGCCCTCTATACGTTGTTCACTTCCATTATACAAAGTATGATAATTTTTGTTTGTGAGTTTTATGTTTTGTTCGGACTATTAGATTTTAAAACTTTAACTATTAAATCCAAGGTTAGAATCTTATTTTCAATTTTAAGAAAAAAAAAAAGGAATTAAAAATTTAAATAAAAGTTTTATATTATTTTACAAATAGAAATCAATTTTCTTAACTAATTTGAGTAAATTAACAACAAAAATGCCAACAGTTTTTTAATTATCAGGTGAGTATGGTGTAACAACAATTTTTTCCTGGGATGTTTTGTAATAACTTTATTTTTTTCTTTTACATACGTTAAGTATTATATTATAGTATATTTATAGTATATTATAGTATATTTATTCCTTGAATATTTTGTAATTATGTTTTTTTACATACATTTAGTACTTTAAAGTTCAGTTAACTGGCATGATTTAATATTAAATAGATTTAACAAAAGGGTTGATCATACCTATTCGATCATCAGACCAGTAGACTGAAACCGGTTTCGTCCTGATTAGGACTCAACAGTCAGCCTCAGCCAAAGAATTAAATTAATCAAAGTATTCAATACAAAGTATGAAAACTTTACTTTTTGGACTGAATTTATTTACTTATTGTTTTAACATTTTGTAACAGTAAGTTAATTCAGGGCAAAAATTTTTGAAAGACTAAAACATGTAATGTTTAAAATTAAATAGAAATTCAAAGATTTACAAGCAAACTTATAACTTTTAACTATCTCTCATGTCTTCATAAAACTATGATTAATATAATAACAACTTAAAAAAACTCTAACAGTAACTTTTTTTTTCAAGTTTATACAAAAGATTGAATAATTATTCTCTTATAATGCAGATTAGTTTAGCAAGGTTGCAAAAAAACTTGACAATTAAGGCAAACAAAAAACCGGAATTTCAAACAGTTTTTACATGTAAAGTAACGTAACTTAGACAACATACTAAAATCTATCGTATACAATATCTTATAACATCATATACATACTTTAATTATCATATACAATAAGTTTTTTCTAAAAATCAAAAGGTTTAATATACAATATCTTATAACTTAGATTAAAGTTTTTATCATAGAACACATTTATAGTAGCATTACAGTGTATTATCAATACTTTTATACTGTTCAAAACTTTGTTTTAATACTTTAAAATTTAATTCAATACTAAAAACCTTGTAATTTCAAAAACCTTGAAAAAGTTTAAGAAACTTGGAAATTTTTTTAAAAATCGTTGAAAAGCGTGATTAGTTATTAATTAAAGTTTTAAAATTTCAGAAAATTTTATTTTACTTAGTTAAAAAAAACTGCCATTTAAAAACATTAATATGTAACCAAAATAACTTAAAACTTAACATATAATTATGGAGGAACTGTTATTTTGTTGTTGAAAAGTAATGATTTGAAGGCTGTGAACTAAAATTGATATGATTTTTGAGTGTATTAGGATCAAAACATTTTTTTTTAATGTTTTTTTTGATTAAAGTAAATAAAACTTTTAAATTCCATGTAAAATTGTTTTATTATATTTTATCGTTAATTCTAATTAATGATAGTTTTGTAATGTCTTTACTAGCGTCAGTTTTTTGAAAAAAGTTATAATGATGCAAGATTTTTTATTTATTTTTAACCAAATTAAAATGAACTAGGTTAATCTTAAGTTAATTTTAATTTGTGAAACAAATGTTTTAATTTATCAAGCGTTAGTTTATATCGTTAAAGTACTAATGAATAGAATAGTTTTAAACGTGAAAAACACTGAATTTCAATTTGCAGTGCGGAATTGTAATCATTTACCTGATTTTACTTCATTGAATATTTTAAATCTATAGAAGTACAACTCTTTAATAAACATAAGTGGGTATGCTGCTAACTTGATTGATATTTTATGGGTTTTCATCACTTTTTTATAATTTATTTCTTTATACGTTTTATTGTCGTAGAATCTGTATGTTAAACGATTGAAAAAAAGGCTGATGTTTTTTGTTAATTTAAGTAAAGTTTCATTTGCTTACAACTTTTGTTAAAAATGTTTAGTTTTGTGATTTTGAGATCCTTACTAGTTTAGATATTTAGTAGTAAGTAGCTATATGATAATATATTGTAAGAGTCTCTGCAAAAAAGTTTATTCTTCACTCTATTTAAACTAAAAATTAAAAAAAAATTTCAAACGACTAGTCAAAGTATATGTACATCATTATACTACTTTTCAATAATCAGTATAGTATATAGTGTACTATAAATAGACGACTATTGAAGTCTTATATTATTTTCGGAAGAAAGCTCAACGCGTAACCATTAAGTCTGAATAATAACCAATAAGTGGTAAAGTGCTCGATTTATACATATTGTTTATTGAACGACAAAAGTAAGCGCTCAAAATTTTTTTGTCCTCAGACCTGTACACATAAAACATTTCGTTTATCGAGTCGCACACCACTTGGATACTTTTAAACAATTTGTCTGGGAGTTATTTACACTAAAAGTTTACTTCCTTAGTATAGTCAAAAAAAATGCAATTATTCTGAGAACTTTTACATTTGAACTTACTTTTAAATAAGTTAAAGTCTAAAAAATATTAGTTGTGTTACAAGGACAAACTTATTTAAACTAAAAATACTTTGTCATTAGATGTACAACTAGTTGGCTAAAAGGTTTTGCATTTTTACTAAAACTATCTATCAAATCAAATTATAAGTTGTCTCGTAAAATCATATTAAAAACTGTAGTACAATTTTTTTTAAGGTTGATTTAAACAAATTTTTGGTTTGATTAAAGTTTAGGTGTATAAATATTAAACAACATTACTAGAAAACAGCATAAAAACTTCAAACTGTTATTAAGTTTCTAAAACTAAACTTTCTAAAAAAATAAGATATCTAAGTAACCTTAATTTATCAATTACACCTTCAATATTTAAAATAACTTTTAGTTGTTTCAACAGTTATAGTTTTTAAATGTTTTGTTTTCTTAGCTTCAAAAGTAGTTGTTAAAAACATGTTTGTCTTTTTCAGAATATATCGTTAATCTAATTAGTTTATACTACTACAGAAGTATTTTATTAGACATTGTATTTTCGCTTTCGCAAGTATTTTATTATATAAGAAATAAACAAAACCTAGTATTTGTGCAAAGTTATACAAAAAACAGAGGGCTGATAAACTGCGGTTTGCGGACCAAATGTGGCCAGCCAAGCAAAGTTTCCTGGCTTAAAACCGCTTTTTTAATGAAAACCAACTAATTTAGATACAGCAATACTAAGCTATTTTATGATTAAAGTTTAAAAAATATTCTCATTTATGTTTGTGAGGAGACAAATATTTAATTTTTATTTTTCCTTTAATACATTAAAATAAAATTTTTGAAAGGCATAAAAGCTGACTATATGGTATAAAGGTAATCGATTTTTTTTTTCATTCTTTTGATGTGTTAAACTAAAAAAAATGCTATAAATATGGTCCGTTCGTGAAAAAGCCTACAGACTTCTACTTTAAGCAAAGGGACAATCCAAGACATACAATTACAATCTACAAAATAAAGTTGAGAGACTAATCTTTTTGAGTTAAATTTTTTTCAATTTTTATAGAAATAAAATTATTACAATTTGCTGTGGTAGAACAATTCATTTTAGTAAGATTTTTAAATTTGTAGTTTTAAACTGTGCAAAGTTTTTATCAATATGTTTTTTTGTGTTATCAATCAAGAAGCTATCACTATTGACACATTTTTTGAAGTGTTTTATTATGAAATACATAATTGAAAAATGTTTTATTAAAAGTTGAATTAGATCTCCCATATTTTGAACTGTTGCACCGAAAATTCTTCTAAACTTGCATAGGTAAGAATAACTTCGAAGCTAGTTATAAAATTGTACAAACTTTTTGAAGCGACCGTATTGCAATACCTTTCGAATTAGAGTTTGCAAAAAAAACAAATACTGCGCTAAAAAACTTAACTACTTAAAAAAAAAAGTTTTAACAAATTTTCTATGAAACTAAAGCATGAAAGTAACTTAATACATCTTTGAATTTGAACTCACTATTTAAGGTAAAAGTATTTGGACAAAAGTTTGTTGTTATTTTTCTACACCAAGCCCAACATTTTATTTCAAAGCCTCGTAGATTGTAGCTTTTAGACTGATACTTTTCATGGATTAAAGAGGTGTAATTGATGGTTTGTGATTACTTAAACCTATTTTAATATTTTTACAGTTTAAAAATGTGTTAATCTAATAGTTGTTTTAAACTAAACAATTCAGAACTTTTTTTTGTTGGTCAGTATTACATTGTATACTTTATATTTTAAATGCTTAAGTTTATCCTTATTGTAGTTAAAGTACTTTATTAAATCTAATACAGATAATTTTTTTTTATTACAACTACTTAAGTTTTTACTGGCTCTTATTGCTAGTGTCAAAGTAAAACATAAATTTTTGCAACCTATAAAAACTCATAACAAAAATTGAAATTGTTTTCTTATCGAATCAAGTAGGTGTTTTGATTTTTTTGTATTCAATGTAATGTTAACTTTTTATTTCTTAGTTTTAAACGTATTTTTATCTAATGTGAAACTTTTAATCTTACTTTTGAGACTTATAGAACGTTTTAATTTTACCATATAAATATGTTGCTACTTGTGTTATACTATTCAAAGACTTTAAAAAAATAAAAACGGACTAAAGTGCTTTTAAATTAATAATTATAATTATCAAACATTTATATAAAACATAAATATTAAATATTTATGTGATATAGTATGACATACACAGCTTAAGAACGAAAGATGACCAATAATAAAGTTAAACTCAGAAAATAACAAGCTAACTACTTTTTAGTATGAAATAAAATTTAACATTAAAATAATTTTTAAAATATAACTTTCAATTTACAGCAGATACTTATGTATTCTTTTTTTTCTAAATAAGTTTAGTATTGGCTCTAAGTATTAAGTAAAATTAGAAATGCTAAGCACATATAAAACTCTAAGAACCACTAGCTTTTTAAGTCAGAAATATTTTAAATGATATAACTTTTAATACAATTAATACAAGTATCAACTAGATATAGTAGTAAAATGGGTATACTTTAATAGAATTTAAAATAGAAGTTTTACAGAACACCAGAGTTAAACTTAAGACAAAAAACGTTTAAAGTATTGGTGTAAGTTTTGTTCTAAAAACTTGATTTGTTTCAATATCATTTTAAAATTTGGCGAATAAACAGTGTTAAACATAAACGTACTAGTGTTAAACCATAATGATCAAAATAAATTATTATTTAAAAGATCTGCAACAACTTACAAGCTTGCAAAAAACATGTTGTTGAATTTCATACAACTAGTGCTTTTATATTGTTCCTTGAACTATTACTTACTTCTCTAATTTTACATAAAAACCGTAAAACTTGGTAAATATAAACATTTGTTACAACTTTTTTTAAACAGTAAGTTATAAAACTCTTTTACTTTAGTTACAACAATACCTTTATTTTAACTATTAGTTTTAAAATTGTAATAGTTTTGGACAAGAAACTTAAATACATAGCATAAACGTATAACCCGAAACAACTTTTTGTTTCTCAAAACAGTATTTTTAATTTCTTAACTTAAGCTATAATTAGTTTAAAACACATTGCAGTTGTTATTGCAGTAGTCTTATTTAATATAGATAACAAAAAATGCTCATATGATAGCTAAAATGATGTGTACAGGTCGCTTTTTTATCAGTAAACTTTTTTTCATAAACAAATTTGAGGATTTGCTAACTTCCAATATTTTTTCACGTCTCTTTTCAGTATAAATTTCAATTTAGGAAAAAATGTTCATTGTCTAAAATTACTCAAAATATATTCAATTGATGTATTGAACACTGTTTTTAATTTTATTAAACTGTTAAAGGTCTTATCGAAAGACTATTTAGCGCTAAGCCTGCTACAACAAAATAGTAACAATATAGTTTTAAAACTTTCAATTCAAGACTTTTAATTACTTCATAAAACATTAACAATTTGCATTGATTTATTTTTCCAAGTAGTTGTAAAGTTTTTTGTTAATTATCTCAATGAACCAAAAAGTTGTTAACAAAATAAAATTTATAGTTTGTGCAAACTTTCGTGCTACGTAACTACACTTTTAGAATTTTTAACGTCTGGAGACAGTCTTTGAGAAAACAAAAATTAGCTATCGCAACTTAGTTTACAAAAATCCAAGTATATTCAGTTTTTTAAAACATCAGAAAAAAAACTACTACTAGTAGATGCCTTTGAGAATCAAAGAAACTGTGACACCTTTTGGAGTTGTTTTTGTCTGGTATTATGGTTTTGGCAGACTGTGGATTTCAAAACCACTATATCCAGATAAAGATAATTTAGTCTTTTCTCTGCATAACTAACAGTAATAATAAAAGTTATTATTTATTGGTCAACAAAAAGCACTAAAAAATTTTGGTCCAAGGACCTTGTGCACGAAAAAACTTTTCGGTTATCGAGTCATGCACCAAAACAGTTTAACGTCATGTCTAGGACCTGTAATGAAAAAACTTTAGAATAAGATATAATACAAAGAGCTTTTTTCTTGTAAGTTTACTTGCTTACACAAATTAATAAAGGTTATTAAATATTCTTTATAGTACATATTTCTTAAAAAATAAAATTGATTTTTCTACATCCATATAAAAACTAAATATAAAAATATACGCTGGTGTTTCATATTTTATTCTTTAAAAAGTTAGTTATTAGTCATTACTAGCATATTACTACACTAACAGCTTTATATAGTAGTGACAATTATTGTTATTAGATAGTATGTACAACTTTATATTTTAATTGTTTTGTAGTTTCACCTCTTATAACAATGTTACAGTAAAGCTTAAAATAAATAAGAAATATTGAAAAATATAACCCTGTGTAAATTGTTATTCATATATTCATTTCGCTTAAACAATTTTTACCAGAATTTAGCTTTTTTATTTAAGTCTTTCTTGATAATTTTCATAACTTAACTAATTATAAGCATATACAACTTTTCTCTTTATTATCATTAATGAGCTTTTTTAGTTAAACTTGGTGTTGTTATAACAAAAAAAAATAAAAAGAAATAGTTTTTACTATTTCTTTAAATATATTCTAGTTCTATAATAAACTAAAAAAAAGACGCTCAGTATAGTTGGTCCTGGGACATAGTGCTCAAAAAATACTCTTCTGTTATCGAGATTGTTAAAACAAAATTTATTCGTTTTACTTTTTAATATACTAGCTTGGTATTAGTATACTTCCACAAAACAAATTAATTATATCCCAACATATTGTGTTTTTTTAACTGGTCATGACACAAAAAACAGTCCGATATATGAATTGATATATCGATATGATGTGAAACTTGCACGAGCGTACAAAGTTGCACGAAGACACTTTTGCACGAGAGGATAAATTGGTTGGTAATTTATTTTTTTACTATTACACTTAACCCTCAGTCGGTAGTTTTTTTTTATTAATTTATTTCAATTAATTTATTTTTACTATCACTGTTACCCTTACCCTCGGTCAGTAACTTTTTTTATTTCATTAAATTATCTTTAATTTCTTGTATTTTTAACTCCTGTTCAAAAATGTAATCCGTGCAAATTCGGCAACGTGCAATTTTGTTCTCGTTCAATTTAGACCCGTTTCCGTGAATTTTTTATTAATTTGTAATTATCCAGAGTTTACAAAACTAGTCTCTCTTACAAACATTATGATAAATATTTTTACTCTTAACTTGTGTACAAGTTTGAAGATAAAACAATAAGTTTCTGTAAACTTTTGAGTTTGAAAAAAAAAGTTATAAATTAGGGATCTCTAATAAAGTAAAGCAATATTTTTTTAACAGTATTCTTTGTAATATAATAATTGAAAGTTGTAAAAACAATTTTTTTGCTAAGTTCTTAAACTCAATGGTATTTTACAACAACGTGTTTAAGGTTTTATTTTTCGAAAACAAAAAATTATTTAGTAATTTTATTTATTGTTTCTTATATTTCTAAAACTTTTTAAATATAATTATTTTGTTGAAAGTTTGGTATATAAGCTGAGAAAAAAAAACAGAAAAGCAAAAAAAAAGATCAACTGATCAAAAACAGAATTTCAATGTTTAGATTTCGTCAATAGTTATAAAAGGTTATAGATCAGATATTCATAGATATACTTTACAAATAATGTGAAGTGTTAGGTTTGCAGAATTTCATAAATTTAAAAAAAAGTAAAAAAATCAAGACGAAGCAGAAAGACTTTGATTATTCATTATCCTTGTTTAGCTAATTATAATTGTTTAGAATTTTAATTACATTTTTTTTCGTATTTTGCTTGATTAACTAATTTTTCATGCAGTTATAAGGCTATATAAGTTTAAACTTTTCTTTATCTGTAACAATTGTATCACACTGATGAAAGTTTGTAAAAATATATTTGTGTTTAGAATAAAAAAACCTTGTTGGTTTTTAATAATATTGTATTGCAATAACATTGTAAAAAACAACAAGTAAAAGCTATTAAATTATATTTATAAATAATTAGTGTTTTTATATGTGTAGAAAAGTAGTTGGGTAATTTGTCTTACATTTTGAAATAAGTAATTGTTAGTTCTACAGAAGATTTTTTATATTAATTGAACACATGGTAGTTTTTATATACAAGGTTGCCACTCGTTTTTTCAAAATTTTTTCCAGGTTTTCCAAATTTCTTCCGTGTTTTTAAAAGTACACATTTTTTGGGTCTATTTTTAGTTTAAAGTTAAGTTTAAGGTAAGAAACTGTGTTAATAAAAACATTGAAAAGAAGCTAAAGCTATTTTAAATATATTTTTTACTAAAAATAGTTTTAGACGATGACAAATTTTTTTATTTGTATGATAGGTTTTTAAAGTCAAATCATAATTTTGCTACTGAACATGTGAATTCCAGTTTTTTTTTAGTGATTTTTGATCAAAATTCCAGGTTTTTCCAGGTTAGTTTCAAAATTTCTCAAATTCCAGGTAAAGTGGAAACCCTGTATATATAACTATTTTAAAATTTAAAACTAAATTAATAAATTATTTGAAAACAACAAATTTATCAACAGAAAAGTTATTATAAATAACTGTATCTAAACTTACTTTTATCATTTCGACTTTACTTTAAAAAATACAAACCAGCACTGTTATTCAAAATTATCTTTTTAGTTAATTATTTTAAAATTTAAACAAAACTTGCTAACCTCATATATAAATACAATATGAAATTCAAAAAACAGTTTTAGTTAAACTACCTTATTAACAACACAATTAAAAAAATAACAATCAAATGAATAATTTGCCTAAATACATACATCTATATTAATTGTAGTGTACCAGAATTAAAATGTTTTTATGTGTTTGTGAAATAAAATGAAAATCAGTTTTAACTAAAAAGCTCATTACATAAAAACTTTAAGTATTTAATTTAAACATTAATAAAAAAAATCTCACGGTGCAAAAATATTTTGCTAACTAACCAAAATAGCTAAATTTACTTTTTTGGCATTAAACATTAGCTAAAGTTCAAAAGATTTTAAAAATGTAATAAATCAAAAAGTGCGTCAAAATTTTTTGATGTCATCCTTTTTAATTAATCATAGTTCATCAAGTACAATTGACTAATTAAAACTCAAAACTTTCTAAAAACAAAAATAATTATCTAAAATCGATTCCTACATAATTCATCTACAACTCTTTCCTACTATCATGTTGTTCTTGGGCGTGCATTCCACGGGCATCATAGTGTTCAGTGTTGCTTGGTAACCCCTGTCCTCTGCTGCGCCGTTCCTATCCACATCCACCAATCCCATGCACATCTTTCCTATGAAAATATAGATGCATTAAATTTAAGTAAATATTTATAAAATAAATAAATATATATATATATATACATAATATATTTATACCGGCGTGCAATTTTTTATGAAAGTGTTTGATTATTGGTTATAAATTTTGAAAAAGTCAAAAAACTATGTACAAATAATATTTCTATTATCATCTACCAATCCAATACACATCTTTCCTCAAAATTTAAATATACTTTTAAGTATTTTAAAATATTCCACAGCTTTTTAGATGAGTTTATCAGTTTAAAACTTAAAAATCAATGCATATTTTAAACAACAGATTAGTACACATGACAGACCTTCGATGGCTTGTTGTTTGTCGAAGTCCCAGCAAGTTTGGTCTCCGGCTTGTCCCAACAGCTTCAATTCGTCGTAACTTATTTGCTTCGACTTGTAATTCTTACTGTGCAAAATATTATAGCAAAATACATACTTGTAGAGAAGTTCTTTTTTGTTATTGGTTACATAGATAATTTTTACAGTGTAAAGTATTAGTAAGTTGTTAACAGGTTAAATTTTAGGATAAAATTGTTATTAAACAAACTTATTGAACTGATATGCACAAGAGTAGTATTTCATTATAAGAATATGGATCAGTATGTATGAAAGACTTAAAAAAGCTTTATTTAAAGCCTAGTTTTTGACAACAAAGGTATAACAAAGTTTTTATAGATAAAACTATATTAAATTTCTGATATTGTATTCTACATAAAATTATCGTTGATGCAATTTAAAAAATTTTTTTTAATTTATCAAGTTGAAACAAAATTCTTTGACAAACCTTTAAAAAAAATTAAGAGAGTTTTAAAACAAAAAATAGTAGAAAACATTTAAATTTATTTACTTCTAGTTTTTACTCAAACATTTTAGATAAAAAACATTTTTCAAAACTTTATAAAAACCAAGCATTAATGCAACCTCTGCGGATACGATATGTCGTCAGTTTTGTTTATTTTTCCGTAGCAACAAGGCGACATGACGTACGAAGCGTTGCTATGGAAACACTTGTGCAGGCACATGTCGGTTGCCACCCCACATGCGTGCAGTGCCACCCCCACGTCAAAACTTCCCCTGAAATGAAACTCGCTTTACCGATTGTTATGAGTCCATAGAATCAAATAGTTTGAAAAAACATTTAACAAAACTATAAAAATTTTGAACATTAGTCAATATTTCTAAAAACAAAAACTATTATTAAATCCTCGTTACGTAAAAAGGTAACTTGATACTAAAATGTTGTTCACATAACTTTCTTTCAAACATTTTAAACAACTTGGTTATATTTTTTACTAAATACTATACTCACAAAAACAACTAATTTTCAAACTAACGTGTAGTAGCCGAGGTTGGTGTGGTATATGACCACGTTTTTCAGCTTGGGGTGCAAACATTATATATAACTATATTTATTTTCTACTAAACATTCATAAAAACAACCAATTTTCAAACTAACGTGTAGTAGCCTAGGTTGGTGTGGTATATGAGCACGTTTTTCAGCTTGAGTTTTTCCACCCTCATGTGCGCTCTCTTCAACGACTCCTCCTTGTTATCCAGCAACACCACTGTGCACTCCGGCATCAGGTAAGCGAGCACTATGCCTACGTGGCCCTAATATTTATAAAAAAATTATTAATAACAAAATAATAAAAAATAAACATTAATTAAAACACTTATAATAGTTTATTTTGAAGACTCACATCAAGTAAGCGAGCACTATGCCTACGTGGCCCTATAAAAAATAAACACTAAGTTGATGGAAACACTTTTATAACTATAATAAACCCTATTAATTAACTTTATTAACACATTTGTCAGTTTTTCTTACGTGGCCCTTGGAGTTTATAAGAAATAAATATTAAATAAAAGCGAGTAGTATGCTTACGTGGCCCTTTAATTTATAAAAACTTTATTGATAATAAAAAGTAAACATTAATAAAAACACTTTTAATAGATTATTTCGAAGACTCGCATCATATAAGCGAGCTTATGCCTACGTGGCCCTAATAATTATCACTAAATTGATAAAAACACTTTTAATGGTTTTAACTATATATTTATTAAGGCCCTAATAATTTGAAAAACTTTGTTAACACACTTGTCAGTTTTTCCTTCGTGGCCCTTGAAGTTTATATGAAATAAATATTAAACTTGTAGAAACACTTTTAATAGTTTGTTCTTATAAATTTTTAGGTAGTTCGCATCAGAAAAGCGAGCACTATACCTACGTAGCCCTAACAGTTTGAAAAAAATTAACACTAAATTAATAAAATAAGCGCATCAACCAAGCGAGCTTATACCTACTTAACCCTGTAAAATTAAATACAATTTTAAAATGTCAAATTAAATTGAAAATAAAATGGTAAATAATTTTCTAACTTTTTAAATCTTTCATAATGGTTGGCATTAAATAAGTATACCTACGTGTGCTTTAAAGTTTTAAAATATTCAAAATATACTATAAAAAAACTGGCTAGAAATTTACTTTACTTAACTTAAAGAATCTTATAATATGATATTGAAAATATCACTGAACTAGTAGTTTGAATACTTCAATAAAAGGTGGTTGTAAACACAATGATTTGCAAGCAAAATAAGTTCAAACCACCGACTTTTTTAATCAAAAACAGATTTCTATCAATTTAGTAGTAGAAATTTTAAAATAAGTTTTAAACTAAAACATTTAATTGCAGTAAATATTTCAAAAAAAGAATATTACAATAGCTGATATCATTTAAACAAAAGTTATATCTACATGACCCTGAGTTTATTAGTAAGAAATAAAAAAACATTTCTATTTAACCACGTTTTAAAGATGTTATATTACATTTATTTTACAATTCCAAACAACTCACCCCACCACAGCAGAATTCAACAATGGTGTCTCCATGTTTGCACACTTTTCTCACCCCGTGCACCAGGTTTTCTATCTGCTGGCACTTTCTCCTCGCTCTCAGAGTTGTTAGTTCTCCCTGAAAAATTAAATATTTTTATGGTTTTTAAACAAACTGATAAAACATAGTAATGTTTTCACATGGCCTTACGTTTCAAAATGGTAAGGAGTTCTCTTACTGCGAAATTTTAAGAATTTTTACAAAGTGAAATAAGTTACTACAGCATTGTAAAGTAAGAATTTAAAACTTGCAACCTCATTGCTATTTGGAAATTAAAATGGGATGAAGGCAGTCTTCCTCTTTTGATTTTAAAGACCGGAAAGGATTGAATTTTAGATAAACAAAAATAAAAAAGGGTTAGAACCATCAACAAAAATTAGTCAGTCTTATACAAGCACTTTGAAGAGATCTTTCTTCTATTAGAAAACAAACATTTTCAATTCTTATTCAAATAGATCTATTTGAATCTATATCTATTTGAATAAGAATTGAAAATGTTTGTTTTCTAATAGAAGAATGATCTCTTCAAAGTGCTTGTATAAGACTGTGACTGATTTTTATGTTGATTAAATATGATTAAATATGTTGATGGTTCTAACAATTTTTTATTTTTATTGTTATTTGTATTGAATTATACTTGATTACTACAAAAAAAAAGATTTTAAATTCAAATAGTAAAATAAAAACTTTTATTTTTGTTGAATAACGGCTTACCAACAACTTATGTATGAAAATTATTGAATTAATTAAGAAACTACATCTATGTTTTGTTCTCCAAACAGTCTACCAACTCACAGTGCAAGGGTGTGTCTCATCAGGAAAGTTTTCCCAGTCGAGGTTGATGTCTGTGACGTCATAATTGTCGAAAGTGACTTCGGTTCCGGTCTTCAGCAGCACCTGCTTCAAATCCCGCTTTATCGTCAGTGGCCTGTTAAACAGCTTGAATAGGAAAGAGACTACTTTAACATGAGTTATTTACCATTTTAAACAGACTCAAATAAAGTGTTGTAATAATTAGTAAAATAAGCCTTAAAAAATATTTATTTAGTCAAATTTAATCTTATATACACATTACATAATGATTTCTAGGGGGAAAATGATTACTTGACAAGTTTTTGGAATTAAGGTCATAGAGGGTAAGGCATTTTTTCACATGTTGACCTTGTTTTAAAGATCCTTAACTGAGCTAACAGTTACTTTATACCATTTTGTAAAATTTGAATTAGTTTTTGAGATATGAGGGTACAAAGTCGGAAAGCTCAATAGGTTTCTTATAGAAGGACTTTAAAAAAAAACACAGAAAAAACTATTTCATTAGAAATATATCTTATTCTACAGTTTTAAACCAATTTTTCTGAAAGTCTCTCAATTTAATCTAAATTAAGAATAAGCATTTCTATTACAGATTTTTTTTCATAGTTTAATTTTTTAGAATCAATACAAACTTAGTAGGCTTCTGATGGGGTTGTCTCTTTCCCTTCTTGTACTCCAGCAGCTGGTATTCTCCGTCCATCTTGCTTATTTTGAAGTCCCTGGACGTGGCGGGCCTGAACGAGAACACTTGGACTTTGCACAGCTCGAACGCTTCCAAAACGCCCGCTACTTTCTGTATTCTGTTGGTTGTTTGAATATTAAAATGTTATGACGATATGTGCATTAGAAAAAGCTAAATACAATAAAAACTAACAAATTATCCACTTATTAACACACTCAAAAAAAGTATTAAATTAAAGTAACAAATCATGTTTTTTATAGTCTAGTGTGCACAGAACTTGTTTTCAATAATTTACACAGCTTTAAAAAAAAGGTTAAAGACCATTGGGGTTGTATCACAGCTGCCAAAAACAATCGTTTAGAAATTTCTTGAAAACTATACTCTTACGAAAACATTGATCTCTTAAAATAATAAAAACATTTGGCTAAACAGCTACAGTGAACTTTATTTCTGGCAAGTGTTTTTTATTGTTAGTTGTTGAAAACTGCTGTGCGATGATTGTATAAGATTGTTTAATAAAAAGTACAACTTAATTGTTCATAGGATTTTTTTATTACTTTTTATTAAATTTATCGTTCTATTCTTGAGAACAGTTTTCTTTACAAGTAAAAACTTTCAATTTATACTTTCTAAATTCATTAATAACTTTCTTCATTTCTTGGTCACACACATTTAATTAAAATACTTATTATAAGCTTAATTTTATTGTTTTTTTTATGTTTTATCAAAACCTAATTTTACATATTTTGTGCAGCTGATATATTTTTTTAATATTTAAAAACTTTTAATGATAACAAAACAACTATTACTTTTTTAAAACACTTATTAATATGTTAAAATTTTTCAAAACCTTGTTTTCATAAAACGTTATTTGCTTTTTTTCAAACTTTAAATGCATGTAAGTGAAACAGCAGATTCATCACAAGTGATCATACTTTTACTTTATGACAGAATTACAATTACTTAAACACACAAACACCAACCTATCATACCACTGGGTTATCAGAGGTGTCCTCTCTCTGATCTCAGTTTGGGGAAAGTACCTCAACAGATAGTTGTGCACGCAGGGTATCAGCGAAACGTCAGAGAGCATGAAGTCTATGCCGTCTGCAAACACGTGATTCAGTACTGGAAGGTCTTTAGTGTCGACTGCTGGCGCTTTCTTTGCCTTTGTTAATAAACAATGTTTGTATTAGAAAATATACAGAAAAACTTTTGCTTGGTTTCAAAGTTTTAATATTGAAGTTTATAGAAATAACTTTTTGATTTTAAAAAAATGTAATCTGAAAGTAAAACATCGTACAAAATATAGCTTTCTTTGCTTTTGCAAACATGTAATATTTAGTCAGTTTTTAAGAAATATAAACGATATTCTAAAAATAAATTATAAAGAGTAAAATTCTGTTCTATTTTTGAATTTTAGGTACTGAATTGTTACAAATAATAGAACTTTAAATAAATAAGTAGTAAAATTCTTTTTTTTTTCTTCGAAATCATAACGTGAAAACAAAATTTCATACAGTTTTACATTGTAGCTAAATAATATTAATTTTTATTCAAACTTTAATGTCTTTGCTTCTAGTGTATTAGCTTGTTAATGCACCATTTAAATTAACTATTTTTATAAAATATATGTACTTAATTATTTAAACTAATTTTTCTTTTTTACTTAAATTTTGAACAGTTTACAAAATAATGTAAATTTCACAGCAGGGTTTCCCAAAAGGGCGGCTATCAGACCCCTTACTTTAGAAACCAATGATTTTGCGTAAAAGAAGATATTGAAAAATTGGTTTATAAAAACTGGTCAATATAGATTTTTAAGACTAGCATTTAAAAAAAGGTGATGTGTTTAAAATAATTTGACCACTTAAACTTTAGTGGTTAAAGAAATAAAATATAGTATAAAATGAAATCCAAAAATTGCAAGCAAAACAATATTTTGTCAAATATCAGTTTTACACAAAATACTTTACCTACCTTTTCATGATTAACCGGCTTTTTTTCAAATCAAGGTACGTGTCTTAGTAAAAAAAAGGGTAGGCTACCATTTATAAGAAATAAACTTCATAAATTAGTACAAGTAAACTTAATAATCTTTTTATTCAAACCTTCTCATCGAGTTTCTGCTGTTTTTTCGGTCTCATCTTGTGACTTTGGTGTTCCTGAACTTTGGACAGTATCTTTCGCTGGTACTTGTCCATGTTGTGTATCTTTATCGGTTGATTCAACAAATCTTCGAAATCTTGCATCACTTGAGGCAGGTAGCACGCTGGTTTTTCATGCGTTTGCATCGATTCCTAGGTTGTTTTTTTGTTAAACATACAAATATTTTTAAATTCAATTTGAATAGCAAGGTGAAAAATAACATTATTTTAATTTTTACACGCAATTAATTTTGTAGATTACGGGCTACTTGTTGAAAACTAAAAGCTTTACTTAAGAGTTTAGCGCAAAGTTTACAAAACTCATCTTCACAATCGCCACTTGGCAATCAAAAAATGACTGCCTCCCTTTATTATGTGTTGCCCCTTTACTAATTAATAACTTCTATAAACTATCTCCCACATTGGGCTAAATGAACATGGCTTTGAATCAAAAACTTAAATCTGAAAGTTTAGTACGACTACTCAAAAGTATTTTCAGACATTAAAGATTTTTAGTTGTCGCATTGATATAAGATGTAAATTATATTTACCTTTTTAGTTTTAAAGTTTGTATTAAGTTCTGCACCAAGAAACTTCTGTAAATTTGCAGTCTAAAACTTTTTTAAACTTTAACAAAATTTGAATTTAATTTTTTTCAACAATGCTAATATTAAATTAATAATTAATTTATAAATCTTTTTTGTAAAAAATGCATCTGAGTTTCTAGATGTTTAAGTGATTTATAAATACTTTTTATTTATTAAAAACTATTGTAATTATTTTTGTTGACTTATACTTTACTCCTAATAAGTTTAATTATATACAAGGTTGCAAAATGTTTTTGGAAACATTTCTCCAGATTTCAAAATTTCCTGAAGGTTTGTTAAAGTACACAATTTTGGGTCTATTTTTTAGTTTAAACTTAAGTTTAAGGTAAAAAACTGTGTTAAATAGTATTAAAACATTGAAAATATACTGTAAAGCTACTTTAAATGTATTTTTTAATTAAAAATAAATTTGTTGATGATTTTTTTTTTTATCTATATGGTAGATTTTTGTGTCAAATCAAAATTTTTCTACATAACATGTAAAAAATTTTAAAAATTCCAGGTTTTTAAGTCTAAATTGTCAAACTCCAGGTTTTTCCAGGTTTTTAATTTTTTTGACAACCCTGTATATACAATAATTTACTTTATTGTTAATAATCTGCCATTCAAAGCATTAGGATTTTAAATTATTTTTGAAAACTATGTGTTCAAAAAGTTTTATTTAGTTGTGGTAACAAATCAACATAAAAGATAAAACTCATAAAGGCGGAAAACAAATAAATGGATAAAAAATTGTGACTGTAACCTTATGATTGTTTTTCAGTTTAACTGTTTAGTTATTATATATTCAAAATGTGTTCAGTGTTAAGTCAATTTCTATTAAACAAAAAAAAATAATTTAGATGTTTAAGGAAACTATCAAAAAGTCAATTCAAAATTTCAAAAAACATTTTGAACCAACAATTTGAGACTCAAATTACAAATTTACTGTATGAACTGTAGTAAGAAAAAACCAAAAAAATAACTTTAAAAATATTTAAAACACAGTAAGAAATTTACAGGCTTGATAAAATGTAAGTTATACAAAATGTAGTTTAAAGTTTATAGTCAGTTCAAAGTTTTTTAGAAAATATATTCCAGGTTTTATAGATTTCTTCCTAGTTTTTGAAAGTGCAAGTTTTTTAGTCCATTTCTAGTATAAAGTTAAATTTAAGGTAAACAATTGTCTTCAGTGGTGTAGAAATATTGAAAGATACTAAAATGCTACTTTAAATGTGTTTCATACCGAAATTCATTTAAATAACACAAAAAAATAATATTTAAGATAAATTGTTGATAGCAAATTTAAATTTCTCTATTTTACATGCAAAAATTGTTTTAAATTTAAGGTTATTTTTTTCAAAAATTCTCTAACTCCTGGTTGTTACAGGTTTTTTTACAATCATGTAAATAAAAAAAAAATATTCAATGTAGTTGATTTTGCCAACTTTCACATAAACTACATGTTTTAAAAGAAAATTAACTAATCTAAACTTGTAATCAACCTAAAAAAGTGTTGATCAAAATAATTGGCAGATTCAATTAAAATAATTCTTTTATGTACTTGTTATTTTTTTTTCAAAATACAAAATATAAATTTATCAAAACTTTGCAATTTTTACAAACAGAAAAGACAACAATAAAAAAACAGATAAGTTGTTAGTAAACCTTTTACCCAAGTTTTTTTTTTTTTTTGCAAAATAAAAACTGTTAATGGTATTTCATTTTCCAACATTCTGATCAGTGTAATTTGAAGCTGCAACCTCAAAACAACAAAAACCAAATTACAATGAGTATGTTGTATATAACTTATTTTAAGTGTCTTCAGTTTTAAATAAATTTAATACTAACAACCAAACCGACCTGATCAATGTAGTTTGAAGCTGCAACCTCAAAACAACAAAAAAAAGAAAAATACTTTTTACTTTCAACCGACCTGATCAATGTAGTTTGAAGCCGCAACCTCAAAACAACAAAAAAAAGAAAAATACTTTTTACTTTCAACCGACCTGATCAATGTAGTTTGAAGCTGCAACCTCAAAACAACAAAAAAAAGAAAAATACTTTTTACTTTCAACCGACCTGATCAATGTAGTTTGAAGCCGCAACCTCAAAACAACAAAAAAAAGAAAAATACTTTTTACTTTCAACCGACCTGATCAATGTAGTTTGAAGCTGCAACCTCAAAACAACAAAAAAAAGAAAAATACTTTTTACTTTCAACCGACCTGATCAATGTAGTTTGAAGCTGCAACCTCAAAACAACAAAAAAAAGAAAAATACTTTTTACTTTCAACCGACCTGATCAATGTAGTTTGAAGCTGCAACCTCAAAACAACAAAAAAAAGAAAAATACTTTTTACTTTCAACCGACCTGATCAATGTAGTTTGAAGCTGCAACCTCAAAACAACAAAAAAAAGAAAAATACTTTTTACTTTCAACCGACCTGATCAATGTAGTTTGAAGCCGCAACCTCAAAACAACAAAAAAAAGAAAAATACTTTTTACTTTCAACCGACCTGATCAATGTAGTTTGAAGCTGCAACCTCAAAACAACAAAAAAAAGAAAAATACTTTTTACTTTCAACCGACCTGATCAATGTAGTTTGAAGCTGCAACCTCAAAACAACAAAAAAAAGAAAAATACTTTTTACTTTCAACCGACCTGATCAATGTAGTTTGAAGCCGCAACCTCAAAACAACAAAAAAAAGAAAAATACTTTTTACTTTCAACCGACCTGATCAATGTAGTTTGAAGCCGCAACCTCAAAACAACAAAAAAAAGAAAAATACTTTTTACTTTCAACCGACCTGATCAATGTAGTTTGAAGCTGCAACCTCAAAACAACAAAAAAAAGAAAAATACTTTTTACTTTCAACCGACCTGATCAATGTAGTTTGAAGCTGCAACCTCGCACATGTAGGTCCTGCTGCTCACCTCGCTCGAGCACTTGAAGCAGGAATGCTTGTAACCCAATAATTTCATGATGCTTTCATCTTCATGAGCAGATGATTTTACCATGTACCTCAGTATGTGGCACATGCCGCTCACAAGGTACGTGTTGCAGGGTTTCACCAGCACCGGCAGCTTGCACGCAGAAACTGTTGCCGGCAGGTCGGTTATCAGTTGTACGTTGTTGAACCTGTAGGTGTATAAAGTGTAACGATTTTGTTTTATAAAGTATTTTAACATTTAATTTTTGAACTTATAACTCATTAAATATTCTAAAAATTTTCAAAAAAGTAAACAAAATAATAAATTTAAATATATATTAGCTTAGTTTGTTTCAAAAACTGTAAATATAGTTTACTCAAATTGCATGCTGATAAAAACGAGAGCTTTCTCTAAAAAACTTTACAATTTTCTTAAAATTACTTAAAATCATAATATAAATATTAAAATTTAAAAAAATTTTTTGGTTGGTTTGTATTTGTTTACAGTAGCATCTTTTTCAATCTGAATAAAACAATATGTACATATTTGCATTAAATTATTTTAAAAACTAGAACATTTTTGTAGACATTGTGTTTTTGCTCTAATACATTTTAAACCTTCTTAAATAGGAAGTTTTTGTTAGTATAACAAAATTTTATTTTAGTTATATGTTTTGGGATTTAAAGACATAACTTTTATTTATTTGGTGATCTTTTAAGTTTTAAAGTCAATAAATTTAAATAATTGAGTAAAATGCTTCAAACCAAACATATACTATACAATCATTAAACTAAACAAGTATGAAATAGAAGTTATTATATATAGTTGTAAAAAACAAACTCAGTTTTAAACCAAAATACCATACAAAAACAAACCTGTTTTGTGGAATTTGAAAGCCGCAGTTGACCTGGTTGAAATAGTCTTCAGTTGACTCGTAGTTTCCATCAACCACAACGAACAGGTTCATTGGAAGCGGCTTGCAGAACGCAGCCACCAAGCCTATGACCTGAGTAGTGTTGACGTTCGCAACTTCCTCATTGGTTGATGTCAGCAATGTGCCGTCTACATAAATTGCCTCCATTTTATGTTTGATAAATTTTCTGTGAATGTCGATTAAGCTGTGAATGTTGTGAAAGTAGTTTACAAATATTTGGATATGTAGAAATGTTATAGTACACACTTGAGTTAGCTTTGGTGGTTAATTTAATTAGGATGTACAGATAGTTATGAAAAAAAAACTAACAAAAAACATTGTATAAATACTTTAAAAATATACATAGCTTCCATAAAAAATAGTTTACTGTAAATGAAAAATGAAGTGATAATAAAAAGGTGTAAACATTGCTGTAAATGTAAAAACAGTTTCAGTTATTTAAAATCTGAAAATGTGAAGTAGTTAACATTTGAATTAGCTTAGTTGTTGATTTTTTGAGATGCACATATATGAGAATTATACTTTTTAGTTAATTGTTATATAAACTTTTTTGAAATAAAATTGTTAAAAAAATGAAAACAGAACTATTTTTGTTACAGGAAGAAACTTTGTTAACTTGAGTTTAATAAAACTTAACTTGTTTATAGAAAAAGAAATCAAAAGCGGAATCAAGGAAAAAAACAATAGTAAGTAAGTTTAATTAATTTTAATTGTTGCCTAGTTCTTTTTGTCTTTTATTACTATTTTGATTACTTTTTTACAATATAAATTTAAATCTAGATAAATAAGCAAAAACTTAAAATTTAAAGGCAAAAAGCAAACTACATGTATGTTTATATATATTATTGAAAAATTAATTAAGTTTTACTAAACTTTTGACTTAGATAATTTTTTTGTAGGTAGTTTAGTTCCCAATCTAAGGGTGCAATAATGTTCTGTTTTAAAAACTATTTATCTAATTTTAATTATTCAAGAAGTATAGATGTTTTACAAACTGTCTTCTTGCTTTTATTGGTTGCACCTTCTATAAAGAATATTTAAACTTTTACTGCTTCTATCTTTTGATATATATTTTTGAGCATATTATTATTTTGTTTATCTGTAAAAAGTATCTTAAAGCTTAAACAAAACCAGGGTTGCTAAATGTTTTTATCAAATTTTTTCAGGATTTTAAAAATTATTCCAGTTATTAAAATTACACGTTTTAGAGTCTACTTATAGTTTAAAATTAAGTTTAAGGTAAAAAACTGAGTTAAATAGTTTAACAACATTGAAAAGATATCTTGAAGGATCTTTAATTGCGTTTTTAATACAAAGATTTTTTGTGTCAAATCAAATTTTACTACTTAACATGTAAAAGTTGTTTAAAACTCCAGGTTGTTTAGTGGTCTTTGTTTGAAATTCTAGGTATTTTCAAAATTTATCAAATTTCAATTTTTCCAGGATTCCAGATTTTTTGGCAACCCTGCAAAACACCACAAAGTAAGACTAAGTTGTAGAAGATAAGTAGGACCACTTAACCACAAACTTAACTTTTAAATAAAACTTTAATCTTATTTCTTATTTAAAATACAAGCCTTTTTTTATTTTTTAAGGCATAAGAAAACTTCTAAAACACTACAGTAAGTTACTTAAACTTTTTAGGTAAACTTTGACAATTTTTGGGAAATAGAAGTAGACAGAATAATATTTTAAAATTAAAGATTGCTGATTATATATTTTTTTGACTTCAAATAGTTGTTTAAAGTGAGTTTGCAATAATTACAGTACTTTTTATGTCAAAATTGAGAAATGTAAAAAATTCTAATGAGAAAATTATTTCAAATGACTTACTTTGGTATATAAAACTTATCAACTATGAAAAAAGAATGTACAGTTAGGTACAGTTGTTATTATTTAAAAGTATACCCTAGTTTTCAAGAAATGTTTTTTGTTTTTGTTAATTTTGTTAATGTTTTTTAAGAATCTAAAAGCTATAAAAGTAAACAACTTAAAATTTACAAACAAAGAAATTAAACTACTCAGTTTTACAAAACAAAAAAACTTATACTGGCCTATTTAAAATTTATGATTTTGAAAGAGTGACATTAAACAGTTTTAAATTGTAAGAAAAAATCGACCTTAGGGGGGTGGTACTGCCCACTTTGGGGAACCCTGGTTTAGATTAATAGAAGACTAAAAGCAAGAGAAAAATAAAAACAGCACCAAATAAAAATATACTATGTCTTATGCCCTAAGTATATAAAGCAGCTATAATAAATCTTACTTTATAGTATAAATTACAAGTCATTAGTTGTGCCTGGTTTATTTGAAGTAGCTATAATAAGTATCATTAATTAGGTTTAATGCTTTTATTTAATTATGGTTCATAGTTTCGATTTAGACTAAAGTTCTCAATAATAAAACTTTATTTGCTTTAAAAAATGTTGTTTAAGACTAGTGCAAAGTGAATAATTAAAAGTAAAAGACAAACGTAGAGCTATAACAAAACTAAAATATTTATACTTTATAAATTTTATTTTAGTTCTTGTTTTCATTTTTTTGATTTTATATTAGTTGCTCAAATTTTAATATTTTTTTTATATAGATTGGTAAATAATAATAATAATAAAATAAAAACTACCAACAACTATTTTTATGGTTATTTATGCTATTTATCAACATAAAGTATTTAAAACATCATAAGAGAATAACTTTGAAAAAATCGGTTTTAAATTATAGTACAGTTTGCAAAAGTATAAAACAGAGATTAAATGTTAGTATCTTTGTATTGATCAAGTAATTAAAGTCTTTCACTAAGCACCTTTTTTAACTTGAGATGAATTTATTACTAAGAATGGTCAAAAAAAGATGAACTTTCTTAAACCTAGAAGAAATCCTGAAATACCTAAAAACTTTTTGGAAATCTGTTGAAAATTTGTCAATAACCATTTGCTATCCTGTGTAAAAACATATTAAAGATTACAATTTGTTTTACAACTTTGTTTCATAGATTATTAATCCAATCAACAGGATCAATCTGAATTTGTGCTTTTAATTTTGAAATTAGTATAGTATTAAAGAAAAACGGCTTTTGAGTTGAAAAAAATGTTATTTATTTCTAACTTTGATATTTTTTTACCAAAAAACAACTTTGCTTATTTATCAAATTCCTGGTTAAACCTTGTGCCATAGGAGCTTAAAAACCTCTCTGAGTTGTAGGTTGCAAGATAAAAACTTAATGTATTACACATATCCTGAAAAAGTTTTATTATGATAGAATGCTTTGTGAAATAACTTGATGTAGGTTTTTTATAATTTAAAACAATAAAGCTTATTGAACTTTATAAATTTTACACAGCAAAAATTAGCTACTGTTTGTTTCAATAATTGTAAAATGATTCTGAGAATATTTGAAGCTTTTCTTTTTTCTTTGTTCCTTAATACTTTGTATGGAAAATTAAATGGTTAAAACTGCTGATACTGTTCTGCTACATAGACTTCTTAAGTAGCTTTGATGAAAATATACTTTGTATACATTTATATAAGTTTAATTTATTTTATTTGTAAGGGTGTTTATATTTGTTAATTATCAAGACCATTCAACTTTTATTAAAAGTTCATTTTAAGAAATTACAATACATACAACTAACAGCTCTTTCCATAGTTAACAAGAGGTCATAATTTAAAGTTTTTAAAAAGTAAAATTTTGCTTGATGTTGTGTATGATCCTTCAAACTTTTTTCTGTTATTTTACTTAAATGTGTATTTTTAACATCAAAACAAGTTTTACTCTCATTTAGTCAGAAAAGTATATATTTTTTAATATAATGTTCAAGATAAGCTTGAAATTTTGATGGTTTATGATGAAATCATTTTTTTTTCATAGGCATAAAACTTTTTATCAGTAGCTTGAATCATGTACTTTTTACTCAGATCAAAAAGCATTTTTGAATTTATTTTTTTTAGAATTCCACCTTTGAAGTAAAAAATAACCAACCTATATAATTAAACTTGTGAGTATAGCTGTTAGGCTTTTTAGCATCTTTATTTTTTTTTACAATTAAAAACTTTTTTATATTTTTTCTACAATAAACATATTTCACTCATTCAAAATCAAAAAAAAATTAATAAGGCTAGTATATGTTTTCTTTTTGCAAAACTGAGTAGTTGAATTTCTTTGTAAATCTAAAGTTGTTTACCTTTATAACTTTTAGATTCTTAAAAAAACTTTCTTGAAAACTAGGGTATACTTTTAAATAAAAGTATTTAACTGTATAAACTTTTTCCATAATTGATAAGTTTTATATACCATAGTTAGTCATTTGAAATAATTTTCTTAGTAGAACTTATACAATTCTCAACTTGACATAAAAAGTACTTTAATTATTGCAAACTTACTAAAAAGAAATATTTTAAGTCAAAAAAATTTATAATCAGTAAGTTTGGGGGCAATAATTAGTAAAGGGGATTATAAAGTTTTGAAACATACACTAGATATTCTTGAGTTGCAGATGAAAATTAAAAATTAAAAAAAACGTCTTAGGTGTATTTATTAGCAATTTTGAAACTAACACTAGATATTCTTGAGCTGCAGATGAAAAGCAAAAATAAAGTCTTAGGTGTTTTAAATGGTAATCTTGTTGGAGAGGGAAAAAGCGTTTTTAATTTCTTTGAAGGGGACAATTTGAAAAAAGAGTTTAGGAAACCCTGATCTAAATTCTATAAGGTTGCATTAGTCACAAATACATTCTTGTTGACTGACTTTACATGACATTCAAAACAACGGAAATACAAGTAAAAATGTAGTTTTATTAATTAAAGTTATAATCTAACTAAAAATTTGTAAATTACTGATAAAAAACTTTTATTATCTTTTTTTAATCCTAAAAATGGTAAAATTTAAAAACTACTTTACGTAATAATTGTTAAAAAACTAAAAATAAAAAAAAATTGATGTTTTTAAGGATTTTTGTATAGAAATCCAGGTTTTTCAAAGTTTTTTATGCCTAAATTGTCAAACTCTAGGTTTTTCCAAGTTTCCAGATTTTATGGCCACCCTTCTTACAGCAAAAATATAAAAAGTAATAAACTTTTCAAGTTTTTTTCATAACTTTAAAACTTTAGAATTTAGATTAAATGAGAATTTTATAGATTTGGAAAAAAAACAAGTGTTATTAAAAATGTTTCTATTAACTTTATTTGTTTCCTAAAACATTTGTTGTAAAGAAAGCTTAGCTGTATATCAGTTGACCACTGGGTTTCAATCTTGCAATGTCCAGCTCAAAGAGTTTTTTCAAAGCTATTATTAGGACCACTACAACATCAGGCCACTGTAATAAATTAGTGCTTTTTTAAGTTTCCTAATATCAAAGTATAATATCAAATTTTACTTTATTGTAAGAATATATAACACAGCCTTTAATAAATTAATTGTTCCTAATGTACAGACAAACTTTGATGTAGAATTAGATGTAGCTACTATATTTCCCTTAGTTGAGAAATTGAAGAATGCTGTGATATTTATAATATTCAACTAAAAAAATTTACTATTTTTGGACTGAAAAGAAAAGAATAAAAATCTTTAATGCCTTATAATATATAATGCTAAACCGATAACAGTTTTTGTCTAGTAATTTTTTAATTTATAAGCATCTTTTGCTCATCAAAAAAATATTTTGTTTAATTTATACTAAAAAGTGTTCTTAAGTTGGGTTTTAAAACAAAAAAATTTTTTAGTTTCAAAATTAGTTTTTTTTTTTTTTTTAATAACGCCACCGTCTTAGATACTTTTTTTAAGTACGGCCCGTAAAACTTTTTTTATTGTACAGCTAGCCGGTAAACTTAAAATCTTCTAAGTACAACCTCAACAATAAATCATAATTACAAAAATTTAAAGTTTTATAGTTTTACTATAAATAACTGCTGATATTAAATTTATGTCGGCGAGTGTATAACTAATTTATTATTATACTTTTTAATTTAGAATTTATAGCGTAGAAATATAGAATAAAAAACATTACAAATTGTTTTTTTTTTTTTGAGCTGCAAAAAGTTATAAGAAAAATTTGTTAAGAAATATGTTTTTATAAATTTAACTATTTCATATCTTATGCTTTTTTTTTGTTTCATTTGATTTGTCATACCTAGCACTTAAAAATCTAGCGTTTGCAACAGCTAAAATTACAAAAAAAATACTATGGTTTTGGTAATATTTAGATTATTTTAGTTACTTAAAATTAAAAAAAAGTTCTTAAAACTGCACAGGTTTATTTAATTCGTAAAAAACTTAAATTTTTCTTTTATCTTAAACAGAACAAAATTTATAACGGCTGTGTTTTCTTTACACGTTATATAATGTAAAAATAGTACACTAAGAAGGTTGTACTTACAACGTCACTAATGTATTAAATTTGTTTACTTTTTTTTAGTATATGGTTGTTTAATTTAAATTGTTTTTAATGCTGTAAGTTTTTGCTTTTAGTGCTGCATTATAACATAGTGCAAATAAAAATAGCTTACCATTCTTCTTAATATCAAAATCGGCACCTAATTATTCTTCAATTAAACTATGTTGCTATTACACATAATATACTAAGAGTAGACAAAAGTTTAAAATAAAATAGATTTAGTCAAAAAAGTTCTTTACGTTTACAATATTGTAATAAAACATTACCTTAATTAAAATAAGATTTAGACTTTAATCATAATAAAACTACAAATAGTTTATTAAAAAAATCAACTGACCTGTATAAGGTAAAATATATTTTGAAAAATTTTGATTAAAAAATATAATATAAGGAAACCTCGTATTTAAAACTGTTGTTAACATACATAACTGCTTATGTAAACGATTTCAATTTTTAACAGTTTTATAAACAGTTGGAAATAAGCATACCTACATATTATACGTTTTTGTAGCTATATTCCCATTCTAGTGCAACGTTTGTTACAACCCAGGTACTTTAATAGATTTAAACTGACCACGTTTGTTTGTCGCTTCGCTGAAACTTGACGTCCACTCTTATTTTTCCTAAACGTATACTAGAGTCGCTTGGTCAACAATTCCGGGCTTTAAAAAAGCTTGTAATTGAGACAATGTCAGTAATCAGAACAGTAGTTTAAACTCTAGACCAGTGTTAGTAAAATGCTGTTAGTTGTCACGCCTATTGAGCACTGACACAATTAAAATGAACAGTTCCGAAATTAAAGTACATACAAATGTAAAAAAAAAAACATCAAAAATTTAAATGCATTGACTAACCACAAAATTTAAAACCTAAACTCCAAAGCACATTTACAATACAGGTCAAATAAATATCTATCGAAAACATTACAAACATTTTATTATTTACAGAGGAAAGGCGCTGCTAACTATAGAATGAACGAAGTCCTAAATATTAAATCAAGTGTTTGGAAGTAAAAACTGGTTAAATTACTGATAATTTATAGTAATTCAATTGATATTTTAATTAAATTGACTTAAATAAAAGTTATTCAACTTTTTCGAAAAGACTAGTTTTGTTTGGAAGCAAAGTCCACATTTAAACTGTACGATTAAAAAATAATTTTTCGCCAAACATCATTTTAATTATAACTAAATGCATTTTTTTTAGTAATTAGTTACTGATAAAATTAAAAAAATGGATTATGATTTTATGGTAGATATATAGTTTTAAAAACCATTGGAAAAGTCTAAGTATTTTGTATTCTACAGAATAAATGTAAGTTTTGTTAGTATTTAATTTAAGAAATACAAGAAATTGTGCAGCGGTGAGAGACTATTCTGTATTTTTTTGAAGAGGTTCTATATGGTTAATATATATTATTTAAGTAAGGAGACCAGATTGACTTATTATTTTCAAACTTAAGACGAATGTATACGAAATACAATTTCTTAAGAATCATAATATTAGTAGATATAAAACTTGAAATTAAATAGTTGATAAACTTTGGTAAACGTTTTAAGTATGGTGGCTTTATTTTAAATTTTTATTACTAAAATTCCAAGATCTTAAAACAAAAGCTTATATTGTTTAGTACAAAGTCAAAAGTATAGGTAGACGTATATATCAAATATTTAGAACCTGTCACTTACTTAATTCTTTTTTTTAGCCAGAGTTAATTATATCTAAAGACTTTTTAAATTGAATTAGAAAAGATAAAATTTTTGTGTTGTTCACAAAGAGATTAATTTTACTACTAACATCACGTTCATTTATGATCATATAATTAAAAAAATTATAAATAAGAGTAGCCAATAACCCTATCTCTAGGCACTCCAAGATAAAAAACCTTATAATGTGTTACCAATTACTACTTTTTGATTTCTATCATGAAGGAATTTTTTGAACCAACTTACTAGAAACTATAAGTTTTATATTGCTAAAAAGTTTTAATGAACTAAAAATAAAAGATAGATTCAAAAGCTTTTTTGATATAGGTACAAATTACTTTAGTAGACTTATTGCTAAAAAGATGCATAAAAACTTCGATGGAGATTTTTTGAGCTTCGGCTTAGATTATTAATTTAACTATATTTTTTTCTGATTTTTTTTTTTTTCAGTTTTTATTCCGTTTTTACCAACGTTGTTTCGATTCTTATTACTAAAGTAGATTTAAAAAAGATACTTGCCAGCTAAGGTATTAATTTATGTCGTAATTAAAATATCTTAGATACTATATAAACTTAAGTAAAAGTCGTAAAGAAGATTAACTAAACGAGATTTAATTACCCTCGGACTTGTTATAGAAATAAAAATGTCAGTCTAAATTTTAAGGGACACGTTCAAAATCCACCCGCAATCAAAATCCACTCGCGATCAAAATCCACCCGATCAAAATCCACCCGAGTCAAAATCCTTCCGATCAAAATCCACCCGGGTCAAAATCCACCCGATCAAAATCTACCCGGTTCAAAATCCACCCGATCAAAATCCACCCGGGTCAAAATCCACCCGATCAAAATCCACCCGAGTCAAAATCCACCCGAGTCAAAATCCACCCGATTTAAATCAACCCGATCAAAATCAACCCGAGTCAAAATCCACCCGATCAAAATCCACCCGGTTCAAAATCCACCCGATCAAAATCAACCCGAGTTCATTTTTTTTCGAAATAAGAATTAATTTCTAATAGAATTTTGTAATATTGAATAAAGTTATATGTTTAAACAACTATTGCTATAAAAAAGAGTAAGTATTTATAAAGAAAGAAATTTTAATTTATTTAATAAAATAATTAAAAAAATAAGTTAAACAATATAATTAAACAGCATTAAAAAAAATATTCATAGTAGCTTTACAAGTATTTAAAATGTTTATAATTAATTAATGTAAGTAGTGTTGGTGTTACTTTTAAAAAAAGAAGTTAAAAAAAATTAAAAAAAAATACGCTCAGTTTTAATCCATTTAAACTTCCTTCTAATTTAATTTCCCAAAGTCAATCATAATTAAATAAAAATATTTACTAAGGATAACTCATTGTAAATTAAAATATCAAAACTATAGAAGTTTATAAATTAGAAGAATCTTTAATAACATTTATTAAACTAAAGAAAATTACAAAAATCAAATACCAAATAATGTAAATTTATGAAAATGTTAATAAAATGTTATATAAAGAAAATTAAAATATTAATCTAAAATTTTTGAGCTTTTTTTTTTGATGTAAAAAGTTTTGTGTTTTGTGCTTTACTTAAATTTCAAAATAGTATTACATACAACATTTTATTATATAAAAAATTTCAACTAACAGTGTTTATAAAAAATAAAATATAGATAAAGAATTATATAAAATTGCTACGTGATAATAAAATAAAAATCCTTTGTTAAATTTGGAAAAACTATCACCTATTAATTATATTTTAAACATTATTGTTTTCGACGTGGAAAAGACGTTAAAAGATATTTTTGGTGTGCGACTCGATAACTTTAAGGTTTGTTCGTGCAAGAGGACTTAGGACCAAATATTTTGAGCGCTTTTATTTGTCGTTTAGTAAACAATTTATTGACGTTTCTTTTATTAGTAATTTTTAAAAACAGAACATAAATTTTAATATAAAAATACGAAAACTAATTTACTAAAAATATAAATGAGGAATATCTAAGAAATCAATAACTGTTTTAAAACAATTTTATTGTTTTCTATCTAGTTTTTGTTACAAATATTTTTTAGTTATTTTTTTTTAATTTATACAATAATTTTAGCTGCTATTATCTTTTTTTCAAAGTGTTTAAGTTATTTGAATTTTATTTTTTTAAATGTTTTTTTTATAAACCATCTATTTTTGAAAAAACTAAAAATTGTTTCGTCTAAAGTAACTAAAGTTATAAGTTATTTTTAATTAGATAACAACTTAATTTGCTAGTTTTTAACTAATACTACAAATTAAAAAGCTAAACATTTTTCTATGAATTCTAAAGTCCTTTACATAAAACAAATATCGACTCTACAATTCATTGAGTTTGCTCAAATAGCTTGTAAATTGCAACTAAAAAAGTTAGTAGTTAGACTTGAGCTAGGGAAATTATATACTTTAGAATTGTAGTAGTAAACAAATAAGTTGAGTTTTTTAGAAATGACACTATATTTATAACAAATATTACAAAAAAAAAACTTATAACATTTTTAATTTATTATTAAAATGTTCTATTTTTACATATGTTCATTAAAAAAAGTATGTATTTCAGACAAGAGAGTTTAAATTCAAGTATAAGTTATTTTTATGAATTTTTGTACCCAACTTAAACAATCGTATTATTAATTTTATTAATAGGTTAAGGCCAGTTTTGAAACTGATTAATTAATTGGTTTTATAAAATTTAATCTCTTTTGGTTAACGTTTAAATTTTAAATTTAAAATTTTCTAATCTAAAACTTTTAATTTACATGCGATAAATTTTCTTGAATTAATTTCCGACAATTTAAGTTAAAAGCTATAACTGCGTGTTTTTAATTAATTAGTTGTAAACGTTTTATGTTTTTTTATAAATATAAAGTTGCATAGAAATTGTAATTAAGTAAGATAAATTATTATTTACTGTTCAATATTATATTGTTAATTGATATTTTTTAATTCATAGAAATGGAAATGTTATAATTTACCACTATTTTTTTTAAATATAATCTTCATATAAAAAAAGTCCATTTGTAAAAACTTTAGAAATTTTAAGTAATTTAATTAAAAATGAAACAATATTAAAATTAAACAAAATTTTATATTGGTTATAACGAATTTAAACGGTAAAGACAACTATTGTTATAATAAATTGTTTAGTAGACAAATTAACTTTAAAAGCGTGAAAATTTTGTCTAACAAATAAAACCGAAAATTAATAAATATTTAATTTAAAGTTAATATTGAAAAATCTTTAAATGGCAATACAGTAAAGGTAACTATCTAAAGTAAATTAGTGACCTTTTCTTAACAAAGACAACTTTTATAGATAAATATCTTGTTAAGACCTTTCACATAATAAAATTATATAAAAAAAACACAAACTAAATGAATTTTAAACGTTTGCCTTTTACTTTTTTGTAATTAAAAGTAACGAAGATGCAGTTGGATTTAATCAGAGTCGGCAGACAATTGTTTATCTCGGGCCGAATTTCATGTTTCAATTTTTTCCGCGAGCCGTTGTTTTATTCAATTTTTGTTTTTAATCTGTTTTAGTCACGTTTATCTACTTATAGGGATCAGGCCTGGCATATTTAAAATGTATATTTTTTCTAAAGTCGAAAACTATTTTCTTTAAAAACTTGTGTCATATTATTATTTCTATCACTATTTACAAGGTTATTTAAATTAAATAACAAATTTTTAATTTTCATGACCACTTATCTGTTTAATAATTAAGAAAGCAATCTATGAAACGTTTTGTGTTTCAGAAAACAACACGGTACACAACAACACAGTGATGCAATAATACAATTAATAAAATTTGATATCCATTTCCTCTTCTGGTTCGGTTTCATAAAGTGTTGTTTTTTATCTTTCTTTTAGTCTTTTGCATTTTGTTGATAGCCATTTCAGGTTGTCATTTACAAGCAACTCTCAGTGACATCTGAAAAAAACTAAGCTTAAAAAACAGGTGTAGATCATTATGTACACTTTTTATAATCAATTTCTATTATTTATTTGTATTTTCTTTTTAGTAGTTAAAAAATATCTTTTTTTATTTAATGCACAGCATATCACGTATTTAAAATTTTAGTGATTTTGTTAAACTAGTTAAAATATAAACAAATATTAATACTTTCATTTTAAACAGTGTATGTTTTTCTTTTAAAACCTTTAAATACCTTAATAATCTATCTAAAGTTTTTCGGGTTGCAACTTTTTGAAACAAAAAAAGTGCAACAGTTACTTCAACCCAATCACCGTGTTTTTAAAAGTTAAAAACATGTAAAATTGCCAATTAAAAAAACTTTGCAATATTATATAAGTAATTTATCCAAGTATGTAAACTTTTGTTGTTTAAAAGGAAAAGTAAAGTCTAAACTTTAAAGAAAAACTTCTAGATTTACTATCTGTCTTTTTTCACATCTAAGGCTTAAGCATAATAAATGGTTTTTAAATGATATTCAGGAACTTAAAAACAAACTATTATAATTTCTTTTTTTTTTTGAAAATTTCAATTTAAATTTTGTTTTGTTTAGCGGACCAAATTTACATGATCGAGGGCCACATATTTACACTTCGAGGGCCGCACTTTGCTGACCCCTAAATTAAATGGATTAATTTGTAGTATAAATGGTAGCTTTCACTTGTAATACTCAGTTTTTATAAAAATTATATCGTGTGACGTATTTGTTTAAAAATTACTTAAAAGTTCTAAATTATTAAATTTTATACCTAGAAACAGTAAATTATAATTGATTGTCGTGTAATTGTGATTGAGATAATACAAGATTATTTTTTCTGGCACATCCTTTAGTTTTCTAAAAGTTTTAACATAGTCATATTTGTATAGTAAATTTTTAATTTATTTATCCTGACGTTGTTTAACTTTTATTAGCTCTTATAGTTATACTTATATCAAAAACAACAGTTCCTTTAAAAGCTGCTTGCCGGCTGTAGCTATTCAAAATTATATTCAGTAATCAAAAAAACAAAAATATTTTTGTCAAAAATTCCTTATAATAAGCAAAAATACCAAATAACAACTCAAAAAACCTCACAAAATAAGTTCAATCTGTAGTACAGTTTTTATATTCTTAGGTCAATTTATAAGGGACAAAAATACAAGATTTTATAAGTGTTTTTTAAATAAAACTTGTTTAAGTTGGTACTTTAGAGTGGTGAGATTTGTTTAAATGATACTTGATTTAAAAGGAAATAAATAAACAAGGTGCTTGTTTCGATTCGGTTGGATTTTGACTTTGGTTGATTTTGTGTCGGTAGGATTTTGACTCGGGTTGATTTTAACTCGGATGAATTTTGATCGGGTGGATTTTGACTCGGGTTGATTTTGATCGGGTGGATTTTAAACCGGGTGGATTTTGATCGGGTGGATTTTGAAACGGGTGGATTTAGAGTCGGGTTGATTTTGATCGGGTGGATTTTGAACCGGGTGGATTTTGATCGGGTGGATTTTGAACAGGGTGGATTTTGATTGCGGGTGGATTTTGAGTCGGGTTGATTTTGATCGGGTGGATTTTAACTCTGGTGGATTTTGATCGGGTGGATTTTGATCGGATGGATTTTGAACCGGGTTGATTTTGATCGGGTGGATTTTGACTCGGGTTGATTTTGATCGGGTAGATTTTGACCCGGGTGGATTTTGATCGGGTGGATTTTGAACCGGGTGGATTTTGATCGGGTGGATTTTGAACACGGGTGGATTTTGATCGGGTGGATTTTGAACGCGGGTGGATTTTGATAGTATAACAAATTTTAAAGACTTTTTTTGCTCTAGGACTAAGTAGGAATTTATAAATTATTATTTAAATTCAAGACGGTCAATTGACGTAACATACTTTTGCGGTTTGTTACATGACATATATATTTTATTAGCTAGGTAATATCTAAAAACTATGATTTTTCACTTTATATAAGAAAATTATTTAATTTCTCCTAATGTTTGTTTAAATTCCAATATCTTAATAGCCCTATGGAAATTAGACAACAATATGTATAAGTTTTAACATGTAACTAAAAACTAACCGATAATCAAACAGTATAAGATTAGTCAAGAATAATACAAGGTTTACGCAAGACTTAAAATGTAACTTATAAACCGTAATATAATGATTTTGTATCTCAATATTACATTTGTAAAGGTTTAATTTCTAAGAATTTATTTTTGTTAAAGTTATTCTAGCTACGTAAGTTACAAGAAGATCCAACTTAAATAGAATTATCACTTCTACTTTATGAGTCCTACGAAGAAGAGTTCAAAATATAGTCAAACAATATAGTGAGTTGTATATAATCAAAAAATAATATCTATTAACATAGATTAAAAAACCACAGTAAAAGAAATAATAACGATTAATTAAAATAGTTTTAAGTTAATACTAACTAATGCTAAAATTATATTTTAAGTAACACAATAGAATCTTTATGTTTTAGAGTAAAAATTTAGAGTAAAAATTAAAAATATTTTATTATATTAATTACTTTGTAAGACTAGTTTGTTTTCGAATTAAATCCCAAACTAGAAAAAAATAAATATGTTTTTACAGATTGGGTTAGAAACGATAGGCTTAGAAATGATCGGGTTAGAAATGATTGAGTTAGAAATGGTCAAGTTAGAAGTGATCGGGTAAAAATGATCGGGTTAGATATGATCAGGTTTGAAATGATTGGGATAGAAATGATCGAGTTAGAAATAATCGGGTTGGAAACGACCAGGTTTTAAATGATTGGATCAGAAGTGATCGAGTTAGAATTGATTGGGTTTGAAATGACCGGCTTAGAAATGATAAGCTTAGAAGTGGTCGGGTTAGAAATGATCGGGTTAGATATGATTGGGTTAGAAGTGATCGGGTTAGAAATGATAGCGTGTTAGAAATGATTGGCTCCCATTCTGATCAGTTTTTAGCAAGCTTATTCTGATGACGCGGTAAATGAAATTAACTAATAAAGGTTTTTAAATGAGTGACTTTTGTTTGAATTTTTTAGTTAAACCAATTAAAAGACCTAAAACTTGCTATTTTAAAGTTTAAAATAGAAAACAATTATGCTTTTAAACTTAAAGTTATGTAGTCAAAAACTTTAATGAAATAATAAACCTTATAACTTCTAATAATGTATGATTTTAAAGCACCGTGGAAGCCAAGTTTTATGAATTCAATGGCTTGTGACGTCAAATTACTGCAACGAGTAAGCTCCGAGTGAGCTCTGACGTTAATGCATCATACTTTTTATATAAATATCGAAAAAGTTTTTTCTAATCAAATTTTCATTGAACTGTGAAGATATTACTTATTTGAACTTATTTAACAAAATGCCTATAGATTTAGGTAACAAAAAATACTTGATAATCAAAGTAAATGTAGTATTTATGATAAAACTACGAATAAAACAAGCTGAAAGATAATTTATTTTAAACATTTAAAATAACAAAAGGAAATGTTTAAGGAGCACCATTATAAAACATTAGTATATGCAACCACACATTAGAAGTACGAGTAAAATTTAGAAATAAAATGATAAAGAATACTGCAAATTTTTTTTTAACTTTTCAAAATATTTAAAGTTTAGAAAGTTTTACTTAAAATAAAGTTTAAGCAGAAATACTAGTACGTTTTAAAGAACTTTCAACCAGTATTTTTTGTAAACATAAACAAATTAAGTTTTAAATTTTTTTATCAAATTCATTTAAAGTAAGGAATTTTAAAAACAGTTAAACTAAGTGGCTTGTAATGTAATATCTCAACAAAAAATCGAGTTGTACTTAGCGTTATTAGATTTTGTATGTATTTTATTCTACAATATAGATATTTAAAGAAAATAACAATTTAAAAGAACTATCAAAATTACAAATGACAAAAAAGCTATAAGATACCTTTTATTTAAAAAAGTTTAAGTTTAATTTTTGTTTAAAAAAATTCTTTAACTATTTTAAGACTTCGAATCAAATTTAAACGTAGCAACATTAAGATAACAAAACAAAGCTTTTTAATATAAAAATTAGGACAAAAAAAAAACTTAATATTTGAACACATTTATGTCAAGATAGAATTCACTTTAGCTTAGAAACATGTAAAGAAGAAGAACTTAAATAATCTTATAAACTCTTGAAGCTTAAAAAGATATGATGAGCACTGACAGATCGAAAAAATTCAATCGTGCAGCTTTTAAGAGGTCGCAGTTCAGTGACGTCACAATTAACGCGTGTCGCCGTAATCCGAGTGAACTCTGACGTCATCAAACTCGTCATCGTCGAACTGCCTCTGTTCAAAGTAACTCTCCTTGAACTGATCGTATGCCCCCATTTCAAGACATACAACGTTCTTCTTCTTCGTTGCCGACTTCCTCTTTCTCCTCCTGTACAAGATGACGGAAACTATGATGATGGCGATGAGGAACACGAAACCAGCTCCTCCATAAATCAGGTAGTTGGTAGGGATACTCACGCTTCCTTCGTTTTTAGGGGGTATGTCTGTAGGGTTGTCAGGTGGTATGGTTGAACCTGGAGGATTTTTAGGAGGTATGGTTGAACCTGGAGGGTTGTTAGGAGGTATGGTTGAACCTGGAGGGTTGTTAGGAGGTATGGTTGAACCTGTAGAGTTGTCAGGCGGTATGGTTGAACCTGGAGGGTTGTTAGGAGGTATGGTTGAACCTTGAGGGTTTTTAGGTGGTATGGTTGAACCTGGAGGGTTGGTGGGTGTGGTTGTCGAGTTGCTTGGTAAGGAGGTCGATGAAGGTGTTTCGGTTGGAAGTGTGCGGCTGGGAACTTCTGGTGGGTTACTGACTGTTGTGGGCTTGTTCGTATTTGTTGTACCTTCTGTAGCCTCTGGTGTTGCAGTCGGTGTGGTGGTTGGCACAGTGGAAGGATTTTCAGTCTCAGCTGTAGGCAGTTGTGTTGTCTCTTCAACTGGTTCAGTCGGAGCAACGGTTCCTGGCTCTGCAGGTTTTTCTTCAACTTCTTCCATGCAAATGTAGCTCAGCTCACTACTGTAGCCATTGTTACCAACCGCCCCGCAATTATAGCTTTCGTGATTTTTCAGAATAGACAATTGCTTGTCGAGCGGGTTTAAAACGATTTTCTGATCTTTCCTAGACGTTGGCTTTGGCTGGCAGCCTTTCACGAAAAAGTCCTTCATGCTTTCGGTGTACTTCTCACCGTCGGGAAAAACACTTTTAGTGTCAACCCCCGAAACGTGCCAAGCTTTAGGGGAACCGAAGCACTTTTTGGCATGAGAGGAAAGTGCTTCAACAGTGTCTTTGTCGTGAACAGTAGCCAAGCTCTTGCCGTGCTTCTCGCAGATTTTCTGCGCCCTTCCCCTTTTAAACGGCTGGTCGTGAAAGGTGAACAAGTTGCTTCCTATTTTCAACTCGTTGCAATCCATTTTGAGACTATTAAATAAATCTAATAAGTGTTATTAAAGCTTTAAGGAATTTTAATTTAGTACAAATATACTTTTTAATGTAACATAATATAAAGCAGCAGCTTCAAACTTAAGGAAATAACTATCACAAATTTATAATTTGTTATTGCTCTAAAAAGGATTAACCCCTTTTGCCTCATTGCAACAAGGTTTAGTATTTCCAAAGTTTAAGAAGATTTGGACTAGTAACTTTAAAAGTAAGGGGGCTGCAAGCCCTTTACTTTATTGAAAACTTTATTTAAATCTTTATTGGCCTAAATCAGAGTTTCAAAATAGTCCCTTTGAAGAAACTAAAAAAGCCATGACCTTACGTAATGTGTCTCACAAATCTGTTGTGCAAACTCTTTTATGTCTTTAATGTAATTTCTTGCACACTAGTGATCTACAAGAATCCCAATCCAGATCTTATTTTGAAATTAGGATTCTGCTAGATCCTATAAAATTTTCAAAAATTTTCCCAGTGTCTAATTTTAGTGATTTTTTTAATTTAAGGTAGTTTTATTACCATTATCAGATAGTTTTTTATGCTAATCATCATGAACTTAAAACATCTAGTGTAAACTTCATTTTTTCCTTTAATATAGAGTGTAAGTTCAAAGGTACCATATTATACGCCTAAGAACTTTATTAAGACCTGTTTTTCGCTTATCAATTCCAGACTACTACTGTAAGTTTCAAAAGTCTTAAGTAATACACTGGATCCGGATTTTTATTCTAGAATTTACAAAATTCAATTTGAATCTTAACCAAGGGAAAAAAATTAAACTTTAAACTTAAAATACTTATGCAACTATTAATGACTGTCAAGGGTTGAAAACGGCCCCCCTTTGCAGCTTATGGCCCTATGACTTACTAAAATGACGCCCCTCGCCCCCAAAGTGAAATATGCTCCATATTCTTGATCTCAATATTGTAAAATTTTAATGAAAAATTAATGACACTGACCCCGGATGCAGTATGACAAAAGAGATGATCTTTTTTTGGGCAATAATCATCACTCCATGGCACATTTCTTAAAAAAATACTGGGACACTAAAAGGGAGATATCATACCCTAATCTCATCCTTCCTACGGAAATGAATGATTAAAATTGATTAATAACATCACCATAAGTTTGTAAAATAACATTTTTTAAAGATTACTATCAAAAATTTCAACTAAAACCTTTTAGATTTACGTAGATGAACCTTTTATTGCACATTCATTAATTTTAAAACTCAAGTTGCATGTTTTTAGAAACCTTTTAATTATGTTTAGAAAATTCTTTTCAAATCAAGTATGAAAACTTTTATACAATAAAAAAAATATTGACCTTTGATTGGAAAATCGTATTGGAAGCAAAAAAGATAAATAATGATATTAATAACATCATGAAGCTCGATTTGAAAGCAATTTTTAAACAGAATAAGTGATTAAATTACTACTTTTAGAACAAACCTAAAAATTAAAACATTAAAAATTAAAATTTAAAACAATCATGTTTAATTAATCGACGCTGCTGTCTCCTATTTTTAAATGACATTTTTTTTGTTTTAATAATTTCAAAATATAATAACCAAAGTATAAAACATATAAAAATATTATATAACTAAAACTTCAAATGATTTAGATAGTCTTGAGAAGCGTTTTAAATTTAACACTTTTTAACTCTAATAAAAACGCTTAAAAAATTTCTCTACATATATGACAATACAGTAAGTTAAAAAGATTATTTAAAGTATGCTTAACATTTTATAACTAAAAAAGTGTTTATACACAGCAAAAATTGTTCACAAAATCAGAATAAAAATTAATAACTTCATTTGATGGTTTGATTAATTTTTTGGTAAAACGTTAGAAAACAAAAAATAAAAAGACTAGAATATTATTACAATAAATAATGAACAAAGAGATTAAATAGATATTATAAACTTATTTAAAATAAAGTGTTTACTGTAGTTTTAGTTATAGAACAATTGTTACAATACTTTTAATATTTTATTGTAATGCTAACGAGATAATAGTAGCTTTTAAAAATTTAGATCAAAGTGTTTATTTAAGCAAATTCCCAAAAAATTAATAGCTTTTTGTTTATTTTTAGTTTTAAAATGTTCAATTTTGTAATTTAAACTGATACTTTTACTATAATAATTACATCAACCCCAACATTACTTTAGTAAAAACATAAGTTTAGATTTTAAACTAAACCATGATTAAATACCTAAAGTTAGCTCCGGTAATATTAACATATCTTAAAATTTAGTCACTTTTAGTAAAAGGAAAAGCGTAAAAAAAAGTTACTACATCACAATGCCAATGCCGTGGTCGATTCCTACTAGTCTAAATGGTACAACAAGTTTTTATCAAACTTAAAAAATAAGTTATTAACTTTAAAAAAATCTAAGATTATTATTTAGATATTGAGCTGAAAAAGTTGGCTTTAATATAATCGAATAAAATTTACACCTTAAATTTATAGCTATAAACATTTTTTTGATAAATCAATGCAAAACTTAAAGGTTGATATTAAATTGTCTGCAGCTGTATAAATGTAGGTCTGCATAAGGTGTTATTGTATTCAAATATCGATTAAGTTTTAACTTTGAAAGTAAACTTCTATCATTCAATTCAGTCTTTTTTTATAATTTTTTGCTGACACAAAAGATTTCTTCAAAGATTTTTTTTCTACTTTTAGTAGTTTCTTATAAGCTGCAATGCAGTAATGTAACTAACTAAAACATTCAGTGTTCAAAACTATTTCAAATGATAATTACACTTGAAACATATTTTTCATAATACTGTTGTTTAAATATTTAACTGAAATTCAATGCAAAATTATTCAAAAAAATTAACATTTACTCAAAATTAAACAAATAAGTATTTCTTATCTAAACCATAACATTGGCACTTTGAACTTTTTGTAGTATTTTCGTAGCGCCAAATAATTAAATAACTTGTTAAATGTTCAATTGTTAAGTTTTTTGCTTAACAACTAAAGGTCAAAATTTTAGTATCAAATATTAAAAACTTATAATTTATATAAAGCTTTTATAAAACTTGGATATTGTAATAAACATTTTTAAGCAAGAAAAAAACATACTATAACAAAACAATGAAAATACTTTAAAACAAATTTTTTTCAACAAAAGTTAGGTGCAAAACAATTTGGTTAAGCTTTTACAGTAAAAAAGTAGTTTTAATTTTACTGTGTCTATATTATTTTTTTTAACTAAGCTTTTTTAACAGTAAATAACACTGCTTTAATTGAAGTTTATCTTTTAAGTTAATTTTTCAAACCAATAAAAAAAGGATTTCAAAGGATTAGTCTTGTTTTATTATAAATTAAGTCTTTTAATCTTAGTAAACAAAACAAGATTAAACTACAGTTTTTGTTAAGCTTTTAACAAACTGCAGCTTTTAGTTATTGAAGTAAAGACTAAACAAAACTTAAGTGAAGTCATATTACATTTTTTACTTTTTAAGTTTTTTAAACGTGGTCCAAAATTTCTTCAAAATAATTTCTATGAGTTTTACACAAACAAGTCAAATTATTTATAATTTTAACCTTTAAAAGGAGTTTTAAATTTAATTACTTTTAAAATATAAAAAAAACATACGAGCTGTCAATGTAGGAAAGTTAACTAACTTAATGATCTAATTAGTTTTAATGAAGTGTTTTAGAATCATAAAACTAAGTTTAGATAGCTTACTAAGTATAAAACTTGGTTAAATTAAAATTTTTAAGTTTTAATACTTAAATAAATCCTGCATTTTCGCAGAAACAGGTCTGCTTTGTTTTGAATTATAAAACTAAAATATTTTATAATTATTCATGAATAAAGCAATATTCAGTTTTTGAAAAGATTTATACACACTAACTAAAAGTTTGTTCAATAAAAAAACAAGACTTATTTTCTAGGAAACTAAAAAACAGTATCTAAATAACTGTGAAAGCTGTGGTTTATTTAAAAAAAGTAGAACATCAGTGTTTAAGAGTGTTAAAATAACAAAACAACAGATCAAAAAAAAACCAAATCAGTCTACTTAAAGCAGTTTCATAGCAATGCTTTATCAAAAAAGTATAAAAATTGACTTAAAAGAAGTTTAATTATTTCAAACAAAATAGTTTTTCAACAACTGTTCTGCAATATTTTAGTTTTATATCATTTAGTTAGATATAACTTCATTATATTAAAAAAATATATAAAGACGTTATACACTAAGTCATCATCTGTGTCTTATTTTACAAACATTTATTGTTTTAATTCAAACGAAAACTTATGAGTGGTATTAAATGTACCTTGACACTAGAACAAAAAAAAAAGCTTAAACAAATAAAACACAATTTTAGTTCAATATACAAAAAATTAAAGTTCATTTTACAAGTTATTATTCAACTTGTAATGATAGAACAACAGTAAATTTTTCTAATACGTATCACAAATTTAGATACATGATAAGTATAAAGAAATACTAACTAACAAAAACATAAGTGTAGGTTTAACAGACGACTACTTCTAAATAATAAAAAACATATACTTTTACTTTTGAAACTTTATCCTACTTTAAAACTGTTTATCAACTGACTCTTAAAACAGATTAGTTTAAAACTTATACAAAAAATAAGTAATCATGCCATGCTTGAATAGTTATAAGTCAAACTTTCTCCCTATATTAAAATCTGTTAAACTAATCTTTTTACAAGCTCAGGTTTTTTAAGCTTGCAAAATAACGCCAAGTTGTTATTATATTAAATATAAGCTGATGCAACTTTGTGTTAGTTTTTTTTTTTGTAAATAAAACTTGAACATATTATTACAACGAGCTGTAATATTAAATAAAAATGCTTGAAAATAATAAAAAATAGTCTAGTAAACACTATCTTTTATTTTTACCTAATTTTGCTAAGTTAACTAATACAAAAAACTAACTTAAACTTATTGTGAGTTTTTATTAACTCAACTATCAGCTAAATTTTAAGCACTCATCTGCAAAACAATATACAATTTACTAACAAAGAGCAAGTTATGAGACTTACAAGCTACTAAGGTAAAAACTTTACCTTTGCTAAATATTTATATAATAAAGAAAACTGTTAACATCAATAGTGTATGATTCAAAGGTTGTATTAATGAAAAACATATTTTAAATAAGTGTGTTATGCTAGTGGAACACTTTGAGTAGTATAAAAATTTTATTTTCAATAAATATTAACTTAATTTAATCAAAATTAAACTATTTTGTTTAAAAAATAACTTAACTAAAAGAATCTAACTCTAAGTTTTTTTTTTGTTCCTTAGGGTAAGTTTTTATTTTATGCCATAACGCTAGTAAAAAAAAATTTGTTAAACTAACTGCAATTAAACTTATTTTGCAGAAATAATTTTTTTAATTAACCACTTTTTATATACTTAAAAAAAAACAGAGATAAATAAATTAGTGAATATTTTTTACTTTTCAAAGCTTAATACCTTTAGCTTTAAGATTGCATTTTACGTTTGTTTAACCTTTTAATGCTTTTTAACATTTTAAAGTTTTAAGTTGTGAAGTTTTTATTGTGAAAATAAACTTTTAACTGTAATACAAACTTTAAGCTTTACAATCTGCTGGTTTTTGTCTGGATAAAGTTGAACTTAGAATAAACTTAGAAAACAAAAATTTTTTAAATTTTTCTTGCTAAAGTATCAAATAACTTAAAAATTGTACTTGCTTTTTATTTTTCAAATTAAAGCTTTTAAATTAATTTTTGTCAAGTTTATTAAGCGCAAAATAAAATAAGAATATAAATAAGCAAACTATTGTTTAGCCAAGTTTTTTTTTCTTATTTTGTAAAACTTATGAAAATGATCGCAAAAAATGTTTCCGATTGTTACCCCGATTAATTACTTTAGGTTTTAAGAATGTTGGTTATTAGGGATAAAGTTTATTTTTGAATAATTCTAAAAGTAAACTGTTTTCAATTTTTTCGTGTTAAAATATCAAGAATGTAATTCAAAATTTTACTTGCTTTCTCACTTTTGTGGTTGAAAATTAGTAGTTGTAACTTTGAAAAAAAACTTAATTTATAACTAATTGTTTTAAAGTATATCAAGCGCAAAAAAATATATAATTAAGCACATTAACTTATACCCAACGTTTTCTTAGTTACTTTGTAAAACTTTTGAAAATAGTTACAGAAAAGTTTTTAAATTTCTAACCTTGAGAAGTATTCTTTAAACGACTAGCTATATAAAAACACAACAGATTTATGTTTTTGATCCAATGGAATTATTTTTATCTAATTAAATATACCTTAACACAACTTAACTAAGTAGAAACTTTTTTCATATGAATTTCAATGTACTAATACAAGCTAAATTAAATAATAGAAAGAAAAAGAATTAATGATTTTAACTTGTAGGTACTTTATTTTGAAATAAAAAAATAACTCATAAACATAACTATTGCTTTCTATAAATAACTTGTACAAAAAACAGCTTAACAAGACTTAGTTTCAGTTTTACATAAACTTTTGAGTTTTACATTGACTCATCTAATTTGCAGCAACTTCGTATTTTAAGCCATTAAAAAACTAACTTATTATTTTTAACTACAAAGCAAATAAAAGCAAATTTATCTTACGGTTTTAACTTTACACCTTTGCTTTAATAATAAAACTTATATTTGTTGTCAGCAGAGTTTAGTTTAAAGGTTAATTAAAATTAAAGTACAGTAAAAAAAAAATATATGCTTATTAAACTTTCATTTATTTTTTTTTAGAACTTGTATTTTACACAAAGTAGAACTTTATGTTTTTATATTTAGTTACAGTATCTATTATAATTGGAATAATAAATTCAAAAGTATTAAAAATTCCTTATTTGAAATAGTTTTATATTTTTACTAAGCTGTAGCTCCTTTCTCTTTTATTCAAAAAATGAACTAAAAAAAGTTTCATAAAAACCTATTTGGACGATAACTTGCTAGATTCTTGTATCAAAAATTACTTAAAACATCGAAAAATTCAATGCTTAAGCTCAAAATAAAATCTCATTTTTATTAATCGAACTAATAAGAAAAAATTCCTGAAATCGAAATATTTATCGCATTTATTAGGATTTTTTTCAAAATGAGCACTTTTATCTTTAAGTGTTTGTCGTAGTTTAAATATTTTCGTTTATCTAATTACTTTTGAATGTTTTGTTGCTAATGTTAACTTCGGAATGTAAATAACGTTCGATACTTTTGAATTTTATTGTTTATTAATAGGAATTTATTTACAACTTTTTTTATACACTTTAATTAGGTACAATCATTTACAGTTCTTTATTTTTAAACTTATCTAAACGAACAACTTCATTAAAATACTTCAACAACTAATAATAAATTACCAAGTAAAACTATACAGCATTATGACTAAGAAAAACAACTAAACTTGTAATTGAGTTTACAATTTTTCGGTTTGCATATTACGGAAGCACGAACCAAAACTTTAAAAGTGCTCGATAAACATATTCTGATCTTAAATATCTTAATTTAAAACTTTTTATGGCTAAAGTGTTTATGTGCATCTATCAAGTTAACTTACAGTATAAAGAAATTGACTACATAACATATATTAATAATGTTTATAATTTTAATAGATTTTTAAAACAACAAAAATCTAACACCATAAGCGAAAAAAAGAAACAAGTATTAGTATAATCGCGTAAACCAACAAAATCTTTTTTCAATAGACTTATCTGTCAACAACTAGCATTAGAGAAATCGTTGAAACAAAACTTGCTAAGAGAATAACATTTACAAATAAGAAAAATTTTAACTGCACTTTTCATCTTTAAACTTTTTTTAATGTTGTGCGAAAATAACTTTCTTTTCCGTTTAGAATGTCTGTCGGCCGAATACTTCTCAATACTTTAAATTTTTATTGTTTTATGTCGCAGTAATTGAAAGAAAAAAGTTAAATTTAAACTTATGATGGACTTTTTTAAAATAAATTGTATTGATCTGCAAGCACTGGTGTATTACCTTGTTATGAACGGATATCTAATTTAACATCTGTTGTATTAAAAAAAAAAGATTGCCATACTATACAAATTAATAGATTTTTTTCTTACATTGACTGTTTTTATGAATTTAATTAAAAAAAAAATTTATTGCTCAAATGGTAGTTAGTTAATTTAGTTCGAAAGTTTATAAATTTTTATTTCGACTTTTTAAGGTTAATTGTTAATTCATAAGCTTTGAACAAACAAACATAAATTTTCACGCTAAGAAAAATAAACATTTTTTTTTTAAGGAGAAGTTTATGAATATCAAAAGGTATTAAACTTTTATACAACTGTAGTAAGTATAAACCTAAGCTTTTTAAATTAAAAAAAAAATTCAAAATACTTTTAATAAAAAAAAAATATTTCTTATACATTATTTACTATAAAAATAGTTATAAAAAAATGAAAAGCCTAGAATTTTCTAGCAAATTATTAATTATTATTATAGCGTATTTAGCTAATCTAGTAGTATCCAAGCTATTATAATGTAAACTGCTTAATGGTACGTCAGCGAAGAATAGTTATTTGTTATTAATGGCAAAACTTGTTTTCAAAAAATAACATTGTTATACTATAATACCCACAGACTTTTTCTAAATACAAATTGCTTTAATAACATACAATTTTGTTTCTGTGTAGTAAACTAAAAGTTTGTCGTAATAAGCAGCTAATCTTTTAACTGTGCTTGTAATTTATCATATATTTATATATTTTGTTTAACATTTGTTCTTGTTAGTACTATATGTACCATAAATTCTTATTTTAAAAGAAAATTCAGTATTTAGTTGTTATACTTTACGTTAAATTTTTGAACTTAAGAATATATTCACTATCAAATACACTATTTAGCGTTTATATAGCTATATAAAATTATTTAAAAGCGATTGAAAGTTTTAAACTAAAGCAGAAATTACTTTATTATAGTAAAGTTTATAGGGAATAACTATATTAATCAATTTTATATAAACTTTAAATGAGATAGGAGTAATTTACCAGTATATTTTAGTCACGAAATTTTTGAGAAACTACGAAAAAAATATTATCTCTACTTGAAATTTTCTTCAGTAATTTTAAAGAAACTTGTAAACCATTATAAATTATGCTAAGTTGTTAAAAGCATTTTAAAAGATTATAAGTATTGTTTATGAAATGCTGGCGTCTCTACTTTTCAATGTTCTTTTTATTAGTTCAAGCTAGGTAATAAGTACTTTTGCCAACCAGTTTTGATTGTTAGTTTTTGAGAAAATAAAGCCTACATGACATCGAACTTAAGAAATATTACTAACAACAAAGTTTTAATTCAGTAAAAAAAGCTATTTATTTGTTACTTTCCGTTAGTGTAAAATATTTTAAAGGTTATTTTACAACCTGTATATTTCATTGTTTATGACTTTAGTTTAAGTATGCTACTTGTAAAGAATTTACTCAAATACTAAATATATAATATTTGAAGCTCTTTAATAGCAATCTAACAAGTTTTTAATTAATTTTTATATAAAATTCTAAAAGTTAAAATTCGACTTAATTGGAAATAAAGATGATAAGAAACAATACATTACAATAACATATGTTAAAAAGACGTCAGAGATATTAGCCAGGAACATAAAAGCAGTATTTGAAAGCATCGGGGTAAAAGTACGTATTGCTTATAGATCAGAAAAAGTAGGGAAATATTTCTCACTAAAGGATTCAATAAGTCGCTTATATCATAGTTGTATTGTCTATAAATTTACGTGTCCAGGTGATCTGAACAACCAGTACATTGGTAAGACAGAAAGACAACTTTTCATAACAATTAAAGAACATGTGACTCCAACCAACAGTGCGGTATTTAAACATATTGAAAGTTGTGTATTTTGTACTAATTGTAAAAACATTTATAATTGTTTTGAAGTTATTAAAACGTGCAGTTCGTATAATAAATTATTATCTTCAGAAGCTCTACTAAATAAAAAACTCAAGCCAAATTTGAATAATCAGCTTGGTCCTGATAAAGGATCAAGAGTAACTATTAATATATTTAAATAATCCATTTTGTCTTAATTGTTTATAAAAATCAATTTTTGTTAATTACTTGTCATTTTAATTAGTTGTGTTTTTTACAAAAGATATAATTTCACTCTATTTATTTTGTGTTTGTTTAACTAGGTAGTGTTTAGCATTTTGATAAGGGAATTTGGACATTTAGAAAGCGCTTAAGTTTTTAATAAAGTTTATAATGAAAAATTTGTTTGTCTTGTAGTAAAATGGTACTTAATTACATTAAAAGGTCTAAATATATCTGAAGTATCAACTAATGTTGAACTTGTACGTTAAACATTTAAACTTAAGTATGTTGTTATTGTAAACTTTAACATAATAGTTTTGTTTAGATTTTTGATAAAATTATAAATCACAGTGTTTTTTGATTAACTTACAGTTTTGGTATAAATTAAAACTCAAAGTATTTAGTGAAAGCTTTTAAATCAAGTTTAAAAGTTCGCAAAATATTCTAAGCCTGATCCAATATTTAGCTTATTGTTTGAAAATAAAAATCAATACCTGTTTCTATTTGCATAAAGTTAAAACACTATTTTGCTGAATTAACTTTTATTAAGTTTTACTTACTTACTCGGTGTTTATTTTGTAATTTAAAATAAATATTTTTAATCTACTTCAAGTAAATTTAAGTTAGATTTTCAAACTTTATATTTTTATGTTTAATAAATTAAATTTTCCTATTCTTAAATCCTGAAATTAACTGTCTTAAAATTATAAATTGAAGCAAAAGGAAAATGTTTAACTGAATGAATTACGAAAAAAAAAAAGTATATATTTATTTTTCTAATAAGCTTTTAGCTCAAAAGTTGTAACAATGAATATACTGTTATCCAGGTAGTATAATTTAGAATTTTTTCTGTTTCTACTCACAGTCAAGTTATATCACCAAAGTTTTGATAAACGAAAATTAGCTGTCTAAGAAAAGAATCAGTTTTAAAGTTGTGTAACAAGTGTTTATACAAAAAAACATATATTTTTTGACCGTTACTTTTTGAAAGGAACTAAACCGTTATTATTTCAGCTACAAAGTAAAGAACTTTTTTTTTGTTTTTTAGAGCTTTAGCGTAAAACTAAAGAATTAAAAGTTTAACACGGTGGAATTTTAACTTAAGTGGTTGCACATGTTACGGTTTGGGGCACTTTTCAAATAAAAATAATTTTTCTTTCAGATCAAACCATAATTAAGGACAAAATAATCAAGGAAAAAGACGAAAATACTATGAATATAGCTTTCCACTTTAATACCTTTTATAAAGGAAGACTATGCATACAGTTGAAAACAAACTAAAAATTGGGAACATCAAAATCCGATCTCAGCTACAAATAAGCTTTAAGAAAACAGAAAGAAATGAAAATTAAAGAAAAAACAAAAATCAAATATTGCTAAAAAAAATGACAAGGGACGCTGATCTGAAGGGTGACATAGAAGTCACCAGGAAGAAATACATTATAATATTTATATTATATTGAAATATGTTTTAACTTTTGTTTTAAACAATGAACTTTTTGTGTTATTTTTTTTTTTGTTTTGTGTCTTTCGTTTAAGTGGCCTGGGTTTTGATGCCTAGGTCCATCCGATAGACTTGAAGTAATAATAATATAAAGCTCGCCAATGCTTAGAAAAGGCTGGAGGAAGAAAATGAGACCTCTAACGATCGTTCGCGTGAACTAGATAAGATCTGGAAATCTCCCACTACGCGCTGCAGTTGAGGACAATGAAAAGATCAAGAGAGAAGTACTGGAGCTGAAAACCCCTGCGGTCAATACCTGCAACAATTCCTTGCCAAAGGGCAAGATCTAAGACAATGTCCTGCAGCCGCAGACAATGAAAAAATACTGAGGGTTTAATCTTATTCGAGAAGAAAAATTGAACAAGAAGGTTAAGAACGAAGTGGAAGCATTGATGAGAAAAATGATTAAAGTTTATAAACAAGCTGATGATGGTTAAAGAGCGCTCTAATCAAAGACTAAGTTAAAGAAAAGAATGACTTTTTGAAAGAAGGAAAGCGTATTAACAATGCTTCATCAAGAAAAATGCAAACAATCTTAATTGAGGTGGATCGTATACCTTCAAAGTAAGCGAGACAAAAACTCACCGAATGCGCAATGTCAACTCGCGACACTTCTACTTAGTCTTCTACACTAAAAAGCAGAAAAGCTCACCGGTTCTCCGCTTTTAATACCAGTTAACATGTACTTAACATCTAATGTATTTTAAGAAACTACAAATAAATTCTCAACGAAACCGAAATGTAGATGATTGCATTGGTAAAAAGAATATAAATATCATTGAAAAGCTGGAAATGATTGGAGGAGTTGTTGAAGAGAGCGAAAAGATTAAAGAAATTGCTGATGAACTAAAATCATACGGATGCTTGTAACCAGTAAATAATACAATTGAAAAATCTGGTGATTCAGCTTTTAACTCAACTTGTAAAGAAGTAAATTTTGCTAAATCCAAAAAAAAAGTTATGACAAACTGCTTTAATAACTCAACTACTTTTGCTTTAAATACATGCTTAAAAATTCATAAACAAAGGACAAACCTTTGTTAAGTTAAAAAAAAAAACTAAATACTTGTTGTGTGTTTGAGAGACAGTTAAAAATCTCAAAAAAAGTTTTTCTCGGAGAAAGCTCCATCAAAAACCGATCAGAATGAAAATCACGTCACTGAGCTGCAAGTTATGAGAAATCCCGTAGCTGAAAAAAAAGTCTAGAAATGGAAGCTAGATCCTCTAACAATCCCTCGCCAAAAGGAAAAGAACAACTGAGTTCGCGCTGAAGTAAGAAAGAAGTGACTGACAACCTAAAATAAAAAGCTGATGAACATATCTTGCATAAGATTCGTGCACGTACATGGTTCAATGTAGTTACTCGTCTGTTAAGGTCTTGCCACTAAAAATGTGTTAAAAACAAAATGCAAAACATATTCAAAGATAAAAAAACTCCTAGGAGCAACAACTTGAAAAAATGCAGCACCAGATGGCAATAAAAGAGCTCAATTCAAAGCATGAAAAATGGCTATCCAGGACCAGCTCAAAATGGTAAAGACAAAAAACGCTGACCTGGAGGTTAATATGGAAGCTTTAGTTCTACCTGAAAGACCAAGATCGCCGATGATCAAAATAAGTTGAATGAAAAACAAGCGGCAACCAGAAGTCTTCTACAATCCTAAAACATAAGAAGCTCTGGAAACCTACAAGTCCGCGCTGTCAGCTGCAATCGGCGAGACAAAACCCACCAAATGTCACCTCGCGACGCTTCTACTCAGTTTCAATCTAGATGACAAATCTACTCAATGCACAACAAAGGAAGCAGAAGCGTCAATTATAAATGAGAAGCTGAAATCTGCACAAAACACGATGACGGAGCAAATGACTGAAAAGAAGAACTCTTCAGAAGAAAAACTTCACAGATTAAAAGAAGCTATTAAGAGGAAAGCTGTAAGAGCTTGAAGCAATGAAACAGTTGAAATGAAGGAGCTGAAAGAGCTAAAGGCAATGAATTCTCTAAGCAAAATGAAAAGCGAACAAGCAACTGAAATGCAAACCGTACAAGAAGCGAAACAAAATAGGAAACCACTCGGAATGCAACAGCCCGAAAAAAAGCAGAAGTGTCACTTATGAATAAGGAGCAGGAATCTGCACAAACACGATGACAGAGAACTCTTCAGAAGAAAAACTTCTTTATTTAAAAGAAGCCCTTAGAGAAAAGCTGGAAGAGCTTGAAGCAATGAATACCCATAGCAAAATGAAAAGGAAATGCAAAGCGAAACCGCTGGAGTGAGCCACCTGGAAGGCAACAGCCCAAAGGCTTCCCAAAAAAAGCCATAAATGTTGAAACAGCAGGCCTGCTGCGTAGAATATTCAAAAGATATAACGCTTCACTTCATTTAATGTCAAGTGTAATATGTATTGTATTCAGCAAAGTTTGCTTTTGTTTATAGTTAAAATACAATAATAGTATATCAAGAAGTAATAGTTCCAAAATCCAAAAATCAGAATAAAGTAAAGAAGGCCGGTCTTTTCAAAATTATCAAAATACAAGCAGATGTTCGTGAAAGGTATAAAGACTAAGCTAGAACAAGTTATGAAAAAATATGAGAAAATATTATTTAAAAAAGAAAAAAAGAGCTGAAATTAATTTAAGTTGAAACAAAATAATTGTTTGTTCTGCATTATACTCTAAACATGTTGAGTGAAATACAAAGTTGAATACTGCATACTGTTATGAATACACCATGCACTGTATTGAAACTACTTCTGCATAAACTGAGTTTTATTTGAAGCATTTGCAAAACATCATCAAGATTTTTTCTCAGTATTTGTTTAAAATTTCGACAAAAACCATGTAATTTAGAAGATATTTCCTAAAAATAACAATAATTTAAAAGCATACCATTAAAGTTCAGATGGAACGTTTCTGAGGAGATTTTAAAGAAGATCAAGTTAAAAGTCACAAACTTATGTGCTGATATTGCATCTTTAAGTAAAAAGAACAACTATTTGTTATCTTTTTTAAGTTTCAGATTGTTTAAAATAAATATCGAGAAAAGAAAACTTCTTCTTGTGAAAGGAGATCCAAGTTAAACAAGTTTTAATTAACTTTTATTTATAAGATGCTTACACAAATGTATATGAATTTGAAGGTAATACTTTTGTCCGTTGCTTGAAACAAACTGTTGTTTTTATCTGAAGCAATATTTGCATTTAGAGATTTCAAATTTACACTACATAGAAATCCATAAGCAGTACTGTTTCTTCTGAAGACATATTCCCAAGACGCTTACTAACTGCTCTCTAAAACGAGTAAATAAGTTTTTCAACCCATTATAAATAATTGTAAATTTAGACATAAAATGAAAAGCAACTTGTTTGTTTGCAAGTTTAAAGTAAACAGATAGTTAAGAAAGCCAGAAGACAAGTTTAGTTAATTTTATAGTTACGTCACTATGCTAACTGCAAAAATTTAATGTAATACAATCTTTTCAAATAAATCTACCTTTTGAGTTCGAAACTACTTTTGTCTTTAATATATTTTATAACCTTTTTAATTCAAGTTTAAGTGTCTTACAAAGTAATATCTTTCAAATAGGCATAAAAGTTGTTTAGAATATGCTTTTATAATAAAAAAATATTTATAAGTGTTTTCAAACTTTAAAAAGCTTATAAAATCAATAATAACTAATCGACTATGCAGTTTTAAACCCTTGTAGTAATATTAGAAATTAAAATTATTAGAATCGAGTTGTATACGTTTGAGATTGAGACACTTTTAAGTTTTAATAAATAAAGTCTTTTAATGTGAAAAAAAAGGAAGCCTTTCATAACTAGCTTCAAACTTTTAGTTTTTACCAAACTAATAAGAGTACTTTATCATTACTAAGCTATTAAGATTTTGTACAGAAACTCCATAGATATACATTTAAAAACTATTAGTAAGCATTTAAAAGTTGTAGTCAAATAATCATTAAAGGTCTTTTTGATTTTTTTTTATCTCAACTTTCTAAATACAACGCTTAATTTTATTAAATATATCATTTGAACTCCGGCTTTTACAAACAATAAATTGATTTTATTTAAAAATAGAGTTGCTAAAATGATTGTTAATTGTTTAAAATTTTTGTAAGTGTTCAAATTACTGAACATAAAACTCAAAGAAAAACTAGAGCATTAGATGTTTTGTTCATTAATTTAAAAATGCTAATATAACTGTATCAGTTCTAGTTATCATTTTTTAATACTAAAAAAATAATCAAGAAAGATTTTTAAAGTTAAATAATGTATAACAAAGTATTTCTACTTTTTTGTAATACTTATCATTTTAATTATACTATTGCAATCAGTTTTTTAGAATTAATATCATTATATGAACATCTATAAACAACATGATAAACTTACATTATTATTTATGCAGATAAGGGTTTCCCAAAGTAGGCCATGAGTAGCAAAGCGGCCAAAGGGGGGCCATGAGGTCATTATCTGAAACTTACACTAGTAATCTGGAGTTGAAAACTAAGAACAAAAAAAAAGTCTTAGGTGTTTTGAATGGTAGTTTTTTGAGTAATCTTGTTTAAAGGTGCCATAGCTTTTTTTTATTTCTTTAAAGGGGGCCTTTTAAAAAAAGCTAAGGAAACCCTGTTGTAGATAAAGTATTTAAATAAATTTAAACTATGTATTTCAAGCTTGTCTTTGTTATCAAAAGCTTCTCTTAGCTTAACGAAAATTCAAAACAATTTGCAATATTTTTTCGCAAAATATAGAGCGAATTAGTTATACTCAAACAACAATGCTATTTTAAAATTTATATAAGACGACTTTGCTAGCTTAATTTTATATATAAAGTTAGAGGCTAGCGTTAAGTACTACAAAGCTAAAGTTTAATAAAAAGAAGAATGTTATACCAACAAAAGTTAAGCTGTTTTTAAAATGTAAATAATTTATAAACAGTACTAGCTAAAAAAGAGAAAGTCTGAGAAAGAAGTTGCTAAATAAAAAGTAACCTATATTAATCTCGGAAAATAAAAAGTTATGTTTTTATTATTCTTGATATGGTATAGAAATTAGAAAGTGTAATATATTTAAAGAGATTTACAAACAGTTTTACAAGTTGTTTTATTGAAATTGTACGACTTTATGGCTTTGTTGTATTTCAATCATCAGTGAATAAATTCATTTTCATTCAACCAAAACACAAAATTTTTTTTTTTTAAGTTAATTTCAGTTTTTATAGTAGAATTATTTTATAAAAACACATACAAGAGTTAGAAAGTATACATTTTGTGCTGTTTTGTACAACTTATCTGCTTCTTTTGTGTTTGCTTCCCGAAGAAGGTGATTTGATCTTTATAAACTTTCGAAGTCTAAAGATGTTTTTCTTAAAAATGACATATTTTATAAAAAAAACTTAAAATAAAAAAAAATTTAACTTTATAATGCACTTTTTATTCAAATGTAGTTATTACAATTTTAATTCTTTTGAAACTATTTAAAAACCTTATAAAAAAAAAGTCTTCCCTGATAACGTCTTCAATTATTAATAAACTTATATGTTTTACTTATATGTTTTGTAATATATACTTAATTTATTGAATTGTATTTTATTAACAATGATATCGTTACTAATAATTTTTTATTGGTTTCTCTTAAAAAGTAAAAAAAAAAACAATTCTAAATACTACATGTGTTATGTTTGTTATGATATATTTACTTTCGATTGCTTAAAGTTAAAGGTCTTTGAGTTATTAGATCTTTAAAGTTGTTAATTTTCTAAAAATGTTCTAGATATTTTTTTTTATAAACAAAATAAAGTTGTAGTATTTTTATGAAATACTTGTTTAATTTTTTTTATTAAATACTTTATACCGTAAAAAATTATTTTAGTTGATGAGATTATTTTTTTATACAACTATATCAGTTTACTCGTATTTTATAAACTAAACTTAAGGGTTTGATTTTTCGAAAACTACCTACTTTAATTTTATAGTCTTGAAAAAAAAATCAAAATACACAACCATTCATAAAGCATTGTTTTTAGTTACAGATGTATTGATTAACAACCTAACAATAACTCTGGTTATTATTCATTTTAATTGTAAATACTCAAGTAGGCTTGTATATTAAATAACTTTAGCTTTTAAGTAACAACCTTAAGTATTGTAGCATGTATTATATAAAACAAACTACTGAAGTTTATTGGCGTTAAGGATTTTTTCTGTGTAAAATTTTAGTAATGTAAGGTTAAAATATGTGTAGATTAAGTTTAATATAATTTCATTAAAAAAAAATATCATTTTTTGACTACAAGAACCATTAAAGAAAGTAGTCTAAACTAGTAAATTAAACTACAAAAACAAATATTAAATAATAAAATAATAATAAATAATATAAATAAATAAATAATAAAAACAAATAAAAAAAACCTATTTAAATAAAGTACATTACTAGTTTTAATAAAAAATAAACAGTTTTGTCTAATACTGATTCTATATCATAGAACACTTCGGCACATTTTTTGAATTGATTTTTTTTAATTTTCAAGAACTTAGTTTTATAATTTTCAAAAACTTAAAATGTGGTTTTGATCAAACATCATTTATAATTTTTCTGTAGTCATATTCCTGTAGGAGCACTTAAACACTTTTATTAAAGTTTTTTTTATTTTTGAAGTTTTATTTTATACTTTTTAAAAACTTTCAGTAAATGAAAAAACTGTTAGATAAACATTTACTGTAAAACTTAAATAACAATAGTTGAAGTTTAAATAGAAAATTTTTATAAATTAATCTTTGAAGTGTATAAGTAATTTTGGAAAATATTTTTATTCTAATGTAGGTATTATACTTTAAAGTAATTAAAAAAATTAAATAGTAGTGAAAAAATAAAAATTAGTTGTCAGTGATTTATAACCCAGTAAGTTTTTTAAACTCATTCGCTTTACAAAGAATGATTTTATACATGTGTTGTTAATATATCTAAAATTTTGTCTTCAAATGTAATTTCTAACAAAAGTTTCAAAAATTAATACTTTTGGTAGATTTGAAATGATGTAAAACTTGATCTAAATTACTTTATACCAATAACTTTATTCTAAATGAAGATTGCGATATCACGTTTGTAATTTTTAAAATAACCGAATGACTTAGGCCAATTCAGTCGAGTTCCTGCGACTTTAAATGTGTATTTTTGTTTTGTTTTGTTTAATACTTTAACATAGTTTGCTTTTTTTGAGATATTTTTAAACACTCAAGCATTAAAATCATTAATAATTTTCTGCTAATGGATAATTCTAACTTTTTAAGTTTACTAAAGATTACTCAGGTTTTGGCTACTCGGCTTATTTTTGATTTAATCTTAGACTTAAAAATTTGTTTTTGTTTTCTGTACAGATTAGTTTAGTTTTAGATTTCTTTCACATTGATGGACTAAAACAGTTTTATAGGCTGATTAACATTATATGTAGTTTAAATTAAATAAAAAACATAAAAAATAAAAAACTTAAAATAAAATTGATTAGAAAAGAAATGTCTAAGCATTCTCCAACTTAATTAAATAGTTTAGAACTACCAGTTTTAATGTGAATTAATTTTTTTTTAATCTGTAAGTTATAGTATAAAGGTTTAAGGTTTTAAAGTGTTTGTAGTAGTTAGATTGATTTAAGGTTAAAAATCTTAGTAAAACAACTCAAGCTAAGAATTAATATTTGTTAAAAGAAATATTAACATTTTTGACTTTATAAATATTTTAATACAAAAGTAAAAAAAAACCGAACTTTAATAAAATAATAAACAAAAATATAATTGTTTTTATTAATGAGCTTTTAAGTTGGCTGTTGGAAATCAATTCTTTTTTAATTTTTATAGAATTAATTATTATACAAAAAAATCTAAAAAAATTTTTTTTTTCTGAATAATAGTGATTTTTTAATACCTTTTGAAATATAATGTTTTCAACATATATAAAAATTAGCTTCAGAATTGCTTTCTACTGCTTGGTTTTAGAAAAACAAAATTGTTGCATCCGGATTACACCAACAAGTATTAGTTTTAAGACCTTTTATGTCTTTCTGTATTGAAATAATAGTTAGTATAATAAGTCAGGAAAAATCACTAAATAAAAATATTGTACTTAAGATTTCTTTCTACATGTTTAAATACTTTAAAAAATACTGTTTATGTATTGAAGATTTTAATAGTAGTTTTTGCTGATATAGAACAGAAAATATTTTACATGAGCTTTGTATTCTAAAATTAATGCAATCATTTATACAATTGTTAATTTTGAGCAATGTAAGTATTTGATTTTATGTAACATTTATCACTTTTTGTAATTTTTATTGAATTTTCAGTTTTTTTGTAAAAACAAGAATTTCCAACAGAGTTTTTTTTTAAATGGTTTTAAATTGTTCACAGTGTGTTTGTGTTACAATTAGCCTCATGTAAAACAAATTTGAGCTTAGAAGTCCGAGGTCGCAATTTTCGGATCCAATACATTTTGCATTGGGTAGTTTTTAGAAAATCCGTCGGTGCCAATGTGAAAGTTTCTTCAAATCATCTAAAATTTTGTACAGAGTGTTTTTATGATATTTCCGAAACATAAAATTTCTTTCAGCTGGAAAATCAAAAGAACCTGTATAAATAAGAACCCTACTATATAGTCATGTTTATATGCAAAATTACTTTTATTTTATTTTGGATCAGTTGTAATAAATTTTGAAACTTTTTAGAAAAACAGTAAAACAAAACAAAAGTTAACAATAAACTACAGTGACATGTCACCTTGGTACGCACTACCTAGGTACGAACTACCGGTATGATACGCATTTTTAAGCCAAAAACGCCTTGTTCAAAATATTTTTACGTTAAAATTAAAAATTAAATCTATATGTAGTATTAAAAAGTACTCATTTAAAAAAAAAATTAAACTGTATTTAAATTAAACAAATAAGAATTAAGTAACTTAAAAATAAAGTATGAACTAACAAATTTTATATCTATTACAATATTTTAAACAGCATATTATAGATTATGTTTTTAACGATATATACAGTGCAATTTAAACTTACTTACCCCAAGGTTAAAAAATAGAGACAAAAATGCTTAAAATCTCATACACAACTTAGATAATAGTACTATTAAAATTTATATACTCAATGATTGAGCGATAAAAGCTTATAAAATTCTAAAGTAAAATTTAGATAAACAAAAGTGTGCACATACGAAACAAAATGTTAAAAGTACACTTATAAAGTAACTAAGCACTCTCTCTTAAATAAATTTTTGCTAATATTGATTTTAAACCACAGTCTAGTATGAGCACAATACCATTTCTTCCTAAAAGCATCACGCCATTTTATTCTTTACTCGTGGGTTTTCTACAAAAACAACCAGTTTAGAAAATAACGACCAATGTTTTCATAAATTTTTATTTATTAAAAGTTAATTGTTAATTACATGTACTATCTTATTTTTTATGATACAAGTAAAGAGATAGAATAAAAAAAAAATAAAATTAATATAAACTGCAATAAACGAACATAAACAATTACTTACATATAGATACTTGGATTGATCAAATAAACAAGACTTCTAATATATTTTTAGCAGTATGTTTTGTTTTTATTATGAAAATTTAGTTATATTGAAAGTTATGAACATATTATGAAAGTATTTAGCTTTAAGATTCATTTCTAAACTTATGAGGCGTTTAACATGTCTGTATAGAGCTTAAAGTAATTTATTTCAGACCAAAGTTTCTCAGGTACGCAACGCAGGTCGGGTACCCACATTTGCGCTGTGTATAAATTGCGTACCTAAGTAACAGGTTACTGTACTTTAACCGACTGTACTCTAAATGACTTGCTATTCTATAAAAACTATTATCTTAGCTAGATTTATTAAGACAATGCATATTTTTATTTAAAACAATAGTTTACTCATATACTTTAAGTAAATATTCTTAATTTAAAAAAACAATGTTAAATTTTTTTTTATTCTTTTTGACATAAAATAACTGAAGTTAAAGCTTATATAAATGAAAAATAGCGTGTGTTTACTTTTGAAATCTATTAGTTGTACAACCATAGAAAAGGTAAGGTTGCTGAAAGGTTTAATGTGTTGTCATAGTCTGACAAGCACAACAAAAGATAACATTCTATTAAAGATTAATAATATCTTATTAGCTGTTTTTCAACAGCTTTAAAAATTATGATGCCAAAGGTTCTACCCCAAGAAATATTCTATTGATCAACGGGAATCTTCTTGTATTTATACTATATGCGTGTAAATGTTAACGGTTTTTATATTCTTACGTCACAAAAAGCTCTCGACGCTGTTAGCTATTTTGACTAAAATTTATAAGTAATTTTCTGCACATTAAGCATTTTAATATGTATTTACAATTATTATTCAATACTACAACTATAAAGTTAACTTTTTAAAAAATACTTAAAAAAAATAAAATTTTAAATCAAAACAAATTGTATAAATTATATACTAAAGCTCAGATTGACACAAAACTATCTTATAAAAGTTATTTTTACTTTCTTTTATTTGTTACGACATCCATTGTCAAAAAGTAAAGATCTTCAAAACAGTTTTGTTTACATACAAAGTCGAGTATTAGCGAGTGCTTTATATTTACTTTAAATTTTTAGATAGCAAATGTTAAAAGTTTAAATTTTATAACAATTAAGTCCTTTTTGTGTTCGGGTTTACGTGTTAAAATTTTCTCCAAAGTTTAAAATTTCAAAGTTCTTATCAGCTTTAATGTAATTCAATTCTCACAATTGTTCTAAATAAACAAAGATTTAAGAGTCATTATAATGTTTTTAATAAAATAAAAAAAATACGTCTCTCAGTTTACGATTTATAAAATATGTTTTATATTTTAGTTTTTATTTATTTTGTTTAAACTGCCGACATTATTGCATTTGATAACGAAAAAGGAAAATTTATTTAAACACTACTTTCATACTTCAAAGAAATAAAACTTGATTAAAATTACTTTAATTTCTTTAAGAATTTAAAAATTGTTAAAAAGTTATTGTTTTATGCATTTATACATGGTAATAAATACCTTATAAAAATTATTTCAGACTATTTACTTGATTTTGTTTTGTATCGTTTTTTATTATTGTAAATAACAAACTTTCCAATTCTTTTAATCTACTCGCATACCGACTTTATCTAATTAAATATATTACAAATATAAAACTACTACAAACTAAATACTTTAAGTTTATTTTCACACGAAGTATCTGAAAACTCTTTTATTTTTTAAAAAAAGTTACACCATAGTTGAGAACTTTTTTTGCAATTATAAAAAGGTACAAAAAATAATTATTGTGTACTATCCTAACTTATTAAAGTAAAAGAATAATTAATTTTATAAATTAATGTAATATAACAAAATAGTGAGATTTAAATGATAAATTGCTGGAGAGCTTCACAGTTTAGGAGCCTTTACATATTTAAGATATAAGTTCTATTGAATTTACCGCTTTACGAATGTTTCTCGCTTAAGTTTGATCACAAGCAAATAAACTAACAAGTAGCAATGGTGTAGCAATGGTTTAAAACTTTTTATAGTTCTAGCCGGGTATTTAGGTGATTAGGTAATTAAATAATTAAGTGAGTTTACGTATTTTTCGGTTAAGTTAGTTACCGTTAACATAAAATACAACAGTAAAGCAAAATATGAAAAACAAAATTATAAAATACTTAAGAAAAACAAAGGTAGGTAAACTAAACTTAGACTTAGTAAATTAACATTTTAAATAGGATATTGTGAAACGCCTAAATTTCCACACCAAAATCGATCTAAAATTTAAAAGTTTATTGTTGAATGCAAACTCAAGTTACTCCAAATTGCAGAGTGTACACATTTTTCCTGGTCTAAATTGGTTTGTACGATGAATGATCTCCCATTTGATTATTTTTTTTCCAACTGATGTTGTAATTTTTGATTTTGTGGATGAAATTACTCAGTCTTGTACTTTTTTTCTTTATTGCCATTCTAAAGGATTGCATATGATCTTAACATCTAGCTTTAAATCGTCTTCCAGTTGATCCAACAAAAATATTTTCTTTGCTTTTATGCATAACTGTTACTTTATTTATGACTTTTTTATTAAGACATTATCAGTTAACTTGACAATTAACTTTACATCTACATGACTTACTGTCTTCAACAGTTGTTTATATGAATTTCGAAGTGTTTTTTAATTGTGATTGGAAATTTCTTTTTACTAGTTAGACATACAGGATTATGTAATCTTTAATGTTTTTCTATTAAATATTACTTCGAGAACCTGAATTTGGAAAATGTCTAGATACACCTTTTAAAAATTCTGTTTCTATATTTTTTATAGGATTACTGGAAGGGAGATTGTAGTAAATCACCTTCTTTTTCCTTAACTCTCTTCTTGTTTATCCGATAGGATTATCTTGAACATACGATAGTGATGTTTTAAAACCGCTATTTTTTAAGGTATTTTTATAAGAAATTAAGTTTTTTTTGGTTTAAATAAGTATTATAATCTTTTTTGGATCATATATATAGTGTCTTCTTTTATAAAATATGGATGATTAAAATTTATGTTCATATAAATGTTCTCAGCATTCTCTTTTCTGAATTGTAGATATTCGTCTTTTTCCAGGTTCATAGTTATATCTAATAAGTCCACTCTTTGTGAACTTAATTCAATTTTTTACTTTTAGGTTATGTTTCTGAAATGATTTCGTTATACATTTCCTTAGTTGGTCAATAGTTTTTGGTGGTCTAACTTGTTGTCATCACGATAAAGGCCACAATTAGTTTTGTCAATTTTCTTATCATCAGTTAGCTCATTTAAAATAATTGAACTCACAAACCTCTGCTCCGTTATAGCTTCCCATTGGAATCTCAAAGAGATCATGCGCAAAATTCTTTGTGATCCAACAGTCGTTATTGAAAAAAAAATGTTTTACATGAGTTAAGTATGGTTTTAATTTAATCGTTACTAACATCAACATATTTCAAATTGAAAGGAATTTATTAAGAGATCTTTAAAAATGCTTTTCATATATTGTTTTTCAAATGTTGCCTTATTTTTGTATTTTATGTTAAGGGTAATTAACTTTACTGAAATTTACTTAAATTCACTAGATTTTCTAGTTACTTTATCACCTATTTACCTGTCTAAAACTATAAAAAGTGTTTATCCATTGCTACTTGTTAGTTTATTTGCTTGTGATCAAATCTAAGCGAGAGACATTCGTAAAGCGGTAAATTAAATATAATTTTTCTTTTAAGTATAATATAACGAAATTTCATAACTACAATTGCTAAAAAAATTAATAAAGTTTTTAAATTTTCAGCTGAAGTTTTTTTTTGTTGCAATTGTACTGACACTTAACTTATTTCTTAACAAACTAACTTAAAAAATAAAATACAACAAATAACTTTATGCTTTTTTTACAACGTATTTTTTTTTAAATTAAAGTTTTTTACATTTTTTTTGTTATCTAATTTAGAATAAAATTTAGCTAATCACTAAACAAAGACTAAAAACCACTAAAAGACTTGTCATCATTTGATCACACAGTAGAGTTTAAAAAACAAACTATACTTATTTATTTTAGCAAAATTTTTATATTTAATGTTAATATAAAATTTTAAATTACTTGAGGGTAACCGAACAATAAATTTTTACTGTTTTTACTGTTAAACAAAACAAATTCGATAAAAAATAACAAACGATCTTAAAATTATTATGTATTTATTTATTTTAAAGTTTAAACTACAAATGATAATTTTACACAACGCTTGTAAAATCAGAAAGTACCTAGTTATAGAACTAGAAACTATTATTTTTTATTTAGCTAAAAGTGCTTTGATATTATTTTAACTTTTATTTCTTTATATTAGCTCATAAGGAAAAAAAATATTTCAAATTAATTATAATTAATACGTGTTGAACCAGTTTGTAAATAATTTTTTGATATAAAAAACATGTGTCTGAGAATCAAGTGATTATGAGTTTTTTACTTGTCAGCAGTTTAATCATAAGTATTTTAATATGTACTTTTGACAAAATAAAAACTAGTCTCTAAGAGAATAGAAAAATATTAAAGAGAGTATAAGTTGAATAAAATTATAAAAATTAATAATGTTATTAGAATAAAGAGATAAATGATTAGAAGTTTAAGCTACATCTTATAAAGTCTAACTAGATATGTTGTAATTTTTGCTTATGAAATTAATTAATGATAAAATTTAACATATATATATATTTATGTATAAGTCATGTTCTTTTTAAATTGAAAAAAAAAATATTTTACTTAAAGTTAAATTAAATTACCTTAATATTCAAGCTGACAAAAACTTAATCGAAAAACCAATTTTTTTTTGTAAATACGACTAAGTTTTATCGGCTGCGTACTTCTTTGTCCATTCCCTGCAAACTCTGTCGTGTTTCTTGCGATTATTAACGTACTGTTCCGCAATTTCTTGTACAAGACAGTCATCAGGGTTGCAGTCGGTAAGATAAGATTGTATTGACAACAAAACCTTTTCTACAGTTAAAGCTGGCGACCATTTACAACAAAGAATGTCTAAACCGATGTGGCCTTCAGAGTCAATATTGCAGTGGTAGACTTTGGTCCTGAAGGTAACTTTCGGTGGCTTGAACGGATAATCCCCAGGGATGCTCAAGTCTAAAATGAATTTTCCACCTTCAAAAGGAGTTCCTGGAGGTCCTTGAATCGTAGCTTGCCACTCAAACAAATTGCCTTCTTTCAAACAAGCATTGATGTAAGTTGGTGAATTTATTCTAATATTTTCAAGCTCCATGTGAAGTCTTTCTGTTGCAACGGATGTTAGCCAATGATCGTAATCTAGAGAAGCAATATCTGAATCACTATTTGTTTCAGTATCACAATCGCTTTTTGTTTCAGTATCAGAATCGCTTTTTGTTTCAGTATCGGTATCTCTTTTTGTTTCAGTATCAGAATCGCTTTTTGTTTCAGTATCGGTATCTCTTTTTGTTTCAGTATCAGATTCGCTTTTTGTTCCAGTATCAGAATTGCTTTTTGTTTCAGTATCAGATTCGCTTTCATCATCCTCACTAAAGCACGCAAATATATAAATTGGTGGATTTGCTGCATATTCATTAGGCTTTTTACAAATTCGTTTAAGTGCGAATTTATCTGATGAAAGAAAATTTTCCTTAGGCTCAGTAGTTTGTAGCGAGCTTTCAACTTTTTTTGTCTTAATTTCTTTAAGTTTTTTTAAAGAAGTCATTACTTTTTGTTCTTTTATTTCAATTTCAAAAGGGTCACTTTGTATAAAACCAGATACTGAAAGTATTTTTGGTTCATTTTCCATCATTTCTGAAGAAGATGATGGAGCTGAGATGTCATTTGTTTCCAGATCTCTTCCTTTCATTTCATTACATTTACTCTCACAAGCCATCACTTTATCCTGTTTAACCTCATTCTGATCCAGACTATTCCTGAGAAGTTCAGATAAATCAAAGACCAGTTTCTTTTCAACTTCTATTGATGATAAACACTGTGACGTCATTTTACTAAAATATATACGTCTATGTTGTTTTGTAAAATATTAACTTTCAAAAAAGACACTTTTGGAAACAAAAATTGTTGCATTAAGTTAATTACAAACTTCTTTGCCGTATAATTTAGCTTTAAAATTCTACAAGCAGCTTAAATAATAAACATTATTTATATTTTCCAAGTTTCATTCTTAAAAATATAAATGAAAATACATTTACATTATAAAAAATAATTTAGATAATGTATAGTCTTCACGGATAGAAAATAGAACAAACTTTTTAACAAAAAAAGCTTGTTTTCAAGAAAAAAATTATCATGGTTTTACTACTGTTAATAAAATGATTTTCCGATAATACAAATAACCTTTAAAGGTTATCGCAAATTTAAGCATTGTAGTGTATCAGTAATTGGTTATAAACTAATTTAGCAAATACATGACTATAAAAACAATATACTTACTAATTTTATTAAAGTAGACAAAACTATAAAAACAATGAGCAAATAAGTATTAGTGTATATCATAAATTTACTCATAAAATTCTGAGTTTAATTTTAATTTAAGTTTAATTAATTATCAAAAACTGGTTAAATCTTATATTCTATATAAACCATTTCAGTGCTATTTACAAAAATTCTTTAAAATCACATAAACAAACAACAAAGTTAATTTTGTAGAAAATAAACCATTTAATAACTGAATTTGTTTCTGTCATTTGCACTACTTTAAATAATGATTACCGGAAGTAATACAGTTCTCAACCACATTTAATTTGTTTTTGAAGCAAGAAAAACAATTTTTTATCTGTTATGCAAAATAGACTGTTTTAAATGGCACGTAAAAAATAAAAATACTAATAACTTTATTCAAAATTCCAATGTCTCCTCGATAAAGCCTATAAAACTATCATTTTTAAAACAAACAGTCAGATAAAGTAACAAACAGTTTAAAAACTGCTTAAAAAAAGTTCAACGAACGATGTTTCAGTAATGCAATACAATGAATTTACTAATTATAAATTTTAAAACTTATAAATATTAATACTTATCTAATAAACTTAAAAATTGAAATATTGAAATCAACAACATCAGAAAAAAAAAGTGGCCGTATTGTATTAGTAGTTTAATTTAATTTTTTTTTCTAGATATGTAAAAGTTGTAATATTTTTAACTTATTTGTTTTTATTGACTAAAAATTTACAGAAAAATATATAACGTACTTTTAAAAAGAATTTTCTAAAACTAAAGTTGCTTTAATTTTAGCTTAATTTGTACAAACTAAGCTTATATTTGTAAGAATTTATAAGTATTCACTACTTTTGTCTTTCTATACAACATCTTTTTCTCAAAACTGAAACTTATGAGCTCTTTGTTAGCTATATATTTTCATTAATAGTCTAAAAATAAAAAAATTAAAACTCATTAAATGTAAAACTAAATACAAAGATTAAACTTTTGCTTAACAGTTGATATGTAACTTGTTTTTAAGAACCATTGCTAACAAAACTGTTCAAAATAAAACAAAAGTAAGGAAAAAGGTTTAAACTTCTCTCTTTTTTTTTGCTGTAATATTCAGAAGATAAAACCATTCTTAGTATTTTTATAACGTAGTTGAAGTATTTTTAATATACTACTTCGTGAGTATGTTTCATATTTGCCAAGTAACTTATTTTTATTTAGCTGTGTTAAAACAGCTTTTAAATTGTGTAGACACGATTTTTGCTATGTATGCATCGTAGTAATTCCACATGTATTTGCTGTATTTATACTCTAAGCTATCAAGCATTACCAGTATTTTTATTATTACGTCACGAAAAGCTTTTAGTGTTTTTAGTTATTCTGACATGAACTAATTTTTGCGAGTACTCTCTTCTAGTACTATTTAGTTGAAGTAAGTGTTTTAAAAACTATATATATATATACTAATATTACAAAGTGAATACATAAATGTAAAATTAGTTTAAGTTTAAATAGTAATTTTATTAAACATTTTATAATTGTGTCATTACAATTGTATCAAAACTTAAACCAGCAAATAGTGTAATATAAATTGTACTTAAAATAGCTTTATGTTCCTTTCCTTTTAGCGTAACCAAACTACTGATAATAATAAAATAAATAAAAAACAAGTTTTCATTACGTACAATGTTTAAAATTTATGACTTTTTATCTTAATCTTTAATATTTCAATGTTAGCTGTTTAAAACTTGAATGTGGTGTACGACTCGATAAACGAAAGGTTCCTTTGTACACCAGGTCCTTAGAACAAAATTTTGAGCACTTTTTTTTTGTTCAATAAAAAATATTATCATTGAATTTTTATTGAAGTTGTGTGTATATACAAAAAATATAATTAAATATTTTAATTTTTGTCCTCTATGCTAGAAGTTAAATTGTTTTACTAGTTTTATTAGTTGTAATGCTCAGAAGTATTAAAATCGTAATAAAAAGAAATTTTAAAAAAATGTTTTGTTATTTTCTATTTGGCACATAGTCTAATACATTATATGTTATAATATTTTAACGACAAAAATAAGATGTTAATATTATTTGGTCCTAGGACCTACTGCTACTACTGGGACCTACTAGATTAAAAAAATTATAAATAAAAATAGTAATAAACCTAACTCACATGGAAGTTAGTTGCAAAAAAAAAGGGTAATAATTAGCTTAAAGTTTGCAATTGATAAAGGTTTTACTTAGAATGTTGAAGATATAAGTTCAAAGTTCAAAAATCTAATCTAGCTTTATGACGTACTTATCTTGCTATTTGAACTGATATACAAATTAAAATGCTTTGTTTTTGCTATAAATTCATAAAATTTAGTTAAATTGTTTTGTTGAAGAAGGTTTATATAATCAGAACTTATATTTTGGGATCGTATTTTAATGTAGAACAAGTTTCTAGAGGTGAATATATTTCCTTACGATTACAAATAATTCAATTTACTAATTAAAAAGTGATAGTTTAAGTTTTAAAGCAGAGTTTCTGAAAATGCATGCAGATTACAAACAGTTAGTACATATTGTTCAAGTTGATCTTTTTGTTAGCATTGGTAACCTCTGTTATTCTAAAATACAAGTTTTGCAGATACTGTATACGTTTTTAATTTTCCGATATTGTTGAGGATGGTACATTTTATGTCGTAATGTGCTTTAAATGCTAATTGTATTTTGCTAGTTCGGTTGCAATTATAATTTTTAAAGCTGTTATTGTGCCTGTACCATCTACTTTTAGAATTGTTATTGGTTGAATCTATATATTTTTTTATTTCCTTAGATGACCTCGTTGTTTTGTACATATTTTTTTAGCATTATTGCCACAGCTGTTTGCAATTTCTTAGACATAACTTCAAACCTGACTAACAATATCTACAAACCATACCGTAAAAAAAAATTCAGAAATAAGATATGTAAACATCAAATAAAAACTCTGTTTTAAAACAAATTTTAAAGTAAAGTTATGAATTTGAATTGGAATAAGTTTTTGAGAAAAAGTTAACATAACGTTAATAGTTAAAGGTAAGAAAAATAGCAACTGTTTTCTTTTTGATAATTAATATTTTTTTAGTACTACATAAAATAACGTTGCAATAACACTTTTTTCTAATACACAGTTAGTTTTTTGAACAATAAAAAAAAGGTCAATAACTTTGGTTCTAGGACCTAGTGTACGAAGAATTTTTCGGTTATTAAGTTGCAAACATGAATACCTCTTAACGTCTGGCCCAGGACGAAGTACAGTGTAGTTAAAAAAAGATAAATTTGATAATATACTACAAATTGTGTTTTTTATATCAAAAAGACTACTTTTTGCTTTTGGTCATGCTTTTTAATTCTAAAACAAAAATTGTTTTAATTTATACTAGTTTCCATTAAAGGAAAAACAGCCATTTTCTTAAAAAAATATAAATAAGTAAGACTTTTCATTCTCATTTAGAAGTAACTATTGTTTCATAGCTCATGATTTCCCAAATTCACTTTTATAAACGCCCCCTTAGTAGAAAATAAATAAATAACTGCCCCTAACCATTAGAAATCGCCCCTTTACAAGTTAACTTTTACTTTTCTGCTTAATATATGCCCTCTGATAGTAAAAGTCGTTGCTAAAGGATTACTTTGCCTACTTTAAGAAACCAAATTCTTATAACTTATTTAACTTTTTTATCTGCATAATGACGATTAAGTTCAATTTCACCAGTCTTCTATTAAATAGTCGTGCGTAGTGTTTCCGTTTTGTATTGTTAACATTTGTCACGTTTATATTACTAACTTCCGTATACCGTTATTCTGTCGTCAATTTTTTTTCTTTGTTAACAAATGCACATGTATCTTCATACTTTTATAAATTATACTCGGTTTAAAAGATTTAACTCAAAAATATAAAACTATGAAACACTTTAATACTCTTTTTTGAAAATGGTTAAACAAACAAAATTGTTTTAAGTTTGTGTATTACTTTGGATCTTTATCAATTTAGTTTTCAAATTTCCTTGTTTGTTGTGCAAAGTATAAGGATATGCTGACGTGTTAAGAGTAATAACGGAATAAACTCAGAAGCTATTTCAAACCGTATGTTGTAACTTATAATAAGCTTTCAAAAGTATAAAAACTGCCATGAAAAACTTTTAATACTAAATATACTTTGTTAGTTCATACAAAAGTAGATATTCTTTATCAAATTTACGGACACTAAAAAATAATTGAGTAAATTGATTAAACATGTAGAAAATTTTTAAAAGAAAGCTCATCGTGCGAAGAGACGTAAATATAAAAAATATAAGTTTGTTTTTATGGCATCTTTAACAACTATCTAAAACTATTTTTTTATTTAACTTTTCTTTATGATTAAAAGTAAGAAAACGATTTGACTTGTTAAGATGTAAGTCAGTATCTACAAAAAAGCATAGCTCAACATTTTATTATAACTAGGCTATATTTTGTTATTAGAGAAAACAGCTATCTTATTTTAAAATAACATGTTTTAATATTATTATATTTTTAATGTTGAATGAGAGAAGTAGAATTCAAACTTTTAACAATTTGACTACGAAAGCTGACAATTTTAAAAACATAATTTCGAAAACGATTTTATAAGATACGTGTACATTAATAGCAATACTAGTTTTGTAAAGTCAAACAAAATGTTTACTTAGAAACAATAAGACATAATCTTTAAAAAATTTTCACATCAGCTATGTTTTAAACGTATTTTTATTTATTTTTTGACAGTTTAGAATAATTCAGGACTTAAAAAAGTTAAACTTTTTGAAAGTTTCAAAAAAATAAAATTTCTTTCGATTTTAAAACGTAATTTACTACAAATTTTATAAAAGCAACAAATCGAATGATATCAAACTTTTTACAGTCATGCGATAGAAACAAAAGTTGAGATAATTGCTTCATAGAACAATACTAAAATGATAAAGAGTGTTCAGGTCTTTATCAGTTTCAACAAAAACATAAAAACTGTAGTAATGACCAAGAAGTCTTATAGTATATACATAAAAGCTTGAAATTTTTTAAGAAATTCAGATATTTAATAATAAATATAAAGTTGATATTCTTAATGTATTTTGATAGAAATTACCAAAAACATTCAGTTCTTGTTTGGTTGTAACTCAATGTAATCGTCTTCCTGGTAAGTATTAAATTTAATTACCTCATAGTCATGCACAGTGGTCATTTCGACATCTACATAGTCTTCGTTAACGTTCGTAACATCTCCGTACTTATTTTTACTTTCAACTGTGAACAAAATTTCGTTCAGATGTAAGTACATACTTGTTTAAAAACAATAGTTAAACTAACTCTTAGAGGGCAGTCTTTAAGCTCATGTTTTGCAAAAAAAAGATGTATATAACAAAGAGTGGCAATTGTTTTTAATTTTCTTCCAAGAAGCTTAATAAAAAATGAGTTCGGAAAAACCTGATTTAATTCAAAAAATGATTTTTTGCTAGATAAACAATATGTTATAAAGAACTTATTGACAATTTATTCCAAATCCTAAGATTTTAACTTAATATAAATAAAAACTTTTTTTTTATATTCAGTAAAAACAAATGTAATTACAACATAAAAACAAAAATATAAAAACAGTTTTATAAAATCAACATTACAAAACCTTAAACCAATAATTATAAAAATATTCAATCATATGTAGAACACTATAATGTCGTAAGTTATAATGGATGACAACCTATGAAAATTAAACAATACAAATTATTAACTCGATTTCATCATAATATTTAGTAGTATTTAATACAAAAGCAGTATAAAATAACCCGAGTCTGCTTTCTTTAAAGACCTCAGCTTTAAAACAAATGCAATAATAAGAGCTATTAATAATGGTACTGCGACTGCAAGGGACACATGCCCTTGATTTATGGTTGATTTTAAAGGTGCAGTTATAACAAACTGCGCAGGAATGATAAGTGGTTCGTTTGGAAACCGTGTTGTTTTTCTGACTTTTATGATTGCGTTAAATGTTAAACTTTTTGTTATTATGTCCTGTAAGAAGCATAGTGAGCAATTAACACATTTCTAGCATCAAAAAAAATTTTCAATCAGTTTTTGGTAAGTTTAGATAGAAGTTTACTTAAAGATTTTACTTACTTTACACACTTAAATAATTTATTGTTGAACATAATAACATAAGATGCTTTGTATATAATTTTTAGGTAATGTTGAACGATTCTACTTATAATTAGCTGAAATATCTGACTTCTAAAAACGTCAAAGAGACCAATTGTGTGTAACTTGACAAATTTTTATAACCCATTTGTACGTTTGCTCTAAAGTTCTTGACACTGAAATCACCTATAAATAAACTTAAAATGAGCTAATTATTAAGTTTAAATTATGACATTTAACTCACTAATCTCTACCGAAACGTCGGTTGCTTGTGGTTTTGATCGTATTTCAAATATGCAGCTGTTGTTAGTTAAACCCACATTCCAGTAACATATAAATTTTGATAGATTAGCAGTAGGAGAAGCTGCATGAAAGTAAAAACTGTTTTGAAGATAAATTTTAAGGATCAGTCTTTCTGCTGACTTGTTAAAAATGTTTTTTTTTTAGTTAAAGCTTAAATAAAATTTATATAACTAGTTTTACAATAATAAGAAACCGGTGTTTTTAAATTGATAGAAAACTGTTTATATAAATAAAGCAGAAACTAAAATTAAACAGCTGTTTTAAACTATACTTTTATATTATAATCTTGTATCAAAGGTCAGCACAAAAAGTCTGATGGAACTCACATATAACGTTAAGTTTTCGCACAGGTGATATCCCTTGGTTGCTATACGCATCTAATTCAGAGAATAGTGATAGAGGCTGACATGTAATATTTTTTCCATCGTCATCAAGTGTAACCAACTTTGAGTAGTTTTGCATGCTCTGTTGACAAACATTACCTTAAATGATCTTTTCAATAGTTAAGAACAATATTCTAACTATTAGCTGTATGTTATTTTTAAATACAAATGTATGTCTAAACATGAAATAAACGAAAGTAAAAGCATGTATTGTACTTAAAATTTGTAAAGTTTATTATCATGTTAGTAAACGAATGTTTGATACTTACAATCGGTTGTGTTGAACAAAAATCATCAATACAATATTTAACAGATTTTATATCTGGAATAGCTGAACCGCAAGAACAAGATATCTCAATGTTATTTCCTACTCTTATATTTAAATTTCCCACAATAGTGACATTTTTTGGAGCTGTCAAAATTTATATATGATCAATTAAAAAGAAATTGTTTTTTTATGTGTTTTATAAACAGTTGTGAAATAATACTCTGGTATTTGTATGAACGTATCGTTTTAATGTATTGCTTTAACGAAAAAAACAAAAAAAAAAATTTACTTTAAAAGATATTTAAGTATTAACATTAAAAAAAAAATTTATTAAACTAAAAAGTTAACATAACTTTTGGACAAAAAATTGAAAACAAGCATAAAATAGTTTCAAATTAAAAACAATTTATGCATTTTGATTAAAGGAAAAAAGTGGATGTACTTTAAATATATCAAAAACAGAATTTAATTTTAGTAGTGTTTTTAAATTTATAAGTAAAATATATGCTGAAATCTAGGCTGACTTATTTGAAAAGTATTTAAGTTTTTTTAAAATTTATTTATTAAAGTTGTAGGACTCTTTTAATAACATATATAAGTACTAAATAAAAAATGAAAACATGTTTTTAGTTATCTTTTTTTAAAATATTCAGCTAAAGAAAATATGTAAGTTGTTCTTTTAACTTCAAAAATATCAGTTTTAATTTACTTGACTGCAATAGTATACCTTTATATTAAAGTTTAAATTTTATTACTTTTATACAACATGTTATTACTTGTTGATTTGGGGAAAAAAACTTATCTATTTGAAACGTGTAGGAGTCTATTATGCACGAATAAACTTTTGCACGAATGGAAATTTTGTACAAAGACATTTTCGCATGGCGTTAATTTTGCACGAGAGGTCACTTTTGCTCAAAGATACTTTTGCAAAAAAGGGTCAACTTCGTACAAAGAAACTTTTGCGAAACATTAAACTTTCTTAATAGAAAAGTATTTATTAAGTTTTTGGTTAAGTTTTAAACATTAATTAAGTATCGAAAACAACTAACTTTCAAAGATTATGTTATTTATTCTGCAACTTTTTCCTACCGATTTATCATCTACCAGCGAAAACGTCAGGTTAATTTTTGTATCTTCAGATGAGTTTTCAAGCAGTCTGACGTAAGAGTATATGACATCATCACCGTTGTGAACCCTATTTTCAACTTCAAACCATTTTAAACGTTTTTTTTTCTTTTTTCCAGGAAAAATAGTTACTACTTGAAAAATAAAACTCCTCCACGTTTCCATTTCGGATAAATTTGCATTTGTAGCGTCTGACTTAAGATTTTTGTGTCATGTAAGCGACAAAAAAACTTCCTTCAAAACCGCTCGCCTTTTGCGTTTTGGTTCTTTCTCCGTGTCCTAATAGATAGTACCCTTCTTTGACTAAGTTCGTTCCACAGTTCTCTAAAAAGATAAAAAAGTTTTTTTATAAGAAAATAAAATCTAAAAATAATTCTACCTGGAACTCGAATGCGATTTAATAGTATTGTACCAGCTGCTAAAATTAAAAAAAAAAAAAGTTCATTTTGTTAAACTTGTTGAAGAAAAAGTTAAAAATTAACTGCAATCTTTTGATGAGTCATTGTGCCTTTTTTGCATTTGATAAGTATAGAGAAACGAATTTTAATACTTAAACTTTATTGCACAACTATTTAGAGCTTTTGAGATTCATTGTGCAAATCATTGTGCCTTTTTTGCATTTGATAAGTATAGAGAAACGAATTTTAATACTTAAACTTTATTGCACAACTATTTAGAGCTTTTGAGATTTGTAAAAACTTAAAATACGCATTTCTAAAATACAAGATTACTTTATTAACTTTAAATTAGCGAAATTATGAAAATGTCTTGAACAATATACAAAGTAATTAAAAATGTTCAAACACTTATCCTTATTATTCACACTTAGTATAAGTATCAGGAAATTCATATTATTTTTTATATTTATAAGCTTAAGTTTTTTTTTGTTTTCGTTACAACTTTAAGTTGTTTAATCAATTTTTTAGCATCAATTATAAAACTAAGTGAAAAAGTTACTTTATTACACAAAAAAATATTTTTGCACAACAGAAATAAGTTAAGAGAGTTAACTATTTAAGCTAAATATTATCTAAAACGTAAAAAATTTCCTTTTAATGGATCGAAGCCTGTTATAATTCAATGATTCTGTAAATTATATAAAAATAGAAACGCTATTAAGTATTAGGTTTTTAAACTTTACTGAACATTGAAAGAAGTTTGATTTTAGAGTTTTGCTTATATTTAAACAAAGCTAAGATTAGTTGCTGTAAACATAAATAAATATTAGATTTTTTCTAAGTTAAAACTTACTTTTTTATTTTTAAAATACTTAATCATAAAGTATATGCATATAGACTTCGCTATATTTGTGTGTTAGTTTTAATTAATCATTTATATACATTTCATAAATTTTGAGATTATATAACTCTAAAAATAAGTTGTTTTAAAAGCATAAAAACTATTTAGTTCATCTTACGTTTTATATCTAAATGCATTCTAAGCATTTAGTTAAATATAAACACAAAAAGTTTAGGCAAGTGTAAACTTAACAAAATAAACCCTCTTTTTTAAATCCTAGTATATACAACTTATAAAGCAAAAAATAAAACATGCTTGAGTTACATATTAAAAAATTAATGATAACAGTATTAGTCAAACTTGTTTAAACTTTTGCGACCTACCATTAAATTAAGTTTTTCTTACTTAAAAATTGTTTAAATTTTCTCTAACTTGAATATTTATAAAGCTTTTTTACCAAAAATTGTTGTTTTAATATGATTTTTTTTGTATCATCACTATCTAGTTTTTTAATTTTTTTTTGTAACATCAAAGCTAGATTTTACCGAATCGTGGTCATATGAATAATGTCAACAAAAATATTAAAAATTACGTCATCTAAAATATTTTAGTGCAACTTTCTCCAAAATTTCTTTCCTATAATAAAACTAGAGCGAAGTTTTTCACTTAGTTAGCAGTCCTGCTTAAAAGTTAAAACTAATAGTGGTGTACCTTTTTATTTATATGAAAGTATACGCTAACAATTATAAAAAAAGTTTGAAATCTAAAAACAGAATACTTTATTTATTTTTTCGAACTTTATTTAAAAGCTTTTTATTTTAAACACACACAAAAAATGTTACCTAGAAGTGTACGTTATTTTTGAAACGTAAAACGGAAAATTGTATCACGAATAAAACACTGCTTAAATTTAACATAATTTTTAAACTACCATTCAAGTAACTAGATATCTGCTTCGAATTTTTTTAATAGTCTTAGCTTTGCATTTGTATTGTTTATTTTATTTAGTTTTTATATACTTTTAAAATGGTCAAAAATACTTAATTAAATAAACTGTTATAATTTAACTATATAGTTTAGTTTTTCCAGTGCTATATAATTACAATATTAATTTGCAAAACTGCGTTTTTAGTATGTTTCGACTTGATTCTCTAAACGGTATTTCATTTTCCACTAAAAGTATACTTTATTAGCTAGTTTTATGTAGACTTTCGGAATACTTGTTTTGCGTTTTACAGATAACAAGTATTTCTTTATATACAAGTTTAATATTAATTTCAATTTTAACTAGGTTTTTGATATTTTATTATTTTCTATCATAACAGCGATTCGTTTTAAAATAAAAAAAAATATGATGTTATGTGTTTATGTTTTGTTATTATTTTATCAAAATGTTTTCAAGCTCAATAAATATTGCACAAAGTCTTGTATTAGTAGTTTAAAAACTGCTGTTTGAAAACTGTTGTTTGAAAACAGATTTTATCGTAAAACAAAAGTTTTGTTACTTAGTATTTGAGCATGACGAGCACTGGTTTACATAATCATATCTTGTACAGTACATAAAAAAAAAATTGCACTGAAAAGTAAGAGAAAAAAAAAACGTTTTCTTGATACTAAGAAACATGTTTAAAGGATTAATTTTTTTTTTGATCAAATTATTAAAACCGATACATAGAAAAAAAGCAGTGCAAAAGGTTTTAAAAAACGTTTTTTAGATTTCGTAACTTGATTCTTTTTAATGTAATTAAACATGTTTTAAGAATTATTTCTGCTACTTTCAGTCGTTAAAAGCGCAAAATGATTCAAATTGTTTACTAAGATATTATTTTTTGTTTTACTCATAGAGCTGTTAAATTTAAACGTTTAATAATAACAATAGAATTTTAAAACATAAAAAAAATATTTTTAGAATAAATAAATATTGTAAAGATTTTTAGTACGAGTTAAAAGCACAAGCTGAGATTGAACTTAGTAAGAAGATTAAAACTTTTAAAACTACGCCAATTTACATATTCAACACAAATTTGAACGGTTTTAGAGTTTCGTTTATTTACTGTAATCTCAAAAAAAAAATAAAACAGATTTCTGAAAAAACTTATTAGCTTAAGTAATGCATAGCTACTCATATAACTAACAAACATATATTTTGTCTTTTAGTGATAATTGTTGTTTCACTTAAAAGATTAAAAGTACTAGAAATAACTTTGAAATTGAAAAGTAACAAAGTTGGAATACTAAACTAATAGTATTTATAAAAAGTAAATGTTTTTAATTTTCTTTTTTGTTTTGTATGTCATAAAAATATAAAAATAATAATAAAGCAATTTCTAATTTATTATTTGTGAAAAATTTTATATTTTAAGTTTAAAGTTAAACATGTTTTACAAAGAAACATTTTATATAACTTAAGAAATCACTTTTGCAACAATTCAAATAACATTTTTGACACACGTTTCAAAAATGACATAATGAACACAAAACGATAAAAATAGTTCTTAAAATGTCTGTTTGAATTAATTATTAATTAAACAACGTCGTATTTTTTCGAATAACAAATACAAGTCGATCAAAAGAATAAGATGTTACAAAGTATTAATTTAGAAAAAGGGTATTCTCTAGTTAAAGGCACTTAAATTATTTTTTAATGTTTTTATTTTATCTAATTCGTTTTATAATTAGATTTTGTTTATATAAAATGTTGATTATACTTCGAAATAAACTCGAGAATCTGATGCAACCGTTTAGCTTTTTGGACCAGAAGAATTAAAAATATATTAAGTAATTTTTTTTTATAATTTCTAAGCTCACTTAATGTTTTGTGTTCAGCATGAAGCTTTTATTCTATACTTTTTTTTTTAAACTAAATAGAAATCTGTTTGATAAAAAGAAGTTTTACTTAACCGAATCCATCTTCATCAAATGTATATATTTCTATTTATTAGTATGATACTTATAGTTTATATTACATCACAAGCTAATATTCTGTAAAAATCTTAAGGTGCACAACTATTATTAATGCAACTTGTTGACTTTTTTGTTTTATAAATACTGCAACAATTGAAAATAGCCAAATATATTAAAAATGATTTTACTGTTAAAAATCACCACAATTTTAGTTATATAAAAGTAAATTTTAAAACAATTTCAAAAACTATACTTTAACAAATAACAGCATATACATGTAGCACAAAGCAAGTGCGCTGACCCACAAACACACTTGCATTAAATTTTAATGCGACACTCTTGTTGTTTGAACGCGACACTTACAAGCATAATACATTGGTGAGTGGCAATTTTCAAGTGGCTTCATTGTTGTCAACTTACGAGTGTCGTTGAACATATTGATGTGTAATTTTCATTTGCAAGTTACAAGTGCGAGGACAAGATCACTAAAAGTTTTTTTTTAAGTGTAACTATTATTGGTTAAGATTTTTTGAGACTTTTTTTGTAAATAAGAATCGCATTTTGTTAATTACAGCAATAAACAGCTTTGGTATTTAAAATAGATATGTTTTTTTTTCTATAAAAGTTGTGGTTTTATCTATTTTATGATCTTTCTATATTTAGTTTTGTTTCATCAATCATTTAAACTAAATAACTAACACAGTTATGTTAAATTTTTAGTCATGTATAAATCTTTAATCTTAATTTACTGGGTTTTATAAACACGAAGGTCTGTAAAACAAATATGTTTTAAAACTGCTTTGTATACTGAGAATAATTAAAAGTTAAAATCAGTGTCAGAAGAAATATATTCTTAAGAATAAAACTAAAACTTTATTTACAAAACCTTTTCTATGCTACTTTTTCAATTGAAAATCATTCTTAAAAAAAACATTATTTAAATATTAGTAGTTACGTCTTAAAGTCGGGCAATTTTAAGAAAAGTTGTGCAATTTGATTGCATAAGTTGCAGTGCAAAGCAAAAGCAAACATTTATTCGAATCTAAGAAACGACTATATTTGCTTCTATGCAGAGTCACGCACGCAACGCCACTTAAGCCGATTAAGAGGCAGCTTCAAACTTGACCTTTTTTTCTCACCGCTTTAAAACACTCGCTGCTGCAAAACGGTTGAATACACACGCGAGACTCGCCTCATGCGATTTGTTTGTATAACTGCCTGTGCGTGTGAGAAGTTTCGTTCTCAAGCACTTCTGAGGGCTGAACAAACTTGTTTTCATTACGCAACTTTGCTTTCACACGTTACAATGAGCGAAACAGTTTTAAGTTTTTTTTTGTGAGGTTTTTCGTGGAAGCGTTTTTATTTTCAATGTGAATTTGTTTTCCATGACGTTAGTATAAAAAATGAGTTTATTGTCAAAAAACTGAGGGTTATTCGATAAAATCACAGATTTTTTATAAAACATTTTAAGTTAGTTTATTAGTTTAGAAAGTTTAGTGTTTGCATTACAAGCAGTTGATTAGTATTATAATGATTTATATTATTCTTACGTATGTACTACTGTAGACAAGTATTTATCTTAATTGTTATCAAACTTTTGTGTATTCGTATAGAAGTGCTTTTTTTTGTATATTTAAAACGAATTTTGACTTCTTTCGGTTATTTAGCTATAATATAATGCAATAGATTTAAGTGATTATTATGAATTTGATTTTTAAACAGATAATTTATAAAAGGAAGAAAAATACCTACAAATTTAGATTCAAATTAAAATTTCATTCGTCATCACTTTTATCTTTAACATTGGCCTAATAAGCTTTTGTTGAATTAACCCGGTTAGTATTTGTTTTTTACTAAAACTTAGCATGTTTTTCGTATGTTTTAAAATAAATTTAGATAAAATTTTTAGAATTTTGAGTTTTATTAATTTATATGATTAAAATTATTTTGTAACTGATGACTCTTAACGACATATCGATTCCAAACATCTTCGATTTGTTCATTTTGTTGTGTATAATAATTTTAGAGGGTAAACTACCAATTAGGATGTTTAAAGATAAGTGATAACGTTTTAATTTTTAGTTTGACGGTATATATACTAAATATTCTTTTTTTTGTATCTTTACGAGGTCTTGAATTTAACAAAAGTCTGTACCAAGTCAATTTCATAGTAAAAAACTTTTGAAAACCTATTTTTAAATAGTATAATCAAATGTAATTACAAAACAGTTTTTTGTATACTATTTTATAATTAGTTAAGCATTTCAAACTTATAAAACAAAACCATGCCAAAAAATAAAAATAAAAATGTGAGAAAATAAAACTTAAATCCATAAGTGCTTAAAAACTTTTTGTTAAAAGTATTTAAGTGTGCTTAAAACAATTCATTAGTTTTTAATAAAAAAATTTGTTTTAAGTTTTAAAGGTAACAAATTTTAAAGTAAATACAAAAAATTGAACTATACACGTGTTATAACTGAATGTAACTGACTTACAAACTCTACTATAGTTTGAAAAGAGTTTTAAAATTTTCAAAATCTGTTGTGTTGTATGCCGAAGTTATTAATTGCATTTCTTGCGTACATAACTTAAAAATGAAAGTATTCTATGAAAAAAGTCGTAAAAAAAGTTATTTTGTTGTTTGTTTTATATGAAGTAATTATTCTTTTTTACTATTTTCATGTATAAAATGAAAACATCTGTAGAATATAATTTTATTTAAAAAGTTTTGTGAATTTTGATAAAAAAATACAGTTTATATAGTACTCATAATGTAAAATATAATTTTTAAGTTCCTTAACTAATGTAGATTTTATCTCGTTCATTTTTTAATTTTAAAGCGAATTAAATTTAAAACACCATTTAAAAATTTGTTTATACCTTGTTTCTTCTTAAAAATAATTATTTGTTTCTTTAGAAAAGCTAAACTTAAAGAAGTTTTCATTAAGTTATGTTTAGTTTTCTTTATAACGCGCTATCGATTGCTAATTTAATTATTGATTTTCTTAAGTTTGTTCAACTTTCCAGATTTTACCAAAAACCAATAAACTTTTGTTTTAATATTTTATGTGGCGGTTCCTTTAAACTTGTAATCGTGCTTTACTATGTTTGAACTTATATTCTAAATATTTTCGTTAGATGTAAACGCTTTGGCGTTTAATTATTGGATAAGCTGATTTTTTTATAATATTTTATCCAAAAAACAGTTTACACTTAAGTATTTCCAATATTTTTTACTACTGTTAACTAGTTATAAACTTGAACAGTTTTGTAAATTAATTACTATAATTGAGGGTATAAATACAAAGTGTTTAAAATGCTTGAAAGTTTTATAGCTACCACTGAAATATTAAATAATTACACAACTAGTACTTTCATATGCGGAAGGTTTTTTTTATTTATAATTTGTTTTATGAATTTAAAAAAAAATATTTTATTAGAAAACAATTAGCAAATCGATATGATAAACACTTTCAAAGTAAAAATACATAAAAGTTTATAAAAAATTGCATAAATTTTAGAAATCATAAACTAATTTAGTTTTGTTGTGTTTTTAAATTAGTTTAAAAGTAAAACAGCTTAACTTTACAAAACCATAGATATAAAACATATGTATTGTTATTTAACATATATACTTATCAAAAGTTTTTATTTCTGTTAGATTGTCATAATTTCATGTTTATTTAGGTATGTTTGAACACATAAACGATAACATCACATTTGTAACACATTGCAAATCGACCGTCTTTAAAATGTTTACTGTTGTTACATTTTGTTTTTTTGCGAACATTACTTTTTACAAACGAAAAAAGCAGAAAAACAAAAATTACCAGTGTTTATTTAATAAAAACACTTTAAAATTTGTGTCTTGTGGTTGTTAACTTTAAGTGTCTCAACTCAGATTTGTGAAATATACAAAAATAAGTGCTTTTAAATCATAAAAATTAACTAATTTTAAAATGCTAGTAAGATTTTATAAAATGCTTAAGTACAATAAATATACCTGTTGAGCTTATAAAAGCTTTTAAAAATTTAAATCTAACAGTATTTTTTGTAACGTCTAGTGTTGCATTTTATTTCAGAAAACGAACTCAAACAACCTGATTACTACTTTAAATGAACTTATTTCGAACTTAAATAAGTAATCAATAAGATTTTTTTTACTAAAATAAACACTTTAAATAAAGATACGAATTTTTATAAATTAGTCATAACAAACCCATTTAGCCTATTTTCTTCTGATAAGTTCACAGCTTTTTTGCAGCGTTCACTTTCAAAGTTTTCTGGTTTTTTTCCAACTTTGTTTGGAAGTCACGTTCCAGTTGACAACTTTTGATTGTTATTTGATTGGCTCCGTGTGTTATTGCAACAATTTCGTAATAAATTTTATTTTTATTATTGATTTTCAACTTGCCCGTTCGATGCAGGTCTGCTTGTGTTTCACTTTGTAAAATTTGTTTGACTGTTTCTAATGGTTTAAAAGATATGTGTTGTTTCAATAATATTTTTGATGATGAGATAAAAAAAAAATTTTTTTTGGTTGAACTCACTTTACTTATCAAAAAAAAGTTGTTTGGCAGTTTAAAGTTATTTAAGCTGTTATTGATTTACACATTCTGAAGTATGAACTAGTGAAAGCAAAAGCAACACTCTTGCCAAGCTACACTGTTGAAAGTTAAAACTAACAAAAAAGAAACGAAAATCATAAAATTTTCGCCAAACGTCGCTATTGATCCTACTTGGTTTGCGCATGTAATTAGTGGAAAACAAAAAAAAATCAAAGTTGTTTTTTCTATTTAATTTTCAAATGAGCCGCACGCAAAGGCCATTGTCTCTTGCGATTAGATGGTTATCGTTGAAAAGCAGCAGCTCTCAACTGAAGCAATCCATAATAGCTTCGCTGGCTTGCAGTACGCTTGTGTTTCAGTTTTTTTGATAAGTTTTAAAAAAGATGCACAATAACAACGTCGTAAAATGCAGTTTTTACAAAAGCGCGCAGGAAAGGTGCTTTTTGAACAGGTGACGTAGTTTGTTTGTGACGTAACAACAATGTTTTTGCTCGCTGTATACTTTTTGTTGTAACTTTTTTTTTTTAATCAGAGCAGTTTTTTGAACAAGTTACAAATAAAAGATTATCAAATATAAATAAACAAAGTCTAACTTGATCAAAGAAAATTTATTATAAATAAAAATTTACGATTGTTATTTAAACATTATTTTAAATAAAGTATAAAAGCAAATGAGTAAATTGTACTTATAATTTTTAATAATTTAATTCGAAGTTGTCTAAAAGCTAATATCGGTGAAAAGTTTAACACAATTCCAAAAAATTAAAAAAGCAAACGATATTTTAAAGTAAAGTAAACAATTTTTAAACAAAACAATTTAAACAGGGAAAGCCGCAGCTTGTACTGTTCATCTTCAAAAAGTTCCCTAAATCGAAACAAGCTAAACAGGGCCAACACCATTATGTCCAGATACCCCAACATCCCCAAAAGTGTCCCTTTCGCCCTTCCCCCCATGTCCGCAGGCTCCGTGAAAAAAGTTCCTTTTTTTTTTGTTTTGAAATTTTTTTTGAAGTGAAAAAAACCAAGTAAAGTGTACTAATTTTTAAAATGACATTTAAGTTGTAAAGTTTGATGGGTTTTTTACCATTTTTTAGCATTTTTTATCTAGATTTTTTATTTAGCTCATGTTGTGTACTAAAAATTTGTAAGTATATATATATATATATATATATATATATATATATACATCTGTTTTGTTAAAGTTACGAAATAGCATTTGATCCCATAGTGTTTTTTTTCAAGTATAAGTAGTTCAAAAGAGTGTCAAAGTGCTTCCTTATTATTGTATCATCCTAAGCAAGATTTTGTGAAAAAATTTCTACTGATATTTTTCGTAGGACTCAAGATTTGCAAGCAGCTGCAATTCATCCCCTTCCCCCATGCCGACAAGAAGAAACAAAACATGCAGGTGAAACATTTTATATAATGTGTAAATAATAGTATGCTGGTGAAATGTAATAACTTAATGTTTAATAATAACAAAAAGTGCAGGTATGAAATATTATTCTGTGTGTAAGCCATTATAAAATTTTGAAAAATTTTAGGTAAAGCATACAAATCAATAACTTTAAAATAAAGTTGTAAGTAACATACATTTTATAAGTTCGTCGTAAACAAATAATTGTACGATTTTTAAAATACCATTACTAATCACTTCAAAACATTTTTTTAAAGTTGTGATTTATTAAAACTTGTAAAAGCTTAGATATGTATGCTAATTGTGAAGTATACTATTTTATTATGACATTAGTACGTGTAAAAGGTGTATAGTATAAACAGTACAGACAAAACCTTACACATTAGAGAAACTTGTAACACATATGCTGCTGTTTAAAGTAAAAATATTTACAGTATATGAAAAGACGTTACAGTGTTAAAACAACTAGATTAGTTTTCATTTTTGACTTTTGTTCAAACTTTATATTTTTCTGCAGTTTACCTTTTTAGTAAACCAATGTTTCCCATGATAGTATACCAACGCTTTGTTTTATAAAGCTATTTGCACACATTAAATACCTTTTCGCTTTTCGTTTATTTTTGAGAAAAATATTTGCTAACAAGTTTATGTTCATATGATTCGCTTTCATCTGTGACAAAGTTTCTCTAAAACACATAACCAGTAGTTTCCACGTTTTTTTTGCGGCTTTTTTTTAAATTCTAATGTATGGTCACTAATACACTGTGTCGCATGGTTATGTTAACTTTTGCTTTGTATTTTCGAGAAAATTACCAGAAAACCTGTTGTCATATGATAGTCTGAACACAAACAGTCATATGAAAAAGCAGATGATGTTATTTGAATTTATAACACTTTAGGTTTCACAGCTCGGAAACAAACAACAACAATGATGACGTGACAATGCTCAATAATAAGCATGAAGGTTAGAGAGAGTTCGTTTGTATTTTAAAGTTTTGTGTTGAACATATGTTACACACATTTTGTTTGTTGTAAAAGCTTTCGAAAAAAAAACTGTTTACAAGTTTATAAATTTTGGTTTTTAGAAGGTTAAGTTTAATTCAAACTAACTGACTTGCTTTATCACCAATTTTAGTTTTTGGTATATTTTAAACGTCGTAGTTAAAGACAAAGTTTTTGAAAAATATCTAAGGTTTTATGCTTTGTGTTATAACAATAAACTAAAACTTATGTAAATGATTAAAAGTTTTCAAAAAGACGTACATAAAATTTTAAAATTGTATTTAAAAATTTCAAATATATTTTTTTCTTTCACTGGTAGAAATTTTTACTTAAAAAAACGTTGGTCACTTAGTTGAATAAAAATACTTAAAACAGTTACTTAACCCAACGATTATAAATTTTTCCTTTTGGTTTCACAATTTTGCACCTTAAAAAAACTCTAGTAACTACTAAGTCACTCTCTGCTGGTTGAATGCAGTATTAGTATTTCTACTTCAACTATTTACATATTTAAAGATACATCAGTTGCAAACGACAGCCAGGTTTTGCACCCAGTCATGACAACCAACACCGCTGAAATGCTCGGAATAAAACCAGAGTTGTACAAGTTAGTTGTTTATAAGAAAGTTTTAGTATACAGTTATAATACAGTTGGGTTTGTTTAGGAAATAAATGAAGCGTTTGTATACTTTGTTTTGCTATTTACTTTTTTAAATACTTTACTTTTTCCTTCAGAATTATATTTTCACATTTGAAGCAGCTTTTTTATGAAATCAACTCAGACTTGACTTAATAGTCTAGAGTTGTACAAGTTAGTTGTTTATAAGAAAGTTTTAATATACAGTTGTTTAGATTCTAGAAGAACATTTCAATTTATGTTATAATTCGGTCATTCAAGAAATAAATAAAATCTTTGTTGTTAATATCTATTTTGTCAGGTGTTTTGTTAGAGTTACACAAGTTGGTTGACTGTAAGAAAATTGTAATGTTCACAGTTGGGTTTCTTATGTAAATAAATGAAGTCTTTTTTTTCATAATTTATTTTTTTATTCTACTCAATTTAAGAAAATTGTAATGTTATTTATAATACAGTTGGGTTTCTTATGTAAATAAATGAAGACTTTTTGCATTTATAGTTTATTTTGTTAAATTTTTTACTTTTTCATTTAGAATTAAATTTTTAAATTTGAAGTAGCTGTTTTATGAAATCAACTCAGACTTGACTTAATAATCAAACAAAGCAACGATCAGCTGTTTAAAAAATAACAATAGATGAATTTAGAATAAAAACAAACTACTAGTTATACTTATACTAATTTAGAGAAATTTCTTTTAATTCAAATTTTTATTTCAATAAGCCTTAATCTGATAGCTTCAAAAAATTGATAAATCGTACTCATACTTTGGTAAAACTTGCTCGTTTTTAAGAACATTTAACGTTTCAGTACTTGTAACCGTTTTAACGCACTTAACTTTTAAACGCAGGCTTAAAACGAAACTCTCTAAGGACTTTTAGTTTTAAAAGCTTTTTCGTATAATATTTTAACGTTTTAACTGAAAGTTGACTTAAAGTTCATCCATTTTACGAGACATGTGTCGTTTTATAGCATTTCAGTAATATTATTTGCTTTTTAAGTGATTAGTAGATTTAACTAGCTAGGTTAACCATGGTTGATATTTTTGTACAAATTTTTCTACTTTTATGCAATGATAAAAGCTATCAAAAATTTAATAAAATTTTCGTTATATTTAAAGATAGTTAACTTTTAAGTAAGTTTTGTTTAACAATATTATTAAAGTTAAGTTTTTCCTGTTGTAAATGTTGAGTTGCTGTACGTTTAAGCATTTACATTAAAAGTAAATAATTCATTTACTATAAATCATTTACAAGGTCAAAAAGTTAGTTTTATTTTTTTAAGAAATTATAAACCTTTTTGCTTTTCACTGTAAGTTTTTCTGACTAATTTTTTAAAAGTAAACAAAGTTTGCAACACCGTAAATACAGTAGCAAAGTTTTGTTTAAATTAAATAGTATAAGTACATAAAAACACTACGTAATGTTTTTAAAACGATTGATATTATTTTAAAATCTTTCATTTAATTAATCTCCACACTACATTGCTAAACATACAATAATTATCATTTAAAAATATATTTTAATGAAATGCACTTCGTGCAGAAAATTAAAAATACTAAAAACCTTAATTTTTAACAAACTTTAAAACAAGATCCATTGTAGCTTCGCCGTACTTCTATCCATGCATGTTATTACATTTTGGTATACGCTAGTATCTGTATTTTAACACTAGAATATTAATAAATAAAAAAGTATTTAAAGTAACCCATCACAAATTAAGTGCTTGGTGTAAGTTATGGCACCAACTCCGAAACATAATCTATTAAAATAATTTTAAAGTTTTGCAATGAAGACTGACATAACAAGGCCAAGTAGACACAATAGCTCGCCATTATTTAATGTTTTTTTTTGTCAACGGGCATCTTATTTTCAGCTAACATCAGACTCTCTCCACGCTATTATTTTAATAAAAGCTGTTTAAAATAGTTTGTTACACTTTTTTGTTATACATAACAGACAGTCAACAGTAATAGATTGTTATTGTTTCGATATATGTTTTTGTCAATATATGATACTTTTATAGCAACTGACGCAACGCACAAAATTTTCACAAACAGTTTAACAAATAGTTTAAAAACAAACATAATACTGGTTTATCATAAATATTAAACATAATAAACATAATAACACTAATAATAAAAAACTAATAAAAAACTAATAATAAACATAATAAACACTAAACTATAAACATACATTCAGCAGTAACAGCTCGCTTGTATTGCAATATTTTTTGTTCAAGTATAATATTTTATTTTTAATAGACACTCAGCAGACATAGACCATTGTTATTTTAAGATACTTTTCACAATTCAACATAATTAAGTTCATATACTTTTTTTTATTATACCCATCACCAAGAGAAATTTAGAAAAGATAATTTTACTCTTCGCTAGTGTTTAAATTATTTCTTATTTTTAGTTTAATAGTTTATTACTAACACAAAGTTAACAGAAAAAGATTATTCTTATTTTAGTAAGTTTTTTTGTTAGTTAATTATCATTAAATCGTAACAGACACGACACATAAAAGTTTCACAAACAGTTTAAAAAAACTTTTTATAACAATTCAATATATACTTAACATAAACACTAATTTATCAACAAAGGATCAGCGGATATAGTTTGCCATTATTTCTTCAAACAATTATTTGCAAAATATTGTAAATTATTTTAGTCATATTTTTATACAGACACTCAGCGGAGATAGATCTTCCTCCATCGAGGATCGGAAGGGTCTGGTTCAAGCTGGTGTACGATGGTGCGGTGGAAACCCTAACCGTGGAAATATTGAAAGTAGATGCATTCAGAGTATAAACAAAATTCAAACAAACTTGAAGTTAAAAAAAACATTATGAGCACGTGTGTTCAAATAAATAAATATAAGTATTTCGCTTGCCGTGGAAATGTTGAGATTAAATATTTTCTGTTTAAATACAGTGTGTTTTATAATATATGCACATTATTTAAAAGCATGTTATCAGTCAGTGATAGTCAAGTATTATAAAAACTTAAACACGTTATTTTAAGTAGCTCCTAGTTGTACCAATAAAATGTTTTGAATACTAAATTAAGTTAATATTAAAATTAAAAAGTTAAATACAAAAACTAATTTGATATGAGTTTTCACAACGAACTGTTGTCGATATAAACATATTATAACATTTATTCTACATGTAATATTTTAATGTCTGTTTACAAACGATTCACGAAATTTTACCGCTTAGGTCAAGCAGCTTCTACCACGTGATCACAGCAACACGCCGCGCGACAGTTTCGTCAAACTGTTCCTCCTGCCGGACGAGAGGTTCTCCCAGCAGACCAAGGTCCGGCCGAGGTCGAACAACCCGACGTTCGGTGAAAAGTTCGTGTTTCAAGTAAGTGGAATTTTGTTAATCAGTACAAGCAAAAAATTTAAGTAAAAATGTAATGAAAAATTAAAATTTAGAGTAACCGCAAGTTCTTAATAACAAACTTAAAGGAAACTTTTCACAGTTTTAATGTTTAAATCTATCTAACTTGTTTTCAAACAATAAGATTAACGAGGGTATTGTAGCTTCCATACTAGTTTAGTGATTAGTAACTAGTTAAAATTATTTTGTGTTTTATTATTTCGTTTTAGTAACTAACAAAAAAGTGAAATTCACAAAACACCTTGAAAATTTTACTGAACAGATTTTGTGTGCTTAAACAAACAGTTCTGTTACAAACATGATAGTTGTATTTTGTATTTGTTTTAAATTTTAAGTTTACTTTCAAAAATACTGAAAATAAATTGCAGAAACCCTCGTAAAAGCTGGTAAAATAAAACTAAAAACTTTTGAAATATATCTATTGCAAAAACACTTTAAACATCGTTTTCAGTAAGAACCACTGCACAAAACAGAACAAATTTTTTATTCAAAAACAAGTTTCTTATGCTATGTATACTTAAAACAACTAAAACAAACGTAAAACTAATTAAGTTTACAAAAAATACAACGACAAATTAGTGTACGATTATATTAGAGCAAAAAACGCTGTAAAGTTCACTTTCTCTTGTTGTTGTTGCCCATTATCATCAGCATCCTGACGAAAATGTTCACTGCGTCCATGTAGATGCTCATTGAATTGTTCACCGGGTCGAACACGTTCCTACCGGGCAACAAATCACCACTAGGTGGCGCTTTCTTCGCGTTGTCAATCACCCGCTGCGTGTCGTGCAGGATCATCAGGCAGAACAGGATCAGGCCGCCGTACATGGACAGGGAGAAGAGCGTCAGGCCGGCGGCGGACGTCGGCGGGAGGAAGGCGGCGGCCAGCGACGACAGGAACACCACGAAGAGGCCGGCTCCCAGGGGGGCGCCCCACGACAGAAACTTCTCGTCGGGGGCGCACACGGCCACCGTGGACAGGCCGCAGCAGACGCCGGCGGTGTAGACGGCGGCGCGGATGACCGCCGGGCCGCCGAAGAAGCACAGCGGGGCGATTGTAGCCCCCAACACGGCGTTGTGTAGCAACAAGGTGAGTTGCTTGGGGCCGAAGCCCGGTTGGTAGGGGACGGACTGGCAGAGTATGCTGGAGCCGATGAGCAAGGCGAAGGTGATCACCATGCCGACGACGCCGTTGTTGGCCAGCAGGCGGAGCAGGGATGGGTTGCGGGAGACCAGGTAGGCTGAAGCGGCGGTCGCACATCTGTCAGGAAGAAAAAACTGATTGAAAGTAATTCGTAGTTACTTAGCAAACTAGTCAGTTCATTCAGTACTTTATTTTCAAATCAAAATATTAAGTTTAAAGGTCACATTTATGAATTACTTATTTATAGAACTAGTCAGTTTGGTCAGTACTACACTTTATTTTCAAACCGAATGTGATAAGTATAAATTTAGCTACTATAGGTCACATTTATGCGATGTGTACATATGTTCTTAAAAACAGCAAAGTTTGGTACAAATAGTTAAAACGTCATAATTCTAATAAATTCTTCTTATTTTCTTGCTTTATCTCTTGTACATTCTAAATACATTTCAAAACTTAAAAACATTAAAATTTAAAAGCATTTTATATTATTCTATAACAACTTATTATGTATTAAAAAGTTATTGAAACATTTATTTTTTCAATACTACAAAAACTGAATTGACCTCAAAAATTAACATTACTTTAATAACACAAAAAAATGTTCACAAACTAACACTGAAGAAGTGAAATAGAAATAAACGTCTCTGATTCGCTGTCTTACGTAGCCGGGCCACGCCACCGATTGGTCCAGCAGGCTCGGTTGCCTCGACAACCCGAGCCCGTAGTAACAGAGGGCGCCCACCCCCACCAAGCTTCCCGTTGCTACGGCCGCCTCCCCGGCTTTGATCGCTCCGAAACCCCTCGCTTGTTTGCCTATAAATAAATAGAAAACTAAACTTTTTTTAGACATTCATTAAACAGCCTACAAAAAAAGTTTTAAGAAAAAAGTTTTAATAAGATAAAATTTTAAAACAGTCTTAAATTTACAGAAGAAGTAATTACAATTTTGACGTCGATAAGGTACTTATCTCGAACCTAGGAAAAAAATATGAAGCAGTTTTGAGACAAACCTTTTAAGCACCAAATTACATTAAGTTTTCTAAAATAAGAGTATTATCTATTCTATTTTATTTCAGATTCTTAATCAAAAAGCTAAACTGGTAATACTTTTATAGACCACTTACTTTTCAAACTGTTTGTAATTTAATCATTTTAGTAAGCTGGATGTATGAAAAGTATATTTTGGATTGTAAACAAATAATCAAAAAGTAATATTAAAAAAATGCAATTAAGTAATCAATAAACACTCATTTGATTAACTCTACAACATATTAAAAAAGAAACAAAAAACTGATATAGCAAGAATAAGCGCAAAGAAAACAGCGACATCAAATTGAAAACAAACACATTTTTCGATTAAATGTGTTACATCTTTTATGATAACTTATTTTTGCTACTTCTTTAGCTAACACTTTAATAAAGACAAGCTAACTTCAAAAAAGACAGTTTCACTGAAAACAAATCAATGGCTCTTTAACTAGCACACCAACCTCAATCTAAAACTAATAGTTGATCAACTGACATGATTTTTTAAGTTAGATTGTTACTACAAAAAGCTTGTATATTGTTTTGGACTTCTAGTTAATTTCATTCCTGTTTTTTTTGCATGGTTGTTAGTTATGTTTTGTTTGCATTAATCCATAATGTTAACAAACTTCATATAGTTTTATTTCACTGTTTTTAGTTCGTTTAACTTGAAAAAAATATATCTTGAATTCCACTTATTTCGAGATTTAGTGCGTACCTTACACGTATACGTACCTTATCGACGTCCCTACTGTATTTTTTAGTCACTTTATGTTCAAGTTCAGATTCCTGTATAAAAACTTTCTGTACATTTATCAATCGTTAAATGCTAATAAATGTTGCTTACCGGGTCTGTTGTTCTGAAGGAGCCTTCTCGTTAGCTGAATGTTTCTTGTTTGTGAAAACCTCGTTATTTTGCCGGACACTTTGCTTGTGCTTCGAAAACACGAAACTAGCAGTTTGCTTTGGAGAAGCATCTTTTGTTTGGACGGAACAAACGAATAAAAGTTAAGAAAAAAAAGTTAATCAAAGTTTTGCTGAAATGTTTCAATGTCTTTTTTTAAAGCAAAAATATTCAAAGTTGTCACAAAAAAAATTACATGGTTGCTATGGTAACTCAAATTTATTTAACCTAAATTTTAAGCTTTTGTTTGGTTAACATAATTTTGAATTTAGAATACATCAATTAAATTCTTTCTTTCAATTTATTTGTTTAGAATTCAGATTTATAAGAACAAAGTATAGTTCAATTTTAATGTAACTTTACTTGTTAATTTTAGAATTACAGCATTTAAGAAGCAACCTAAGTAAATTTTTCTCTTCGCCTAAACTTGTTTTTTCTAAGTTTAACTTTAATTTCACTAAAGTGTTAGTTTGCAATATTTTACAAAACTTTAAAAAAAGTATTTTAAGCTTATTTAAACAGTTGGTAACAGTCAAGTTTAATTGATTTTATAGCTATATTTAGTTACTAAAACTATGACTACATTATTTTTTCAATCGATTTTGTTTAGCAAACTTGATACATAAGTTTGAAAAAATTTAAACCACAAACTTTAAACAATGAAAGATATTCAAATATGCAATAAAAAAGTAATTATTTATACCAATGCATTGTACGAAACTGATTTAAATGCAGACGGTTTCAAACGAAACAAGAGCCATTAGCGAAAAAATCGTGTAAAATCAAATTTTAAGTCGGGACACGACAGATTGCTCAAAACATCGATTTGTTGGAATTTTGATATTTGTGACGTTTTTGCACACTTGTAATGAAACCTCTTAGCTTCCACGCATATGCTTTCGTTACGTTCGTTGCAATGTGCGTATATGAATATGTAATGCTTTAAAACGCGCTTGAACTTACAAAAGCTTGTGATTAAAATTTAGAGCCTTCATGTTTATTTTTTATTCTAGTGAGTTGTAGTTTATGTAAAGTAAACAAATATTGTATCGTGTCATTCTTAGAGAAAGCTTGATTAAAATAAATGAAGTTGAGTTTTGAGATTTTAAAACTTGCAACTAGTAAATAATAACAAAAAAAAACATGTTAACTACAGCACTACAGCTTTAAAAATATTAAGTTAACTTTTTAACCTTAAGCAAGTTTATAAGTTTAATTAAGAGTTTGTAAAACTATAATGTTTGCAATCGATTTTAATTGAACTAAGAAAACTTAAATATTGTAAGTTAACGTTATAAGTTTACAAAAAGTACACAATATAATGATTTTTGTGAAATGTGAGTTATACAAGTATTTTGTATGTAAAACAAAAGTATACATTACAAACGTTTTACAATTTTTTTGTACTTAAAACTGGTTATGATGCAAGAAAATAAATATTCTACTTAGTTTGTTCGATTCTTTTTCTTTTTACTAAATTTAAAGCATACTTTAACTGTTTTGTTAAAAATTTTAAGCAAACTATTTTCATATGCTGTTTTTATGGTGTCTAGCGAAAAATGTTTATTTAAAGCAGCACTAAATTAGCTTTACCTACTGTATTTTATCAAAGTTAAACTAAGTAACACTTGAAGCTTAAAGCTGTGAGTAATAAAACTAACTATAGAACGTCACTTTCAACTAAATAAACATTTTAACGCTAAACTTAACAAAGGCTCAATTTTAATATTTAAAAGGTTATTTTTGATTTTTGATGTTTGGTTAATTTAACGCAAACACTTAAAAACTAAAGTATTTTATGTGTGTAGCAAAGTTTATTTTGCGAATTTCCATTAATGACTAGAGATACGTTGCAACACAGTAATTGAATGACTAACATACTTTGTGTAGTTTTTAGGAGAAAGAGGTTAGCATTTATTTGTTATTACAGTAGCATACATTTAAATAAACAAAAAAAAAACATTTTAAAGTTAATATTCAGTATTAAATTTTATTTTATCAAGTAAAAAGATTTTACCTTTTAAAACTTTAAATTAAAACTTGAAACATATATCTAGTTAACAGCTAGGTAATATTTTTGAATAATACCTTTGAATTACCTAAGTACAACATATCATATTTTTATTTTATTTTTAACAATTGTAAAGGAATTAACTTTTACAATTATTTTAATATAATTTTTTTTTTGTCTCAACCAGGTATCGAACTCAAAATTTCACCGCGTTCGACTTCCTATTCACTATTTAATCAATCAATATAATACAAAATGCAAAGTTAAAACAAAATAAGTATAACTTTTCTATACAAAGTTTCAAACTCGAAACGATGCCTTTGAATTTTTAGTTTAAGATGATTAGTAAGCTAAATCGAAACATCAAAACACTTCCTCATTAAACTTCCCAGGTCTCCAAATTTTTGAACATGTCTTTCTTACTTTATAGAGTTTTTAATCGTGATCATTGCGTTTGCATAAAACACCGTGTTGAATAAATCTCTATTTAATAAGCTGAAACAAAACACTTACTCATCAAACTTCCCAGGTCTCCAACTCCGAGCTGCGACGCAGATGCCTCCGCCTCTCGGTTTACGACGCGGGAAAGGGAGGGCGCCACCTGGTGGGTCACGCTCTGGTGACTCTGAAGGAGATCGACCCGAAAGAGGGGGAGTACCTTTGGCGAGATTTGGACGACATAGCTCATGTGAGAAGTTTTTTTTAATTTCAATTATTTTATATTTTAATTATTAATTAAATAACTTTGGTGAGACTTGGATGACACCGTGAGAAGTTGTGTTTATTTAATTGTTTTGCAGGTCATAGTTTCGTCTACCTTTATACTAGTGACAAGACCTTAAAGATATTGCTTGTATGAGAAATTTGTTTATTGAACATATTTTTTTTATTGATGTCGCTTTTTTGAATTTATTCATTTTTACTAGAGGGATACTGAAAACAACATTCATTTAAGGTTTAATTTTGTTACTGTATTTCGTTTGTTTAGTTAACTTTTTCTATGTTTATTATTAATTCCTTTAGTATGTAAATGTTATATAAACTATTGAAACATCTTCGCGTTATCGCTCATATCAGGATTAAAGTATTAAAATAAATAAACAAATTTTGTTTGTAATACCAATATTATAGCAGATTTTATACAACTAAAACACTAAACATTTAGATAAAGATCAATTATTTAGTGTTCTTCTAATCTAATCATCTTAACTAAAATACTTAAATTACTTGTATTATTAAGTTAACTTTAAAAAATATTCTTCTATTTCTTAATGTATCTTCTTACTTGGCATTGCACGATTCTACATTTTAAATTTAATTTGTTTTTTTTTATACAAAAACGTGGGGACTATTAAGACTATTTAGTTTTCATATGTTACTGCTAGCTTGTTTAGCAAGTTTTTTTTTACTGTCGCACCTTAAAAAACAACATGAATCTAAAATGTATGATGTATTTTCTTCAAACACACTAACAAACGGAAGGCGTATGAAATAAACTAAAACTCTACTTAACTAAAAAATATTCTACATCAAATGTTTTGTTTCTAAAAACATTTAGTCACAAAAGACTGCATAACTACACAATTTAAAACTAAAAATAGTTCAATAAAATTTTATTAGATATACAAGAAAACACATTATACATTATACATAGCATAACTATTTATTGAACATAAAACATCATAAATATATTTAAATATAAAAACAGACAGGGGATACAGGCACGTCGATAGGTGAGCTGAACGTCGGTCTCTCCTACATTCCGACATTATCCAGACTGAACGTGGTGGTCGGAAAAGCGAGGAACCTGCGGAAAGTCGATCTCCAGTCCAACGGTATGTTTTGTGTTTGTTCGAGAAAGCTTGTTTTTAATAGTGTGTTTTGTCTAAATATTTTAAATATAAAAGCGTTTATTAAAAGCTCAAAACAGTTTTATACTTATTTTTGTTTTAGTTATTTACTTTTATTTTTTGAACCAACATAAACTTCAAATGACAAATCAAGTTTACAAACCAAAATGAAAAAAGTAGTCAATAATAACTAATTCTTAATATATCAAAACATACAAATACACTTGTTTAACATGTTTTATGTTTATTTCTGCAAAATTTTTGCAAATCTAAAATTTTACAAAAAGAAATGACAAATAATACTACCCCTCTAAAAGCCTTAAAGCAACTGAAAACAACTGTTTTATCAACTGTTCTCAAAATTTATAATATCTAACAAAAAAATCCAATGCAGGAATATACGTGAAAATAGCACTGACGCAAGGCCACAGCACAGTTAAAACGAAAATAACTTCAACACTGGACGGCGCTCTCGACCTCAACTTCGACGAATCGTTTTCGTTCAAAGTGCCTCCCGAAGACCTCGATAAAAGCTGCTTGTCTATAATGGGTATGGTTTTACTAAGTAATATTGTTACTTTTCTTTAGTTTTTATTCTTAATTAAAAATCTTATATAAGCGTAAAAATAAAGCATTTCATGTTCTAAACTTAAATGGTTCTTTACAGCTCTTTATACTTAAATTTGTAAGTTGTATGGCTTTAAATTTATACAGCTTTTGAGGAGTTATTTTAAATTAAAAACATAAGTAAATAACCATAAAGGTAAGAAATTGTTACAATCGTTTAAAAAATTAATCTTTTTTGTGTTAAAAACTGAAGTAGCTGATAATACAAAACTTTATTTGTTTTACTACCACTGAACATCAAAACACTAACAAACAGTTCCAAAGAACAAATTATCTAACTCTATTTATTAAATTTTTATGACTAAGTCGAGATAGTTGCAACGCTTTACTTTGGTAAAGTTCTAAAACAAACAAAAAAACTACTGCTATAGTAAAACAAGATAAAAGCTCTACTGATTTATTTTTTAACCAAATCAGTACAGAATAAACACCAACAGTTATTCAAAGCAACAAAATGTGTAATATTTTATTTATCTGAGTGTACCTACTCAAATGTAAAACTACAGTGCAGGTGACGAAAAAAATACTTTAAACCAACAGTTTTAACAATACCTGCAACTTCACTTTTTCGAATATTTTGAATTTTCATAAGATAAGTTCTACAAGCTTAGTATTCTACTTATAACTGTTTTCAGTATAAAAAATACAGTATTGAAAAAAAACCCTTTGTAAGGCATATAAATAAAAACACATAGTACAATTCGATTTTATAAATTCTTACGACGAAGTCAAATTAGTTGCAAAGCTTTTAATTAATTATTCAATGTTTGGTAAGCTAATTAGATATTATCATTTATTTTTGTTCTGTATGCATAGTTACGCATAGCCGATCCCGGCTAATAGTGGGACTTTTAATAAGCTAACTTAATTAAAAGAACTAGTAGCCCACAAACATTGTAGTTGTTCAAATATTGTAAGCAGTGGCGTCGCGTGGTATTTTTTTAGGTGGTGCAGAATTTTTAAAAAAATCCCTAATTTTAAAACTCTTTTTTTATCTTAAATAAAGACGTTTTTCTACAACAACTACATTAAATTGCTAATGTAACTTAAGAAATTTTGTTTAAAAATAAAACATTTATTTTTTGAAAAAAAAAAATATTTAAGAAAACAACTTAACAAAAAAGTAAATACTTTGAAAATTAAAGCAAATATAGGAATGTTAAAAAAAAAATTAATTAATTTAAAAGACTCAAAAAATTTTAGCTTACTTATGAGTATTGATTTTTAAGAAGGTTTTAAAGTTAAAACTAACAGTAGAAAAATTTAGACAAAACATTATTATAATAAAAATACAGCAACTTTAATAGTTTTTTTTATTTTGCCTCAACTTTATTTAAAAAATATTTGATTAAACATAATTCTAAGAATGGTTATTTCATTAATATTTAACTTAACAAAAAAATAAATGTCTTATCAGGCTTGGCAAGGAAATTAAAAAGTCTACAAACAAAAAAAAATTCTTCACTACAAAAAAAGAAACACTTTTTTCACTATTTGATATTATTTTATGTAGTTTTTACAAAGCTACAAGATGCTTTTTACAGATTTTAAAAATTCAATATATTTTTTTAGATATAGGTGGTCAAAGTCAAAGGAAATAAAAGGTTCCTTATGGGAGGCACAAACTAAATCAGCACTTAAAAAAAGTGTTTACCCTCCCCCCCCCTTTTATGCCCTTAACATCTACTTTAGAATTATTTGACTGAAATTATTTTATAAAGTTTTAATTTTACTACAACTCATCTTTTATATGTATAAAAAATTCATATTAACTTTTAAGATATGGTAACTCACAGTCAGAGGTACAAAAGAATCCTTATTAATATAATATAAACTCAAACAACAAATAAATCAAATCACTAAAATCATATCTATTTTTTTTATAAGTTGGCCTTAAAATCTTTAGATGTTTCTTTTATAAAAAAACAAATTGCTAAAATAGATATTTGAAACACTAAAAAAAAAAAAACAAAAGTTTTTTTTTTGTATATATAAAAATTTATATTGATACTTAAAAATTTAAATTTCTTTTTAATAAAAGTAAACAAATTTTATAAAACTTAGGATGAAAAAGTTTAAATAAAAATTGCTTTAAGAATGATGAAGAATAAATATATTTCTATTTTCTATTAAAATAAAAATCGAATTTCTTAGACTTTAGTGATTTAAGGTTCTTATCTTTTTTTTTTTTAATATTTCATTCATGACAAGTTTTGTTCTTTTATTGTCCAGTTTTAATAGAAGTGATCTGTTAAATTTAAAAAATCATGTGGGTACATAAACTCAAGTTTAATCCTTTGCAGTAGCTTAGCTTTGTTTTTATTTTATGTTTACAATAGCTTGTAGATGATACTTAAGCATGTCCTGTTTTAGGGAATTTTCAATTTAGTTTACTTACTGCAAGATATTGATTTTGCGGTAATTCTTGAAGAAATTTTGCTTTTTTGAGTTCATTTGCGGCAGTCAGCTAAGAGTTTGCGGCAGTGAAGTGGGCAAAATGGTCGTTTTCAAAATTGAAGTTTTTAAAGAGATTTCGTTCTAAAAAATAACGAAAACGTTACAGATATTTTTTTTTCTTACAAAATTTCAAAGGTGGTGCAGTTGCGGCAGTGCAACACCCCACGCGACGCCCCTGATTGTAAGTATAAATAACAAACAAGCAACAAAAAAAAAGTTGTTACCTTAATCTAAACACCAACAATGCTACAAAACCCAAAATAGGCGATTATTGAAGCAAATAAATAAATAAATATACTGTTACCAGCTTACGATCAATTACTGTATTAATATTTTGTTAATAGTTTATTTAAACACTATTTAAACAATTTCAAACAGTTCTAACAACCCGTTCTCGAGGATCAGTGAGGCAGATCGCAACGTCACTGAAAAACGTCGTGACGAAGGGAAAGTACCGAAACAATTGCAGCAAGTACGGGAGAATTGCAGTGGGCAGCTTCATGTACTGCAGGTCTGTATGTGTGTTTTTATCCGTAGTATAAATAAGACTTAAAAGCTTAAAAAATATGATAAGTATGTTGTAAGGTAAAAAAACTCATCATCTATCGCAAGTCGCTAGTTTTAAAATGTGACGAGTAAAAATTGGTGTAAAATTAATTTATATGATATGTTAATTGGGCAGTTTCGTGTACTGCAGATTTTTATAACAACATAGATTCTTATATTTTTTTAATACTTGATATTAAAGGTATTTATTTTAATATAAAATTATATTAATTTGTTTATTCACACTTATCTTTTGTATATGATATAATATTATTTGTCAGCGAAACTAGCTCTGATTTGCTGATTGGCAAAAATTTTACTATTTTTTGTTTTAAGTTCTATTTAAGAAAACATTTTTTTTTCTTTTTTACTTGTTATACGTTAGGGTACTGAAAGTTCTTATTTTAAACGAAATAAGATGAACACTTTATCTTATTACCCATCAAAACAAATTATTTGTTGCAGGAATCTACAGCTGATGCACTGGCAGGAGGCAATTAGCAAAAAATGCCAGGTCGTTTACAAGTGGCACCCCTTGAGTGAAGTAATCGAAACCCTGTGACGTCACAATTGTTTGATTTAAAAAAAAAAAAATTGTGGCTAATAGTTTAGAATTTATGATGGAAAAAGTTTTGTGGCTTAAATGGTTATGTATTCATCTGTTGTGGAGTTTTGCACAAATTAATAATTTATAGAAATATCAGCTGCTGGTTCAAGTAAGTTGTATAGAGATGTATAAAAACTAAAAAAAAGTATTTAGTTTACGATAAAAAAAAACAAGCACTTTTGATTTTTTTTTTGCGTTTTTTATACACATTTTACTGCATTATTTTCATTTAATCATATTTTATATCTTTAGCTTGTATTTAATTACGGTTTTGAAATTTAAAACGTTTCTTTAAAGCATAATACCCTTATTACTTGTTTTATACATTTCTGGTTGTTTCTAATGTATAGTGCAACTCATTATGACAAACAAAGTTTATTAGCTTTTATAAATCTAAACAAGCTGTTTACTTATCATTTATTTTAATGTCGCTTTATATTTTCAAAAATAAATAAAAAATATTAGCTATCAAGTTTAACACTTTTTAAGTTTTGTGTATTAATGTAAATCTCTTTTATTTTTTTCTAAACTTCTTTGTAAAACAAAATTAATACTGTTTTTCAAACGCTTTATAATTTTATATAATATTAGAACAGTTATATATTGCAAAGTTGGCAAAGTTTTAGTAATAAAGTCTACTTATATTTTATGTATATAATTAATTTTTGATATTTTTATATTATCTTTTATTCTACCTTATAGTAGCCTTTTTTTATAATTTTTACTGTTCTATGAATGTTTTTAAATTATTTTACCAGTACGCTTGCTTTATCATTTTTATATTTATGTCGCTCTTAATTGAAATAAGAAGTACTTGTGTCTTTTATTGTAAGAGCTAATTATTATAAATTAAAGTTAAGCTTAGTAAAGTAAAGCGCACATACAAATGCTTTGTGTTGTTACGAAAGTAAGGGTTACTCTAATTGCCTTTAAAGTAAAACACTATTTAAAAACAGAAATTTCTTGTTTTTGCAGAGTAACCGAATTATTGTAAACTAATTTTAAATAAAGTGACTTTTTTTTTTGTGCATTTCCCTTGGTTAATCGATTATATTTCCTTTAGATGCATAGCTTTTAATTACAATAAAAACTTTAAAAAACAACATTAAAGCACAAAATACTCCTTAAAAAACGTTTTCTTAAAAAGGACTTTTACTTTATAACCTGCAGTAAAGGAAACATTTGAAAATTATTTGCCAGTTTGTATTAGATGTCAAGTTTTTGTTCATAATTACAATAAAACTGTGCGCGTCGGTTACAAGTACAATGTCACTTCTGATTGGCTAATATTTTAACTATTTTTATTTTAAATATTATTTAATGAATTTTTTTCATTTGTTTTTTAAATAATTGGGTAAGGTTGGTTAGGGTTTAGGGCTTAGATTAAAATTTTGGGTAAGGTTTCTTGGAGATAAGGTTACAGATTTTATTAATATACTACTTCAGGCACGTAGCTTATGTTTCAATTCTTTAGCATAAAAAGACCCTGCTTTTTTAGCTTTTAGTATGTTTTTTATACTTTGTGTTGCCCTCCTGATAGATAATTTTGAACCATAAACACCCTTTTGCACTTGTAGTGTCCAAAATGAACAAACTAAATGCATACATTCAACTCAGCTCAGATTCTCTTAATCGAAAAGTAATGCATTGTAAAACTACTTTTTTAAAAGCTATAGAGTTTTTTAACTCTATAATGTGAATAAATACTAATGAATGTAATACTAATGTTATTTAAAAATCATGATCTTGCGTTAAAAATATGTCACTATAACGCAATAACAATAAGAAATATAGTGACAAGTTGAGCTCGTGCAGGAGTAACTCGTTAACTCGAGAGGAGCTATTTTGTTTGTAAGAGTTCTTATAAAATAAACTTTCACACCGACTGAAATAGTTTGCTTGAAAAACATAAACAGTATTTTTATACAAAAATATAAATAGTAGTAGAATCAGTTTCAAAAAAAATGTTATAAAACAGCCTATAATTTTTTAAAAGACGCTTCAGCTTTTTACTGTTACGCTATAGCAATGATAACTGAATGTTGCATGTGTTTGACGATCAGACTTTGATCTGTCAATTATATGACTTCTAGTTTGCTTCAAAAACAAAAAAGTGTTTTTTTAACAAAAATATAATTAATAGTGGAATCTGTTTGAAAAAAAAGAAAAATAAACAGTTTTTTTTGAATCATATATAAAAAAAACTTATAATTTTTTAAAAGTGATTATTTAACGGCAAAAAAAAAAAGTTCTCAAAGTATTTGGTCCTAGGACGGGGTGAAGGGAGAACCGTTTGTTATCGAGTTGCAAACCACGCATACTTTTTCAACGTCCAAGACAATCAAAGAAGCTTTTCTGTTTTTCCCATAAAAGTTTAAGCATATAGTAAAACAAAAAGTTACGTGTGAAATGAATTGTGAGAATATAGAAACGACTGATTGTTGCATGAGTTTTACGATCAGGTTTGATCTGTCAACTATCTGACTACTACTGCTAGCCAGCTGGTTAGACTCCTCACCTAAGACTCCTCAGCTGCGTGTACAAACTTAAACTACTTACCAGTGGCGAAGCGTGGTATTTTTATTAGGGGAGCACAAAATATATTTAGAAAAAAACCTTAACGTAAAACTTTTGTTTTAAGCTATATAAAAACCTTATTTTAAGTACTGCAGCTGAAATAATTTTACTATATTAAAAAAGACTAGTTAACTTTTCAAAATTAAGCATTTTTTAACAACTATAGCTAACTTTTTTTAAATTGAAATTCAATTATTTTTTTATACTTTGAAAATTTTATAGTAACCAACATCAAATTAGTACTTAAACTTTTATTAATAAATAACAACATTTATATTAAAATAAAACCTTTAGAATGTATTTACGAAAAAAATAACAAAGTTATTAAAAATTATAAATAAAAAATGTTTATGTTACGAAAATTCGCAAAATTTGATGCTGTTTCTACTAACTTAAATGTTCGGTTTTGTATTTGTATCAAAGTATCAGTATCTAAAAGTTCAAAAATAAACAGAAGGTATGAGTGATAACTGTATACAAGGCAACTTATGTTGCTCCACAACCCTTACGGTTGTCACTTTTGTAAACTCAATAAAACTTTTTTTGAAAATAAGTATAAAAAAATCATAATTTAACTCCAAAACAGTAATAATACCGTAAAACATACGGATTTATTGTGGAATTTTTCTAAGTTGCCATTTATACAGTTGTTACATATAATTCATCATTTTATCTATTTTTCAAGTTTTAAGATACTGAATAAATTAATACAAAATACAATAACATTAGAGGTAGTTTGAATTGCTTTGTTACCGCTATGACGTCATAACGCGTCATTTCAGATGTTTTGATTTTTGCGGATTCGTAACTTTTTCGAGCTATTTGAGATCCTGTAACTACTGTACTATCATTTTATCTCAATGGCAAAGTTTTTTAAACGAAAATAGTTTCAAAACATTACAACTGCGACCAACGCAAATTGAGCACTGTGTGCTGTACAAAAGAGTTTATATACTGAAAGGTTACTACGTAACAGTTGAAATTGTAAAATTCGAACAAAAGTGTTATTTAAGAATTTTTGCTTTGTCAATTCAAGCAACTTTACTAAACTTTCTTTTAAACATGCTAATAAACTTAAAAAAACAATTATAACGGGAATTTAATAATAATGGAAAACTTCTTACACTGTTACAATCAAGGTATTGAAAAAATTTTATCACTAAAAAGTGGGTAGCTGTCTAAATTACGCAAGCGTACAAAATTGCACAAGGGGACAAAACTGCACGAGTGCACAAAATTGCACGAACAGAAAATTGCTCGAAGATACTTTTGCACGAATGGTCACTTTTGCACGAAGAAACTTTTGTACATGCAGACAATATTGCACGGAGACAATTTTGCACGGGTTCATTTTTCTAATTAATTTTCGTTTTTTTTATACTTTTTTAAAATTTTTTTATCACTATTACCCCTTACCCTCGGTCGGTAGCTGTTTTTTTAATTGTTTTATTATTATTATTGTGTTTATTAATTATTTTTTTATTTTTACTATCACTGTTACCCCTAACCCTTGTCCTCGGTGAGTAACTTTTTTCTTTCTTTTTTTTTTAAATTAATTTTTTGTTTTTTTTTCTGTTTTTCTTTTTTTTACTCCTGTTCAAAAATGTGATTCATGAAAAATTGACCATTGGTACAAAATTGTCTTCGTGCAATTTTGTGCCCTCGTGCAAATTTAGCTTTCTGCAAATTTGACTTCGTGCAATTTTATGCACTCGTGCAACTTTGTTCTCGTGCAATTTAGTTCTCTCGTGCAATTTAGTAACCTCGTGCAGTTTGTCTTCGTGTAATTTAGACCCGTTCCCATAAAAAGTATATTATATTTTTTTTCAGAAATAATTGTACTATTTTATCATGCACATTTTCTTAGAGATATTTCTTGGTAATTCGAATAATAATGAAATATAATTAAAAAATTTTGATGAATATTATCCGAAAAATGATTTTAAAAAATTATTTAAGCATTTTAGTTATCTAAGTTTCTTGTCTTGAAAGACTAGTTAGCGTTAACAGTTTATGTAAACATATGTAATTACTTGAAAAAAAAGGTAAACTATATCGTTCAAAAACTACCATTTATAATGTGAATTTTTCAGATAAAACTCCATAACTATATATATATATCAATTTTGTACATATAGTCTTTTATTACTTTCTTTTATAAAACAATGATAAATGACATTTAGAAAAACTTTCAATGATATGTTCATTAATAATATGTATATACAAAGCATTCATTATTTAATTCTAAATTTATTAAAAGTTTTACGTTAGAATTAAATTTCTGTGCTAATTTTAGAAACAAATAGTTTTTTTATTATTAAAAGACATATTAAAGGACTACAAACTGTTTTTTAATCTTTACTTTTGTTTGTGAGTAGTAAAATAACTTCTGTGAATACTACTGAACGTCACACTCTATTAGACAGTTCAAGTACTTTTTTACGCTTGATTGCACTATTTGTTTGTATAACTTATCTTAAATATAATTATCAACTGTAAAATTGTAAAGATAAAATAATTTGAACAATTACTAGTGTAAGAAATTAAGTTATCTTTTTTGTCTATATCAGGGGTCGCAATGCATTAGGTGGAAGCAGACAAAAGTATGATATTCGCTATCCACTGTTGTAGTTTACATAACAGACTGTTGAGTTAACATAACAGAATGTTGAGTTTTAACTACCTATTTCCTAATTTTTTAATTATTTATTTTAAGTTTTTTTAAGTTAAAAAATTGATTTGAAATGCTAAGTCTTAAAAATTTAAAGTATTTCACTTTTTTAGATTTTATCTAAATTTTAACTTATTGAAGTATAAATTTTTTTTAAGAACTTTTGACTAAATAGAAGTTATAAAAACAATTTCAAACACAAAAATTTATTATTTAACATTAGTTCAACATTTACCCAATCGGATATTTTATTAAATTAAAAAAAAAAGATAAGACCAACTTTCAAATTTATATTTTTAATTTTGTAACTATTAAAGCTTTAAAAGTAAAAAAAAACATAAATGTATATTCTTTTTTTCTTGGACATTTGAATAAATTGCTTCATTCTGCTCTATTGTATAAACTTCTTATATCTGTAAGTAAAGTAAGATTTATAATACAGATATATATACTATTGGTTTATTTCTCATTTAAGTTGAACTTGTTTTAATTTTAATAACTTTGTTTAAAAAAGATATGTATAAAACCTTAAACATTTTTATTTAATTGAAAACATTTCAGAATTACTCAAATAGTTTTATATAAATAAAATTTAATTATTTACGTCGTTTATAATACGAATCTAGAAAAGTTTTATGCAATGTTTAAAGCTATATAAATAAAATTTATTTATTTTTTGAATACTTTTATATAAAAATAATTTTATATAACTCAATTTATTCAAAAAATTAATCAAACTTAATGCATATGTTAATTTTTATTGTAAGAAAGCAAACTTACTATAATTCCTCATCAGAGTCAATAATCTGAATGACGTCATCACTTAACTGCTTCCAAGATACTGTTAAGAATAATTAAAAGTAAAATAATTGAACCGTTGTAAATAAAGTAGAAATAAAACGTTTTTTTAAACGTGAAAAATAATCATTGTCAAAAAAGTTAAAATTAAGTAAAAAGTAGAAAATAAATTAGTTTGTGTCTTACATTAAATATTAAATAAACTGATTGTTACTATATATATTAATTATAAAAAAAATTTTTAAACTGTCGACTTAATCAAAAAAAATGTTTTTTATAATACAGAAATTTAAAAAAGCTTTCATATTGAAACGTTACAAATACTAAATGCAATTTTGGACTAAAAAATAAACAGAAACAAATAAAAATAACTTTAATTTTTTATTTTATACTTCTTATAGAACTTTATTTTTTGTTATAAATACATAAATCTAATACTAAAACAAAATTTAAAAAAACGATACGAAACAAAATAAATTGAATTATGTGTTCAATCTGCCTTTTATTCTATTTTAAAACACAACAAGTTATAATATAAAAATCAATAGTGCATAAACTTTTAATAAGAGTTACTACTAAAGTCTGATAACTTTCGTTTTATTAGGAATTTTTTTATATAAAATATTCGATAGATACACTCTTAGACTATCAAAACTAAAAATTTGTAAAGATTTATAAGTATTGACCTTTAAAGAAACTCCATTTCTATTGCCAGTCAAACGCGAATTAGGCCATCATTTGTGTGAACCAGTATTAATTACTTTTATATTTATAATACATAATTTTAATCACACTTTTGTTTACTTTTGTAATTAATCTAGACCTCAATATACAAAAATTTTTAATGTTTTAAATATTTAAATTAATAAAACATTTTAGTTTTAACAAACCAGGACGTTTAGAAATTCTAATTTCTTTATTCGGTATACTCTTCTGTGTTTGAATACTTTTCTTCATTGATTTATTCTGATACACTGAACCATCATTAACGTCAATAATCTCAATGACGTCATCATTCAACTTCGTCCGAGGTTTTTTAGCTGTAGAAAATTTATTTAAAAAACTATCTAAAATTTTTTAACAAAAATTTTTAATTAATTTTTTTTAAACGTAAACATAGATTTATATTTCAAATAAAGAAATAAACAGATTAATAAATTAACTGAAAAAAATAAATTTTAAATAGATTGTAATTTAAAAACATTAAAACAAAATAAAAATTATTGTTAATAATAACTACTGAAAAATATATTATTTAAAAAATTTCGACAAGAAACAGTAATATTAATTATATTTTAATAGTTTAAAAAATTGTTTTCAATGTTGAAACGTTCTCAAATAATATTTATGTTGTTTGACTAGAAAAACAATAAAATCACGCAAAACTTTTATGTAACATTTTCAATAAACTATCGGTAAAGATATTAGTTGTTTCAGAGCTCCCTGTTTTTATATATAAGCAGAGAGTTTTAATTTTAGTTTTTAAGTTTCTACTAATACAGGTTGCACTTTTTGCAATAAAAGCACTGTGGGACTGCAAATAAAATAAGCAAAAAATTAAATATAATTTTTATTTTAAAACTTGTTGGTCGAAAGCCGAGACTTTACACATTTAGTGCATAAAACTACCAAAAGATCCATCCCTCAACAAAAGTTGAGCCTGTAGAGATTTTTAAAATTTTTATTTGTTCAAATTTTAATGTCTCAACAGTGAAATAAAATACTAACTAAATACTACTTTTTAAAAAAAGTGTTTTTTAATTCTTTTTTTAGTTTACAAAACATATTCTAAAGACTTAATAAATAAATTGGTTAGTATTTTTATCAATATTTTATAATTAATAAAAGGGTATACTAACATTTCCCACCCCAGGTAAGTTCTAACCAATTAATTCCCATTAGAAATAATTACCTACCGATGAATCAATCACCCGAGTCAAGTTCCATCCGATTAATTCTAAGCTATTCAATTCCCACCTGAATCAAATCCCATCCGAATCAATTCCAATCCGAATCAGTACCACCCAAATCAAATCCCACCCAAGTTGTTCGTTTATTTTGCAAGGATCTTTTTTGTTTAGTACGAGGTCATTTTCATACAGGATCATTTTTGCACGAAGTGTCACTTTAGGGCGAGGAACCATTTTTGCATGACATCACTTTTTAACAAGTCATCACTTTTGCACGGATGACGTTTTTTCACAGTAAAAACTTAATCAATATAGTTACATTAAAAATCAGTTAAACTTAGTCAAGTATAAGTTTTTTAAACGCTAAAATAATAAAATAAACCTAAAACTAAATTTTAATTTCTACTATACAAAAATTTATCTGTGTAGTAAAATAATGTTCAAATATAATTTAACTCAGTTTAAACCTAAACTTTAAAAGATGTTTACTTCTAATTTGAAATTATTTTTTACCAAAATACTTAAAAAAGTATTAAATTAGCTTTTAGTAATGATTAGTTTTATTTTAACTTATATTTAAGTTTAGTTATACAATAATACGTAATTAATGTTTAAAAAGGTAACTGTACCTTACATATAATTCAAGTTAAGTTTTTCAATAAATGTATTTAAATAAATATTGTCAACTTAGTTTTATCTTTTTTTTTTTCAAAAGTCAGCCGTGCTAGAGCAACGACTACACAAAAAAAGGCACCATTTAAAAATTAATTACATGCTAACAGGACGCTTTGTGCAAACTGCAATCATAAAAGTAGATATCTTTTGGAAAAATGACACCTATGCAAAATATCTCTCCGTGCAAAAGTGATGCTGTGTTAAAATATGATTTAAAAACTGATTCGGGCGGGAAATGATCGGATAGAAATTGATCGGGTGGGGGATTTAATCGGCTGGGAATCGATCTTGTGGGATTTAGCAGGGTGCGATTTGATCAGGTGGAACTGGATGCGGGTTAGAACTTAGTGGTTCTGAACAGTTGAATACAGTTAAAGCATTATATTATCAATCTTTTCCTTTTTTCGACTTTCTATTAAACTTTTCAAAAATAAGGCTCTTTCAGCACGATTATACTTAAAAGTCAATAAGTAAGCTAAAAAGAAAATAACAAAAGGAGTTTTAAGAAGCGGATTTTATTTAATTTATAATTTTTATTCAGTTTTAGCCGAATTATTTTTCAAAAACACCTTATCGAACCTTTTTTTAAATATTATTAAGTACATCTAGTAGAAGTTCTTCTTTTATTTTCATAAAGACTTTGAATTTAATATCTACCAAACATGTACAAGCTGTTACGAAACGAAATTAATTGAGATGTGAGTTAAATTTAATTTGTTTAAGTTTTTAAGAAATTTAGTACTAATACTAAAAATGCATCGAGTAAAAACACTTTACAAGACCAAGTAACTAAAGTCGGATGACTTTTGTGCAATTAGGAGCTTTTTATTATTTATTTTGAAAAATTCAGTTGATATATCCTTAGACTACATTAAGTTTAAATATTTTTATAGTTTTAAAATATTGTTTTTTTAATAAATTTCATTTCTATTCCAGTCAAAGTCAATTTAAGCCCATTGTGTAGAGAAGTGTTTATCAAAGTATGCACCGGTGAACACTATTGTGTAAAAAATATATTTTGGGGTGCACGAAATTTGTTTTGGGGTGCATTCAAAGTCTTTCTAAAATTCAAAACTTCCACTAGATGTTCTGGAAGTCTCGATAAAGAGCAAAAAAGTCTTAAAGTTATTAAGTCTAATTCTTAATCTTACACTAGTTATTCTGAATTTCTTTATGAATAGCAAAAGACACTTCTCAATTATTTATGAAAATTTATCCTCAAACTTATACTAAATATTCTTGGGATCTTGATGAAGAAAAAAAGAGGTTTTAAGTGTTTTTAAGGCTAGTTTTTAAATTCAGACTTGATATTCATAATAAAGAGTACATTTGGTACGTAGATTTTCTGTTTTGCGATTTTGATTAGCTTGATTACCGCTGGTGTATGGTCAACTAATTTTTATTTTTAAACTTTAATCATACAATTAAAAGTAAAAATTATTTTACAACTATAATGGAATAGTGGACTTTAAAATTGAAATAGTATAATTATTTATATCTATAGCTTTATAACATTTGTTTAACGCAAAATAACAATAGTTATTGAAAATTATAAATAAACATGTTTAATTTTAACTAAAAAAAATGAAACAAATTAAATGTTACTATGCATATTAATTACAAAAAATTGAATTCATTTAAAACTGTCGACTAAACCAATAATAATCTTAATCATAATTTTGAAAATCAAAAAACGTTTTTAATACTAAAACGTTCACAAATACTAAATGTAATGTTGGACTAGAAAATAAACAGAAACAAATTTGAATAACTTTAAAACCTAATTTTAAATCTTAATTCAATACTTTGAACATAATTTTAATTTTCTGTTGTTAATACATAAATCTAATAACTAAAAAACATCTAAAAATGATTCGGAACAAAATCAATTAAAATGTGAGTTCAATTAACTTTATTTATTATTTTAAATCAAAAACAGTAATAAGATAACCATCTATAGAGTAAAAACTTTTTGTAAGAGTTAAAAGTCTGAAAACTTTCGTTTTAATACATATTTTTCATGTTAAAAAATTACAATAAATACACTCTCAGGCTATTAAAACTAAATACTTGTATAGATTTATAAGTATTGATATTTAAAGAAACTCCATTTCTATTTCCAGTTATACACGAATTAAGCCCACTGTGTAGTGTGAACTAGTATTAATAACTTTTTATTTTAAAATACATAATTTTAATCACAATTTTATTTACTTTTGTAATTAAACTAGACTTCAGTATACAAAATTGGAAACATTATAATTATTTATAACTACACATTTTAACAAAGGTATGCACATTAAATATTTTACTCTAAACGGTTTCGGTGGCAAAAAATTTGCTTGAAGAGGTCGCAATTTTTGCCACCGAAACCGGTCGTGAATAAAATATTTAATTTGCACACCTCTATTTAAATAAGCTCTTTACATTTCATCAACTTGAGCAACCTTTTTTAGTTAAGGCAATTAACCATATAACTACAAATTAATAAAACATTTTAGTTTTAACAAACCTGGACGCTTTGAAGTTCCAATTTCTTTATTTGATATACTCCGCTGTGTTGGAACACTTTTCTTCATTGATTTGTTCTGATACACTGGGTCATCATTAACGTCAATAATCTCAATGACGTCATCATTTAACTTCGTCCGAGGTTTTTTAGCTGTATAAAATTAATGAAAAAAATATTTAAAGTGGTGCAAAATAAGTAAAGCTAATATTCATATATTTAAACATAAACAAAAAACTAAACAAACTAATTAATACTTTCTAGATGTATTGTATACTTAGTTTTTATTTAAAAAAAAAACAAAATAAAATCTAAATAATAACTACTAACATACGTCTTATTTAAAATTTGTCGACTAAGAAAACAATAAAACTAATTATAGTACAATAAGTCAAAAACTTGTCAAATATTAAAATGTTCTCAAAGGGTATTTGTAATGTTCAACAAAAAAAAACTTAATAACAATTTTTTTTTACTATATTACTGATAAAGAGCTCCCTGTTTTCATCAGGGTTGTCACAGATCAATCTGAGAAAAACTATCAGACTTTTCCTGACTTTTAACTAAAATTTTCCTAACTATTTTTAATCAAACTCATAAATAAACTTACTCTCACTCTTAATACATAATCTAAAACTTAAAATTATACCAAGCTTTCAATTCAATTATTACACAGGTTGTAACAACATATTTTTTTGCTGAATTCTACCATCAAACTTCCATTAAACTATTTGAACCATCTGTTTATGATAGATGTATTTGCAATAAACAGCTATCTCTATTAGCAAAATTTTTGTATTTTTACCCTATAAACACAGCTTGTCTGAAAAAAGACACATGTTAAGTTTACCCTTATTTATTTTTAAAATATAAGTTTTTCTACTAAAAATACTTTTTTAAACTCTCCAAAACTTTTTTTATAAATTTAAACAACTTTGAAAAATTTATAAAGATAAAGCATACACATCATTTTCTTACATAAAAAACTAAACTAATTTATTAGTCATAAATAACTCAATTATCTACTAAAACAAAAAACACTTTGATTCTAAAAGTATGCTAGATAAACGTTTGTGTATACATCACAGTATCACTATGGAAATGTCCTTGCTACAGTTCATCAATACTAAAAAGCTTTCAAAAACTGCTTGATCAAGTAGAGTACATGTTCAATATGTAGATAGAAAATATTTGCAGTTTTATTAAGGATACTTTATTTATTTAAACTAGTGAAGGCATTGGAAACTAAGTAATTTTGTAAATTTCTAGGAGAATATCGAATTTATTTCTGACTTTAAAAAATTTGACGGTTTTGGAAAATAAGGAATTTTGTAAATTTAAACTGACAAAATCTGATTTTTTTTTAATTTTTGTCAAATTATCTGACTTTTTTTTCAAAAATCCTCATTTTTTCCTGACTTTTGTCATTTTTTAGTTTTTCTTGACATTTCCTGATTCTCTGACCTTGTGACAAACCTGCCTTACATATAAGCAGAAAGGTTCAATTTTAATTTTTTATAAACTTTAGACACTATTCTAATGTTACCGGTTTGATTTATTTCAGTAAAAGTATTGTAGGACTGCAACCAGACAAAGCAATAAAAAAATAGAACTTTTGTTTCAAAACTTGTGGGTCGAAAGCCAAGACTAAAGCGCATTTAGTTCTTAAAATTAAACCGAAAAATTCATCCCTTAACAAAATGAAGCCTGTTGGAGATTTAAAAGGTTTTCTATTAACTCAAGTTTTGATGTCACTAGGAATTTGAAACAACGTTTAAATAAATTACTATTTAAAAATTACTTTAAGATAATATTGTTTTAATTGTTTTTTATTTTACAAAAAATATTTCAAAGACTTAACAAATAATTTTTATCAATAGTTAACAATTAAAAATATGTATACTAATATTTCCCACCCGCGCTTAGTTCCCACCCGCACAGTTCCTACTTGATCAATTTCCACCCTAAAAATCCCTACTCAGACTAATTTTCTCCTGATCAACTCCCACCCAAATCAAATTCTTCTTAACTAATGCCCACCCGATTAATCCCTACTCAGATCAATATCCACCCGATTAATTATAAACAGAATATATATTTATATATAATTTTATACTTATTACCACCTGAATCAAATCCTATTTGAATCTAGTCCCATTTAAATCAATTCCCACCCAAATCAATTACAGCCCGAATAAAACCCATCCGATCGATTCCCAGCTAAGTTGTTTGTTTATTTTGCAAGGGTCTTTTTATTTAGCACGGGGTCATTTTTATACGGTTTTTTTTTTGCACAAGGCGTCACTTTTGAACAAGTAACCGTTTTTATATGACATCACTTTTAAACAATTAGTCACTTTTGCACAGTTGATGCTTTTGGTTAGTAATGACTTTAACATTATAAAACTTTTTTAGAATAAATTAAACTAAGTTTGGTTTATATTTTTAAACGCAGAAAGCAATCAAATAAAACTAATACTTTTTTTATTTCTACAATACAAAAACTTTATGTAGTACAAAACATATTATAACAAAAATAAACTCAATTTAAAACTAAACTCAAAAAAATGTGTATTGCTAATAAAAATTTTGCAAATTGTTATTTAAATAATTTATGAAATATTATTAACCTTCAACAGCGCATAATTAAGTGAAGACATTTAAACCTGGTAAGATGAAAAAAAAGATATCAAAATAAAAATTTAATCAAAAACAAAACTTGAATTAAAAAATTTGATCCCTGTATTGTCCGTAATTTTATAGTTAAAATATATTTATATTTTTACTCTCTTACATAGTTTTAAGTAAGCTTTTAGTAGTACTTAGTTTTATTTAGTTTAGTTTCATAACATAGTTTAGTTTCACATAAAATACAGAATTAATCTTAAAGCAGCTAAAATTAAAATTCAATACAACTTTAGTACCATAATAATAATATTACCTTTTTAATAAATGTGTTTAAATAAATATTTTCAGCTTAGTTTTATCAAATTTAAAAAGTTAGCCGTACAAAACTATGACTGGTGCAACTAACTACACCAATGTAATGCAAAATGCAGTCGAAAAAAGTAGATATCTCTGGGAAAAGTGACATCTATGCAAAACTGATACTATGCAAAAATAACTCTCAGTGCATTAATGATGCTGTGTAAAAGTGACATTTAAAATTGATTGGGTTGGAATTGATTCTGGTGGGAACTGATCGGATAGGATTTGATCGGGTGGGACTTGTGCGCGGGTTGAAACTGAGCATTTTACAAAACATAGGTATACTTGTTATTTTTTTATGTTTCTTTTTAATAGACTCTCTATTAAACATTCTAAATACAAAGTTTTTTCAGCATTTCTAGACTATAAATATGAATAAATTATTTATATCTTCAAATTTAGTAAACAAAAAAATATTATCAAAACGAGTTTAAGTAAGCGGATTTTAGTTAAATTATGTTTTCTATTTAGTTTTAGCCAACTGATTTTTAAATAAACCTTATCGAACCTATTTTTAAAATACTATTTAAGTACATCTAGTATAAATTTTTCTGTTATTATTATAAAAACATAAAATTTAATATTTACAAAACATTTATAATCTGTTACGATACTAAATTATTAAATGTGAGTTAAATTTATTTTGGTTAGATTTTTAAGGAGTAGTAATATTATTAAAAATGCATAGAGATAAGAGAGACACTTTATTAGAGCTACTACTTAAGGTCAGATAACTTTTGTGTGGTTAGGAGTTTTTTATTATCAAATTTGAAAAATTTAACTAGTTATCCTTAGAATACAACAAATTTGAGTATTTGTAGTTTTTTTTCAAATTGATTTTTATATATACAATTTTATCCAGTTGTGTAGAGAAGTGATTATCAAAGTATGCAACAGTAAACACTACTGTGCAAAAAATATATTTCAGGGTGCACGAAATTTAACTTGAGGTGCATGAAAAACTATTCTAAACTTCAAAACTTACACAAGATATTCTAAAGTTCTGGTTAAAGAGCAAAAAATGTAAATAGTAATTTTAAGGCTAATTCAGAATTTTAACTAGACATTCTGGAGTTCTTTATAAAGAAATAAAACTAGTTCTCAATTTGAATAAAAACTAAAACATAAAAAAAAGAAGACTTTTAAGTGCTTTTAAGGCTATTATTTAAACTTTAACTAGCTATGCTTAATAAAGAGTAAATCGGGGTAAACAGATCTTTTGCTTTGTGATTAGGGGTGGACAGATTTTGATTAGCTTGATAAAAACGGTCGTAGGGTCAACTTATACAATTTTAAAGACTATAATTAAAATAAACTTTAATTTAAAAAACTTGAAATAATTATTTATATTTATAAACTTATACTTTGCAAACAGATTTTTTATTTTGCGATTAGGGGTGGACAGATTTTGATTAGATTGATAAAAACGGTAGTAGGGTCAACTCATATAATTTTAAAAGCTATAATTAATGTAAAACATCAATGTAAACTTAAATGTAAAAATATTGAAATAATTGTTTATATCTATAAACTTTTAAGTTTTTTTAACCAACCAGGGATTTTTTGAATATCTTCATCATCAGAGTCAATAACATGAACAACGCGCTTCCAAGATTTTGTCACTGTAAAAAATTAATAATAAGTTATAATAACTGAACTGTTTTAAAACAAATAGTACACATTTTCGCAAACGTAAAATAATGAATTGTTTTGTTGTAAAAGTTCATAGAAAAAATTATAAGTGTTCACTTAACAGTATCAAGCTGTTTCGTATGACGAGTGTGAAGTTAGCCTGGTAACGTTTTTCAAGAAGTTTTAAAAAATGTCCAAACTTAAGATCCAATTATTTTCCTTATCTTAATAGCTATGTTTATTTTTCCAGAGAACAGTCCTTTGTGTTTCATTAAAAAAAAATCCATTTGATTGGGGCTTGACTTTTAGTGTTGGGCCCCTTAGAAAAAATGAGTTTTTTTATCAATTTTTACTTAGCTTGAATTCATATTTATTCGTTAATCAAATATGTACAACATTTTTTATCCAACTGTTAATATTTTGTACTATTTAGCCTTATTATAGATTTCCTAATTCCGAAATAAGGCCTAATAAAACAAAATATTAACAGTTAAAAAAATATTTGATTAACTTTGTTCACATATAAATATTAAAAAAAAAAAATCTTACTTTTTTTTTTCGAGCTAAGTAAACATCGATGACAAAACTCATATTTCGTACTATTTGGCCTTATTTCGGAATAAGAAATTCTAGAATAAGGGTAAATAGTACAAAATATTAACAATTGCAAAAATAAAGTTTTGTGCGGAATTGATTAAGTAATAAATATGAATATTAAAAATAATAAAATTATACTTTTTTTTTAATTCGAGCTAAGTAAAAATTGATTAAAAAAACTCACTTTTTCTAAGGGACCCCACATTAAAAGTCAAGGCCCAATACAATGGATTTTTTTTAATTAAACATAAAGGACCGATCTTCAGAAAAAAAAGTTTTCATTAAGCTATTAAAATAAGGAAAATAATTAAATTTAAAATTTTTACATTTTTTTTAATTCTTGAAAAACGTTACCAAGCTAACTTCACACTTGTTTTTGTATGATTGTTAATAAAAAAAACAGTTTAGCTTTTAAGTAAGTTCAATACTAAGAAGTTTATATATTTCAAAACTGTTGACTAAGTAAAAAAACAATCTAAATTATAATTTAACAAATTATAAAAATTTTTAGTTTTAAAAACTTAACACATACTAATTGTAATTAAAAAAAATTAGCTTTTATTTTAATTCTTCAAATACTAGTGTTAGTGCAATATAAAAATATATTATCTATTAAGTTTCGGTGGCAAAAATAAATACGACCTTGGCAAGTATAAAGAATAGTGAATTTCTAAATAGATTGATGCTTATCTATACTGTTGTTTGAAAACTTATTCATGCATGAAAATCTATTCTAATCTATCATTATGTTGCATATTCAAAACTTCAATTTATAAGTGTGAAATTGAAAAATTTTAAAGCAAAGTTTAAGTTATAGTGTTAGTTGCTAAAAAACTCTCTATTTCAATAAGTAAACAGTTATTTTTTATCTAAAGTTTTTAATAAATGCAAAACATCGATCTACTTTTATAAGTTCTACTTTATTCAATAAGAGATTCAATTAATACCAACTGTTTATTAACTTTAAACTAATAGTTTTAATCACGTATAGTTTACATATATATTTGAACTGGACTTCAGAATAGCAATTTCGAATTATTTTGATAATTTCTATCTATGAATTTAAATAACAAACCAGTGTTTTGTGAACTTTCGGTATCTTCATTTGGAATAATTTGCTGTTTTAGAGCATTAATCTTATTCCGAGACATAAAAATACCTCGCTGCATTTTCAAACTCTGATTATTTGGACGATTTTGCAGTATTTTTTGACTTTTACGTATTTTTGGAACCTGATAATTTGAAAATTTTTGCATAGTTGCTAAACTTTGCATACTTGATATTGGTAATGAAAACATTCTCTGAGTTGGTAGAGTGTTTTGAGTTGGAAAGATTCGCTGAGTTGGTAGAGTGTTTTGAGTTGGAAATATTCGCTGAGTTGATGGAAACTTTTGAGTTAGGAAGGCATTTGTTGTCCAGCGAACTGGAGTCTGATACGTAGGAAAAGTTCCATAGCTGTAATATATTTGAACTATTAAGATAAAAAAATACTTTAATACAGCTAGCAACTGTGAAGGTAAGTATGTAAGAATATACTGTAATATTTACTGTTTAGATTAAAAAACAATTAGTATTTAAAATAATGTAAAACACTTTAATAAAACCAAAGTTATGAAATGTACACTTTTTGAAGAAGATCATAACTACATAAATAAAATAATCAATATATGTTTATTAATTTTCAATTAAAAAAATTAAACATAAGTCAATCATTTTAAAAAGTTTACTTACTAATTTCGTTTAGCTAATCATCAGAATAAAATTGCTAAACACTGATATAAATGCAGTGTAAATTTAGATTAAAACATTAATTTTAAAATACCTAACTATAAAATTGTTACTTCATTAAGCATAAAAGTCTGTTTAAAAGCTTTTAATTAGATTTGGATTATACTTAGCTGATTTAAAATTATTTGTAAAACAAAACTAAAAAAGCAAAACCATTTAAGATCGTAGAAATTTTACCTAAAACTAAATTAAATAAAAAGTAGAATACAAAAATACGACAATAAACGACAATAATAATACTAAAAACACGCTATTTATAAAGTTTTTAATTGTAAAAATCGCATTATTTGCAAATTTTCGATTCACAAGTTCTAATTTTTGTTACTAAACTTGTTACAAAACTTTCAATATTTTTTAACAACTTTTAGTTTATAGTAGGTCTATACAAAACAAAACTAATACTTTTATCAGTAATAGTTTTGTAATACTGAACTTTAGAACAATATAAAAGTTATAGTCTTCCAAATATGTTTTCTTCATGAAAGACCTAAATAAATAAAAATTATAAGTTTATTTTTTTTTCATTATTTTCTCTTTGATTTTTTTTTTTGTTTTACTAATTAACGATCGGTGATAGCAAAAATTAACCCAAAAGCTGCGATATTACCTAATTTGCTGCATTTTTAGTTCTGATACATTAAAATAGTTTTACCCTGCTAAAATCTTCTGTATATCAATATTTTCGAATGGTCTATGCTTTGTACTGGACTTTTTTAATTAATACTTAAATAAAATATTTTTCTTTAATATTTCAATTTATAGTACTATGTATATCAAGAGCAACTGAAAAAGATTTCGTGACGTTTTCTTAATCAAATTCGAATTAAAATTGATTTTATATGAATAACAAAAGACTTGAGTTTCTGTAAAAATTTTAACCTAGATTTTTAAAGATTTAAACAACAATGCTTATGTAGTTCTTTAACTTTTTTAGAATAACAATAATAGCAAATTTCGTTTTATAGTCATGATTAAATTTCTTATAAAAGCATGTATATATCATATTTTCTCACTTTTTTAGAAAACCCCAATTATTTCCTGACTTTATTTTTCTTTTTGTTTTTCCTGACTTTTCCGGACCATGTGGCAACCATGTATGTTGATTTATTTCTTACATTATTGTGTATTTAATCAGTTTAAACTTAATGAGAAACCACTTGATAAGAAAACTGAAATCTAGAGCTTTTGTTAAACAGTACAAAGGTCCTAGGTAAAAAAAGCCTGAAACTTTTTTTATATTTTTTGAAAAAAATGTTTAATTACTTTTTTTAAATCTGGAACGCTTCGGAAAAAAGCTAAATAACTATTCAATTATTATACTCAGCTGCTCTATTTAAAGTAAACACTAACGTCACTCACGTAGAGCAAACACAGAAATATTAAGCAACAACAAAAAAACTTATGGAAGCTCCAACTAACTTTCTTTCCAGCTTTTTAGCATACAAATATATTTGAAGGAATTTATGCAAACCTTGAATTTAAGAGAAAAAAATAAATAATTTTTTGTTTATGATATTCAAGTACTACAACAAACTAAATTTAGAATGATAGCAATAACAGTATCACTCTATAAGAGCAAACATAAAAATAATTAAGCCATAAAAGTGAAAGCTCTAACTAACTTTCTTTCCAACTTTTTAGCGTGCACTAGGTACTTGGGCGTCACAACATTGCTGCTCGCCACAAACTCAGGAAAAATTAATAAATCGCCCACCGCAACGTTGATCACGTCCCCGTCACTATCTTGTTGGTACTCTTCATTGTCTTGTTTGAACGGGTAGCTGTACTTGTGGCAATATGTAGTAGACAAATCGTTTTTGGTGGAACTAGAGAATCTATGAATAGGATATTCCTTCATGTGCCTTAGGGGAACCTGATTAAAAAAGTGTTTTTTTTTACGCTAGAAATAAAGGAAGCTGTGTTAGAAAATTTAATGAATAAAACATAACAAACCAAACTCTTTTAGAAAGTTTAAAGTGTTTTAAACTTTTTTTGATAAAAAAAAAAATCAGAAATAAAATACAGTAACCTCTCGCTTATTTACGCACATTGTATCCACAGAAAAAGTGCGTAAATATATGAGAGATCGTAAAGAAACGAGAGGTACCAAATATACTCACTAAAATGGCGGTTTTTTAATATTGCTTCTAGTTTAAAGCAGACTGGGCACTTTCCCACTTTTAACAATTTGTTTACTTAATTTATAAATATGAAAATAACAGATAAAACTATACATATATTAAAAAAAAAGGAATTGAATTACTATAAAATAATAATACGAGTAGAATAATTTTACTATTTTAATAATAAGTAGAAATATCCTTTATCCTTATTTATATGTGACATTTATATTCTATTTTACTTAGCAAATTCAATTTATAATTAAGCATTTCTTCACAATTATAAAATGGTGTTTATTAATATATAATGCAAGACTGCTGTATCATTCCTTTGTGTTTTAAACTCTCATTATTTCATTATACTTTCATTATTAAAAAAAGTCATGTTTATTTCAGAATTTTTATTTAATCTCTTATTGTTTACAAAATTTCTGATATACTGAGGTATAACTAAATGTTTATCAATTAGTCAAGGAACATAAATTTACAAAGTCTAAAGATATAGAGGTGTGTTAGCATTCAAAAACATATTTTAACTTAAAAATATACATAAAACCTAATTTGTGCAATATCAAAAAAAAAAAAATATTTTTTGAATTTTATAGAATTCTGAAATGCGTAACTAAACGAGAGTGCGTAACGTCACGAGTGCGTAAAGATCCGAGAGGTAACTGTACTGATTTATTTTTCTGAAAGTCACTTGTTTGAAAATTATCAAGATCAGAAAGTTGAAATAATAGTAGAGCAAATTATGTTTGCCTAAAAACACAAGTAAAAATTATAATCCTGGGAGGTGATAAAAATGGCGCAGCCAATGGCAGATGGTAATAACCCTGTTTGTAGGCTGTGCTTAAAAGAATCAACAGCCGTTATGTATGCATTAAAAAAGTAAGGTTGTTTAAATTAGAGGAGCGAATTCATATAATCTTGTCGACACATGAAAAAGTTCCTCTTAAAATACAATTAATTTTGAAGTAATTGATAGTCAATTAAGTGTTGTCTTTGTGAATTTTAGTTGTTTGATTAGTTAGATGGAAGATCAATCTTTGTACTGAATTTTTGTCATGCACAATATAACGTCATATTGTTTTTTGTTTTTTTGCATAAGTTTTGCATCTTTGTTTAGTACAGTACTTTTTATTTTTAGTTTAAGTGGTTGATGATTGAAGCTTTATGAAAAATTAAAGCTTTATGAACCATATGTACCAGTATTTTTTGAATCGTACTTTTCCAATAAATTATTTGAAAGCCCTTCAAGTGGGATCTGTAGAAGGTGTTCAAGATTAAACAATAGCCTTATTTTATAAACAAATATATGTATATATATATATATATATATATTTATATTTATATATTTATGTAACTATATAAAAACTATAGTTTATACAGCTGTTTCATACATGAAATATAAAATTTCATGTACTCCTCAGTAAACTAAAGTTTAATACAAAAGTAAATAGAAATTTAGACTTTGAAAACTTTTATTATAATTGTGACGTAGTAATGATACAGTTTGTTGTTCAGTTAGCTGAATTTAAAAATAATACGCTGTAGTTGTTAATTTATGCATTTTAGGAAACTTTAGAAAGGTTATTTTAGAAAAATGCTTTAAGCTATTAGAAAAATTTTTTAGACTGTTGGAAAAATGTTATAAAATACTCGTTTGAGCCGATTCAAATTTTATTTTGTTTTGATATTTAGTTGGTTCAAATTTTGTTAAAAAAGTAATTTTGATAATAGATACATATGTTTTGTCTTTCGCTTTTCTTGTTTAGTGTTAAGTTCTTATTTGATTTTTTGATTTATATTTTTTCTAAATTACAAAGTTTGCTGCCGAATTCAGTATTGAATTTTGATTTTGTCCTGTTTAATATTTCCCATTTAACTTTGTAGTCTGTGTTGTTTTCTTTTAAATTCCATATGTAGTTCGCTAGTTCTGTTGTGTGTCTTTTGTTAATATTGTTGAATGATGATTTCTGGTTTCTGTATCTTTGTTTAAAAGTAATTCCTGTGGATCCTATATACTGCTTTGTTGTTTTAATTGATGTTACTGTTGCTTTATATATTATATTTGAGACTAGGCATTTGTTATTTAAAGGGCAAGGTTCTTTACGGCAATTACAAAGTTTATCTTTTATGGTGCTTTTATCGTCTATTTTGTTTTTGTTTAACATTTTATTGTTGTGAGCTTTTATTTTACTTCTGAATTTATTTGTACAACTGTAGGATATTTTAATTGTGTTTCGGTTGAATATTTTATGGAATGGGTGGTTTTCGTCAAATGGTGTGGGTATCAGATTTAAGAATTGTTTTGCGTATTTCGGAACTTACATTTAGACTAAATGATGGGTTGAAAATATCATGTCCCTTTTTCTTTGTTTTTTATTTCTTTCTGGTAAGGTGGTCTTATCGTATTTTAAGATGTTTTTATAATTGGCCGAATTTAATGATTTTTGGTGTTCATTTTTTACATTGTTAAAGGATTCTTCGTTATTAAATAGTTTTATTAGCCTTCTGATTATTGTTTCTGGTAGTTGTTTTAGTATTTATCGGGGGCGATTGGAGTCGTAGTTTACGTATAAAATTGGTGAATTTGGTTTGTTATATGGTTGGTAACTTGAGTTTAATATGTTGAACGATGCATCTAAGAAATCTGTTTGAAATCATCCGGATTCTATCGTTATTTTAAAGCCGTTTTGTTTCAAAAATTTATTTGAATATTTAACAGTGTTTTCAGCTGATCTCGATGATTTGCTTCTTATTATCCCTAGTCCGTCATCTCTATATAATACGAATTCATTATCTATGAAAATCTCACTTTTTTGTTTTCATTTAGTAAATATTACCCTGTTAAATCGCAGATTTCTGCCCAGTTAAATGATCCCATACTTACATCAAATAATTGGTCTGAACTTGTTTTTTCCTAGATTTAGTTTTTATGTGTTAAAATTGCTTTACAAGAGTTTATTATTAGATTCATTTCTTTGTCTGTTATTGGGTAAAGTTTTTCAGCAAATTCTAATGATTTAATTAAATTATTTTTGGTCATACTAAGGTAAAATTTAGTGATATCGAATTTTATGATTCTGTAGTTTTTGTTAATTTTAGAATTTTTGAACCAGGTGATCACTTTTTCTGCAGCTTTCAATTGGTTTAATTTAGAATGTTTTCGTATTGTACAATTAATTTTATCTATTAAGTTTTTTGAGTGTTTGTTGAAACGTGATTTACTTGGTTTTATAACTCTGAATTCAATTTTATTGTAAAAGTTTTCTTTGTGATCTTTGATTGAAAAGATTGCTCGTTTTTCCTTTAGGGTTTAACTAAGTGAAATCAAAAAAAGTAAGATTTTTATAGATAATGAACTCGGATTATATAGATGCGAACTAGGGATAATAAGAAGCAAATCACCGAGATCAGTTGAAAACACTGTTATATTTTTAATTAAATTTTTGAAACAAAACATATGTATCCATTATCAAAAATTCTTTTTTAACAAAATTTGAACTAACTAAATATCAAAACAAAATAAAATTTAAGTGGCAAACACGAGTATTTTATAACATTTTTCCAACAGCGCAAAAAAAATTTCTAACAGCTTAAAACATTTTTCTAAAATAACGTTTCTAAACTTTCATAAAATGCATAAGTTAAAAACTACAGAGTATTATTTTCAAATACAACTAATTGTACAACAAACTGTATCATTACTACGTCACAATTATTATAAAAATTTTCAAAATCTAAATTTCTTTTTATTATCGTAATAAACTATAGCTAACTGAGGAGTACATGAAATTTTATATTTCATATATGAAACAGCTGTATAAATTATAACTTTTATATAATTAAATAAATATTTAGCTCCAATTTAATTTATCGGGCACTATCGACCAGAACTTTTTATAAAACCTTTAATATATATATTTATATATTTTTTTAGTTATATAACGAGGTACAGTTTTATACAGCTGTTTCATATGTGAGATATTTCTGTCTCATACAATCTTTAGGAAGGCTTTAGTTAATTTTATATGATTTGCAGAAAGTTGGAATTTTAAAATTTTCTTAATATTATGAGGTAGTAATAATTAAGATTTATGTGCTTATATATACGTAGATAAATAGCATGTAATTAGTTTGCAACTACTTAAAAAATCTTAATTTTTCAATGAAAGTCACTAAAAAACGTTTTAAAGATGTTAAGTTTTGTTATAAAGTTTTTTATACCTGGTTAACAAAGAAAAACAGCGAATCATCATTAACATCATTTCCATCAGCGTAATAGACGCATTTTGCAGCATAGTTGGATTGGTATACACCTGGTCCATATTTACCCACTGCAGAAATATTGTAACTAAATATACTTGAAAAGAATGACATTTGCTACAACTTGTGAAGCTGTATTTTTGATTAATTAAAAATTAAGTAGTTAAAAAACTCTAAACTAAAACTTAGTTGAAAACAAACCTTTTGAAGGTATGAAGCCATAGTTCAGGATTCCCTCAACATTCTTCCTTGGAGTTCCGTGGAAAATCAAAATGTTCTCCTTCTCTTTAAACTCAGGGACTATAAGTTCAGGGTGAATCCTGCAAATTCTCTCAATTTTAAATTCCGTGTTCTTTAAAGGTTCACTGCTGGTGTTCATGAATGACTTCTCAATCAACTCGTAATCTGCATTGTCCTTGCTCAGAACTTTCAAGTTGTAAAGAGAATCGTGTTTGTTGACAAATCTCAAATAGCTGTCCTCTACTTCGCCAAGTATTTCTGGCATATCAATTGTTACTATAAAAAACCTGAAAGAAAAAAGTTTTAAAACTGCAGCCATTTTTTAATATTTTACAGATGTTAAAACTATAATTACAATTTAGATAAACACTTTTTTTTTATAATAGTTTATTCTTAACTGAGTTTAGATTAGAGTTTCTGATTTTTAAATACTCTACTTTGGATATTCCTAAAAAAACTATTCAGCTACAGATTTTATCATTAAATAGTTATTCTCTTCTTCATTATTAGGGTTTTTAGTAAATAATTTTGTTAAATATTCTAACTAAGTTTAAGTCAAAGCCAAATTACATAGTTTAAATTTAAATATAATAACAACCTTTCAAAAATGACTAAAACAAAATTTAAAATATTTTAAACTCTGTTAAGTTACTAGAATTATTTTATATTAGTCTAAATCCACATTATTGATTACAACTTGTTTAAAACCTCTCTATTACGGCATATTTTGTTATAAAAATCCACAAATAAAACAACAAAATAAGCAGGGTTGCCACTCTTTGAGTCAAAAATACTACCTTGAGTTTAAATGTTAAAAAAAAAATTGCCTCAGGCGCAAACTACTTATACCTCATGTTCATTTTTCTCTTTTAAAATTAAATAAAAGTAAAGTTGTTTGCGTATGCTACTAGATTAGCTGTTAATACTGATTTTTAAAGTTCTACGTTTATAGTTTAAATAAATTAATATTTTAAAAAAATTTGAGGGTAGTTTTGTATAAGTACTTTAGTTAACTGTAATAGAAAATAGTTTGACTTCTTAGGACTTTAAATTTGACTGATTTTAATCTTATTATAAAAAGTACTCATTTGCATGAATAAACTGGAATCATGATTATTTATAATTTGTGAATAAAAAAATACTATATTATTTCTAAAAACATGGAAGAAATAGCACGAAGGCTAAAATTGTTTTTAAAAGCATCTCTAAATCAATAAAAATCATGCTTTTGAACAAAATTTGTTATATACAGGGTTGAAACTCGTTTTTTTTAATTTTTCCAGTTTTTCAAATTTCTTCCAGGTTTTTAAATATACACATTTTTGTGTCTGTTTTTAGTGTAAAGTTAAATTTAAGGTATGAAACTGTGTTCAATAGTATAAAAAGGTTGAAAAGATACTGTAAAGCTACTTAAAATTAGTGATGTACCGGACCCACAATTTCGGGTCCAGCCGGACCAGGATCCGGACTTTTTTTTCAAATTAGAATACGGCCGGATCCGGATATCAGACAAAATTGGCAATATCCGGCCGGACCCGGATAGTGAGTCCGGTACATCACTAGAATAAACTAGCCTGAGTCAGAATGAGGTTTTTAAATACTGAAAAAAAAGAACTTTAATCTAATAATAAGTAGAACAGCTAGCCACAAGGTTTACAAATTTAGGTGTTATTTACAATTAAAAATCTTAAATCAAGTTCTTGAACAAAATACACTAGAAAATTGCAAAATATTGAAAACTTGATCAGCTCAAACTCATTCAAAATCTAAAAGAAAACAAGCCTGAGTTTTTATAAAAAAACTAAACTAGCCTGAGGCAGTCCAAGATTTTCTAAAATTCCCAAAAGTTTTCAAACTAGCAGGGTTGCCACTGTTTAAGTCAATAAAACTAGCTAGAGTTAGTACAAACAAGCCTGAGTGAGAATGAGGTTTTTAAAAACTGAAAAAATTACTTCAATCTAATGCTCAGTAGTACAGCTAGCAAAGATTGACAATTTGGTAGTAAAGTTGTGGACTGATTGTGGTACACTTAACGTATTAGTACTACCCATCTTAATTAAATCCTACCTTATTTAGTTCACTAAATAATCATCTAACAAATACTAAATTCTAACTGAGACTACTTTCTATAATCAGACACGACAGTTTTAAGTGATGAATCTTTTATATAAAACACAACAAGAAATACTAGCATATAAAAAATTGTTAATTACTTTGGTAGTACTTTAAAAAACTGGAAGCTATTTAAATCTATATCAAAAGACTTAAAACAATAAACTAAAAATTAAATAAAACTTTTAGTGAACAAGAAACTGTAAAATTTTTAATAAACCATTAAACTATAAACCTGGCTTAAATATTTAAACAATTAAACACCAGTTAAAATATTCACTTTTAAAACAAAACACTACTTACAATAAACATTCACAAAAAAGTTCAAGATATTTTGTTGCTTCAAGCTGCACACCAAACTAACTAACTGCTTACATATAAATTGCCTGTCATGTTCTCTTGTTTTGTTGCATCAGTATTTAGTTTAAAACATTTCGTCATATGATTCTCATTGGCTCGTACATTCAACCGTATTAACTCTAAATATTCTCTGAGCTCAACTTTAAACAATAGATAGTGCAAGTATTCATTCCAAAGTTTTCAATTTTACAGCATATGTAAAGAGTTGCATTTCTGAAATGTTTATTTCATAGTTTAAATGTAAACTAATGTAAATTAGTCACGTGTACAAAATGAGACAATCACGGTAGGTGTTTAATTTTAATTGACGAAAATGACTCTTATTAATTTACACAAGGTTTGTTTTTGAAAAATACTTTTCAGTATGTTCTTTTTTACTAACTAGATCCTAGTCCGGCCTGATTTCTGTTAGGATCCGGCCGGACCCAGATCCGGACTTTTTTTTCAAATTAGAATCCGGCCGGATCCGGATATCAGACAAAAATGACACTATCCGGCCGGACCCGGATAGTGAGTCCGGTACATCACTACTTAAAATGTATTTTTTAATAAAAAATTTTTGGTGATGACAAGGTTTATCTATCTATATGATAAATTTTCTACCGAAATTTTACTACCGAACATGTTAAAATTCTTCAAAATTCCAGGTTTTTTATGGTTTTTTGTTAAAATTCCAAGTTTTCCAGATTGTTTTCAGAATTTCTTAAATTCCAAGTTTTTTCATGCTTTTTTTTGCCTAAAAAGTCAAATTCCAGGTTTTTCCAGGATTCCAGGTAAAGTGGCAACCCTGTTATAAAAAAAAAACAAATATTAAAATCTTATCACTTAAATTTTGTTTTAGATCTAGAAACAATATGTTTTAAGATTTTTAAAATTTTAAAAGTATCCAGAGATTTTTATATGTAATCAAAACTTTCCTGAATCTTACTAATAAAAAAAATCAAAATGTTTTGAGTTATCCTGAAATTTTCTTGAACTTCAAAACACCCTGAGTTATCCTGAGTACGCTGTAGAAGAAACTACATTCTTTAAAATTAAATTTTAATGAGATCAAATCTTTAACACATTAGATAGTCTAAGAAAAGAACTTTAGAATGTATATACAGGGTTGCAACTCATTTTTACAAAATTTTTTCTAGATTTTCCAAAGTTCTTCCAGGGTTTTAAAAGTACACATTTTTGGGTCTATTTTTAGTTTTAAGTTAATTTCTATTTAAAAAACTGTGTTAAAAAGTTTAAAAATATTGAAAACATACTGTAAAGATACTTTAAATGTGTTTTTTTATAAAATTAATTTTTGATGATCACAAAAAATCTTATTTATATGATAAAGTTTTTGTGTCAAATTAAAATTTTATAACTGAAAATTATAAAATTATTAAAAATTCCGGGTTTTTCCAGTTTTTTTTTTTTGAAAATTTCTCTAATTCCAGGTTATTTTAGCCTAAGTTGTCAAACTCCAGATTTTTCAAGGTTTTTTCAGGCTTCCAGGTGTAGTGGCAACCCTGTATATACTTAAGAAAAAATTTTTGAACATAATAATTAGTAATTATACAATAGGATATAAAACACTTACAATTTAAAAACAACTAGATATATTTCGAGAAATTCTTATCAGTAGAGTACAAAGTTAACAAGAGAAGAAATTTTACAAACTTATATAGTAACCAAGTAATCATAAAAAAATTAAGAAATTAGTAAAAGACAAAAGCAATCAGTAGCAATTAAAACCATTCAAGTTTACTTGCTTTAAAATTAATCTACAGTAAAACTAAACATCATATAATGAAATCAACACTTATAAAGTATTTAAAAAATAAAGAAACAGTATAGTCCAAATAATTTTGCTTACATAAAAAGTATTCCTTAACAAAACAAAAACACAAATTAGAAGCTTTTACTTCATTTTTAGTACAAAACTGCTGTTGTTTAAATTACAAGTTCATATATTGGTCAAAATATACAAGCTAGTTGTGTAGTGTAGGTAGCTATCAAGAATAAATGGGGGTCTTGAGAAAAATATACTTCAAAAGTTAATAAAAATAGCTAAGACAATATATGTCCCGTACAATTTTTTTTATAAATTGGCTTAAAATTATGACTATTAAACATTGAGCTTTTATTTATTTAGTTCTGTTTAAACTATCATTAAATTAAAATGCAATTTAGAAAAATAACAAAATATTTTACAATTTGTTTATAAATTAAAAACTTTCACTAAAACATTTTAGTAATTTAATAATGTTAATAGACTGAATGGAAAGAAAACTTATGGTCAATTACACATATTGGTTAAGAAATTCTAACATTAACTTACAATTTTGAAATTTTTTTCACCTTTATTTAAACTTTAGCAAACTCAAGCTAAAATAAAATAAATTCTTTGTATGAGGTGTTTAAGCACAAATTATAAAAGTTTAATTAGAAATTGAACATAAATATTAAGTTCATATAGTTTGCATAACACAATTCAAATGAAACAGATTTTAAGTTTAATAGTATAAATGTATATTTTCAACTTTTAAGAATTTTACTCAATTTTTTATGCAACATATCCGCAGTGGCTTTGAAGCTCTACTAATTTTTTGTGAGGAATTCAGAAAGTTCAAAAAATAAAATCCCCATTGATGAACAGTAAACTAAAAACATTAAAAAACCAATAAACCAGAACAAAATTTAATTTTTAAACGAAAAAGACAAAGGTAAATAAATCATTAATAATTAAAAAACAAACTTAAATTATCTAAAAAAAAGTTTTTATTCATAAGGTATTTATTTCAAACATCATCAATAATGAAAAAAATACTTGCAAAACATTCAATTATCAAATAAAGTATAATTTATAGAAACAATTTATAATTAAGTAGTTTTAGAACTGATACTGTTTTTAAAATAGTAAAAATATATATATTTTATTAAACTTTTATCTAAAACTGTTATTCTCGACAGCCAACTAACTAATAAATATAAAAACAAAAAATTGACTTAAATAAAAGTATAAAGTTTATAATAAGTAATAAGTTTTTTAAATTCAACTGAATATTTTTTACATATAGTATGTAATAGCTTATATAAAGTCTAAAATACTACCTTTGAACTTTAATATTCTGTTATAAAGATCCATTATCAAAATAATGATGTAAGCAGGGTTGCCACTTTTTCAGTCAAAAAATCTGCCCTGAGTTATCCACAATGTTTTAAAAGGTTTAAAAAAAATATTATTTTCAGACGTATACTACTTATACCTCATGTATATTTTTCTTCTTAATAAATAAGGGAAAATACTTTTGTATATGCTCTAGATTAGATCTTTGAACTTGTGAAAATTACTGTTTCTAAAAGTTCAACACTAAAAGTTTAACTCAATTGATATTAAAAATGAAAATTTGTGAATTATTTTGTGTAAGTATGTTAATTAACTTTATATATAATAGAAAATAGTCTGATTTTTGAAACATCTTAATTGACTAACTCAAATCTTACCATACAAAGTAGTCACTTGCATAAAACAAGGTTGCCACTGGATTTTGGCAAATTTTCTCCAGGCTTTTAAAATTTCATCCAGATTTTTAAATAGTCACGTTTTTTGTTCTACTTTTAGTTTAAATTAAGTTTAAGGTTAAAAACTGCGCTAAATCGTATAACAATATTAAAAAAAAAACACTGTAAACCTACTTTAAATATGTTTTATGATAAAAACATTTTAATCAGCACAAAAGTTATATATTTATATGATTGACTTTTTGCTTCAAATCGAAATTTCATTACTTAAATGCAAAAATTATTTAAAACTCAGGTTTTTTAGTGATTCTTGTTCAAAGTCCTAGATTTTTCCAGTTTTTTTAATGTCTCAATTTCCAGGTTTTGACAAGTTTTTTAGCCTAAGTTGTCAAACTACAGGTTTTACAGGATTCAAGATTTTCTCGAAATCCTAATTAATAAAATCCAATAATCATAATTATTAATTTCAGAATTGAAGAATTTTAAGAATAGTGAAGAAATAGTTACAAGGCTTAAAAAAGCCTTTCAATATCAATAATGCTGTTTAACAAAATTTGTAAAATAAAAAAATAAAATACAGAAACTAGATCAACTAAAGTTTACTTTAGATCTAGAAAAAAATCTTTCCTGAGATTTACAAAAGTTAAAAGTATCCTGAGAATTTAAAAAAAAACTGTTCCTAATCTTTGTGAGTTAAAAAAATTAAAATCTCCTGAGTTACCCTGGGTTATCCTGAAAATTTCAAGTGTTTCTAAACATTCTGATTCCTGAGTACCGTGAGTAGGTGGTAAGTCTTTATAAAAATAATTTTTGTTTAGAAATTAAATTCAATAGATTCAAATTCTAAACAAATAATCAATGTAAAAGAAACTGTTTAAAAAATGTATATACCAAAGTAAAAATTTACTGTTTAAACTAGAATTATAAAACTTAAAAAAAGAATATTAAATAAAATTTTCCATTCAACAATAAAAGCAATATTAAATTTAATAATTGAAACTACATAATGATTAATAGTACTGTCTGTCTGCTGGAAGGACTCTAAGCTATTACACTTTTTTACAGGTTCAAGATAGTTTCATACAAGTTATAAAGACATATATCTAAGGAATGTTGCACATTGAAATTTTGCATCAAAATACTTTCTGGTTGACTGACTCCACATTATTCAACAACAAAAACAATTAAAAAGCGTGTGAAACCGAAGTTTAATTACATACTGTTTATAAAAAACAAGTTTGAAACAGATGCAATACACGACGATACTTTTGCACAAAAGGTCATTTATGTACGAAGACACTTTTGCACGAGCAGAAAATTTTACACAGAGATATTTTTGCACGGGTTAATTTTTTTTTGTTAATTTTAATTCTATTTGCAATTTTTTTTTTACTTTTACTGTAACTCCTAACCTTCATCCTTGTCGGTGAGTAATTTTATTTTTTCTAGTTGTTTATTTTCTTTTATTTTTCTATCACTGTTACCCCTAAGCCTTACCCTCGATCGGTAACTTTTTTCTTTTTTAATTAATTTTTTTTAGTTGTTTTTTCACTTATTTTATAATAATAATGTTAATAGTTGTTATATCTTCATATATTGTTATCACTGTTACCCCTAACCCTTACCCTCGGTCGGTAGCTTTTTCTTTTTTTTTAGATTATTTTTTATTTTGATTTAATTTTTTTTTAATAGTAATGTTTATTAGTTATTTATTTTTATATATTTTTTTATCATAGTTACCCTTTATCCTTACCCTCGGTCTGTAGCTTTTTTTTCTTTATCTTTAATTATTTTATATTTTTGAGTTGTTTATTTAGTTTTTTAATATTAATGTTTATAAGTTACTTATTTTATTTATAACTGTTACCCCTAAGGCCTTAACCCTTACTCTCCGTCAGTTACTTTTTTTCTTTTTATTAAAAATTCTTTTTTTTTTTGTTTTTTAATCTCTCGTGCAAAAATGTAACTCGGGTAAAATTAACCCTTGGTGCAAAATCTTCTTCGTCTAATTTTGTTCCCTCGTACATTTATGTGCCTGGGTGCAAATTTGGCTTCGTACAAATTTGTGCAATCGTGCAACTTTGTTCTCGTGCAATTTAGTCCCCTCGTGCAATTTTGTCTTCGTACAATTTAGACCCATTCCCAAATTACATTAATGCTATTGGTTTTTATAACCTTCCAAATTTACTGAAAAATTAAGTAATTGAACTAAGTTGTTTATAAAACAGCAAAATACTGTAGTTAAATTTACTAAACTTTAATCAAAATATTCCCTTTTAGTTGTCCTGAGATGCTTAAAAACTTAAAAACTATTCTGTGTTTTTTTTGAAAAAACACTATCCTAAGCTTTTATTTAACTTATTTTATTTCGAGTTATCCTGATTTTTCCTGAGTCATCCTGATATTTGTAAAAACTTCAAAATATTCGGAGTTATTCTGTGTGTCCTAACTCCTGTGTATTCTTAATGCGTGGCAACTCTGATGGAAGTACAAAATTTACAATAAAAAAAAAACCTTTTTGTTGAAAACTTTTGTAATAAAAGTCAAAAAAAAAACGAAGTGTATATGTAATAACAGAAGTTAGCATATGAACATTTAGTTTCTATACTTAACTTCTCATTTGTAAAGTATTCTTTTTCAAAAACTATACTGTTTGACAAAATAAATATAAAAATACAAACAAAATTAGATTTTGTTTGCTTTAATTTGAGTTTATAAAACTAGATCAACTACAAAACTTTGATAACTTTTAGATTAAAGTTGCTTTTGTTATATTTCTTAAATCTTTACTTCCTATATTTGTCAAAAAGCATGCATTTGGTCGTACAGATAAATGTAGTCATCAAGGGTAAATGGAGTCTGGTAAAGAATTGTTAAAATTCAGAAAGATGAGTTAAATTGTTACAGAGTTTAATGTAAAAAAACAATTTTCATTCTTTTCAGAAAAAACTCACTAAATTACAAAAACTTTTTCATGAAATTTGAAAAAGAGTGTTATTATTGATGCTGTAGAAACAAGCAAACCAACAGACTTTATTACCAACATCAATATCATATTAAATGTAACTGCTAGAAAATATAAACAGAAAACGAACATAATTAAAAGAGAGTAAGCACTAAATGTAATTGTTTTTAACATCTGTGTGTGAAGAAGTTTAACTACTAGTTCCCTTAAAAACTCTAAACTGATTTGAAAACTATAGAACAAGTTTTAGGAAAAAATTAAACTAAAAATGATAATTTAAAATCATTAAATTGTGTTGGTAGATCACAAAGGTTAAAATAGCCCTATTATTATCTAGCTTAATAATTTAGAATTTAAAGACAGACTTTAAAAGGTGAGAAGTTTAAAAGTTATGAATGAAGGAGAAGAAACAAATATTTATATAAACTCTGACAGAACCGTCTTAGAACTAGCAAAATTCATATCTTAAGTGAAAAAGTTAAACTAAATCAAGTGATAGTAGACCAAAATAAAGCAAACGTGAAATACGTAATCAGGACTAACAAAATAGTGGAATAAACAAGACAGCCGTTTCGTTTCAGTTCCCAGGAGCCCTTGGACTAGTAAACTTGTGAGTTCACTTGACAGCTCTAAATACTTCAAATCATTTAAATTTTTCTGATAAATTTTATACTAACTTTATTAAAACAGTAATCATTTAAGAATTAAATACACTATATTATTAAAATAAAGTTGATTTCTTAAAGAACTATTTGTACATCAACAGTAATGATTTATTTCTTCGTACTGATACATGGTTAACTCAAAAAGTCAATAATACCATAGTCTGTCGTACTAATTTAACTGTATTTTTATACGAAACGATAGGAGAGGTAGGGTGGAGGTGTTGCTTTACTTTAATTCTATTAAAATTTTTAAATTTTAAAAAACTTAATTTCTTTAACCACATTAATTTAAAAAAAGATATAATCAAACGTAACTTTTTTAAAACATAAAGCTAATATTTTTCTGTGTCTACCGTAACCCAGTGTCTTGAAAATATTCGTTGACAGTTACAAAAAGTAATCAAAATTTCTTAATTTTTTTTCAAATGACTTTGTTTTGTTCTTGGTGATTTTAATTTTCCAAGCATAAGTTGGAAAATTCCTAGCGATGACTTCAATGAAAATCATGAGTTTTTTTATTAAATCTTGCTAGGAATTTATTTTTAACTTAAGTAATCAAAAGTCAAACTTACATAAATGGTAACATAATTGATCTCTTAAATTGCAATAATTATTTTATTACCTCAATTTTCAGGTTTCGGTAAGTTTTTTAGCCTAAATTGTCAAATTACAGGTTTTTACATGATTTCAGAATGTGATCGAATCCTTATAAATGAAATCGAATCATCATAACTATTAATTTTAGAATTGAAACCAAAAATAAAATATTATTTTTAAAAATAGTGAAGAAGTAGCTACAAGGCTTAAATTGTTTTTATAAACCTCTAAAAATTAATAATGCTTTTGAACAAAATTGGTATATAAAAGAAACAAAATACAGAGTCTAGATCAACTAAAATTTACTTAAGATGTAGAAAAAAATCTGTTCTGAGATTTTTATAAGTTTAAAGTATCCTGAGAAATTTAAAAACAGTTAAAACTGTACTGAATCTTTATGGGTTAAAAAAATTAAAAAATCCCGAGTTACCCTGGGTTATGCTGAGAATTTCTAAACATTCTGGTTCCTGACTACCGTGAGTAAGTGGTAAGTCTGAATAAAAAACTTATTTTTGAGAAAAAAAAAAAAAAAAAATCAAATCTTTAACAAATAACAGATAAATGAGAGAGTGTTTTAAGAATGTATTAAAGTTTAAGAATGTACCAAGTAAAATTTTACAGTTTGAACTAGAATAATAAAACACTTTAATAAATAAAACATTAAATAAAACTTTCCGTTAATTAATAAAAGCAATATATTCTATACTGAAACTACATAATGACTCATAGAACTGTCTGCTAGAAGGATTCTAATCTAATACACACTTTTGCAGGTTCAAGATAATCTATATAGAAGTAAGAAAGACATATTTTTAAGGAATGTTGCACATTGAAAATTTGCATCAGAAAACTTTCTGGTTGACTGACTCCACATTTTTCGACAATCGAAACAATGAAAGAGAATGTAAAAACCGAAGTTTCATTACATACTGTTTATAAAAAACAAGTTTGAAACAAAAGCAATACTCAATCTAAACCATTTTACAAAAAAGCAATTTTTTAACCGAAGATAACAATTAAACTTAACCATTTTCAATCAAACTTAATAGTTAAAATAAATTTTCTATCTTGTTCTAGACACTTTTTGATAGGTCTTGGAACAGGGTTGCTACTTTTGGGTAGCTGTCAAATTTGCACGGGCGTACAAAATTGCACGAGGGGAAATGATTTAACGAAGATAATTTTGCACGTAGGGTCATTTTCGTACGAAGACACTTTTGCACGAAAAGAAAATTTCGTACAGATACATTTTTGCACGGGTAGTCTTTTTTTTTGTAATTTTAATTTTTATTCTTCTAACTTAGTTTTTTTTTTACTCTCACTGTTACCCCTAACCCTTGGTCGGAAAGTAATTTTAGTTTTTTTAGCTTTTATTTCAATTTTTTTTCTATCACTGTTACCGCTAATCCTTACCCTTAGTCGGTTACTTTTTTTTTTATTAGTTTTTAATTTTTTTTTCTTTATTTATTTATTTAATAATAATGTTTATAAGTTGCTTTTATTTACTATAACTGTTACCCCTAACCCTTACCCTCGGTCCGTAACTTTTTTTTCTTATTTATTAAATTTTTTTCTTGTTTCTTTTTTTCTTTTTTTCCTTTTTTTTTTTTTTTTGTTTTCTCGTGCAAAAAAGTAAATCGGGTAAAATTAACCCTTTCGTTTATATCAATTTTCCAAGCTTAAGTTGGACAATTACTAGCGTAGACTTCAATGAATCTCATGAGTTTTTTATTAATTCTTGCAAAGATTTTTTTTTAACTCAGGTAATCAAAAGTCAAACTTACATAAGTAGTAACATAATTGATTTCTTAATTTGGAATAAGTGTGAATAAGATAGAATCATAACTTATTTAATTAATTTACCGTCAACAAACACATGTGACCATAATTTAATTTTATTTAAAAATAAAAATGAAAGTCAAAAAGTACCTAATGCTAAAAAAGATTCATATGATTTTAATAAGGCAGATTTTGAAAACATCTATAAGTACCTGTTGAAAAATAATAAGACCTCATTATTTAACAAGTTAAAAAACTTTCAACATTTTTATAATCTATTCATAAGGTTTATTCAAGCCTCAATCAAATGAACCGAGAAAATATCATCCAACTCTATTCTGAAATTAACAAAAGTAAAAATTTTCTATCTCACATTAAGAACTATGAAAAGAAAAGTAAGACATACATCATTTATAATAAATTAAAAACAAATTATAAAAATAAGTCAAAAGAGTATCAATTACCTGTAAAAAATACAGTTTTGATTATGAAGAGAAGTTCTACAATACCAAATTTCAAAAAAGTTTTAAAGTTTTGTAAAATCAAAATTTAGATAATAACTGCAATACCCCTTGCAATTGACAATGATAAACATTAAGCAGTAAAATAATATTTTGAAATAGTCTCACACTGTCTAACAGAAATTTTTAAAAAGTATTAGAAAACAGATGATAACCATTAAAGTTTTAAACGTGATCAAAATAATTGTAGTAAAATGAAAAACTTTTTTTTTTAACTTGTGAAGACATTAAAATTTCAATCCACCACCTAAAAAATAAAGTCATTAGAACCAAGAAGTATCCCGTTCTATTTAATAAGTATGCAATTCCATACTTAATATTTCCAGTTTTGTTAAATTTAAATTGCTCTATAGCGTAAGCTGAAGTAACAAAAAAATAGAAATCATCTTTTGTCATTCAAGAGCATAAGAAATGTAACAATTACAACACGTTAAACTATAAGCCAAAATCTTTAACTAGTGAATTTCTCGAATTTTTTAACACAATATTCAGGGTTCCCACGTCCCGATAGTTTCTATAAATCTCTATAAATATGCAACATTTTAAAAATTCTCACAACTCCCTAGAAAAAAATGGAAAATATGTAATAATCCCTAGAAATTACGTTTTTTGCTTGGTGATTGAAATTTTAGACAGCAACAACTCGTGGTAAGTAAAAACATTATAAATAATTAGTTATTTTTTAAATCAAAATTTTTTCCATCTCAGCACAAAAATTAGCTTCGTTGCGCCATCTAGCGAATATTTTTTTTCTTTTTTCTATATCAAATACAATTTATACAAAGTTTGCTTAGTTAAGTAAAATCAGAACTCAAAAACATTCCAACTTTTATAAATTTCTTATTAAGACTATGCTTAACAACTAATGACATACTTTACTTTACCTTACTTAAAAGTACACTCGTAACGTTTAAAATTCATTGTTTTTTTTTTTGATAGTTATCCTATAAATTTGCCATACTTCCTACATTTCTCTGTACTTTTATTTTTTAATTTTAGTGAGAACGCTGATTAATAAAAGCTTTAAATCCTTTTTTTGAATATACTTTACTAAATAATAAACAAGTTGGTTTTATCTTTAACTACTTGTCAAACATCTAGTTGTTAACATGCTTACACTCATTGATAGTTTCTTATTTTAAAAACGAATCTAACTTAGTGGTTTATAATGATATTAAAATAACTTTTATTTCACTATCGCACAAATTATTATCAAAAAATTTGAGTCAGTAAGAATAAAAAAAAACTTTGCTATATTGGGTCAATTAATTTAAACTGATACAAAGTGTACTCATAATAATACGCTATCAGACCCTTTAACAATATTTTATGCAGTACCACAAGGTATTGTCATCGGTCCTCTTTTTTAAACTACACCATCGATATTTACTCCAACGTTGACAATCAAATTGACTTAAGTTATTTTGCAGATTAGTCAAAATTTTTAGTAAGTCACTTTTTTTTTTTACAGTTTACTTTACATAATATTTACATACGGGTAAAACAAGAAAACTTGGTTTTAATCCTGACAAATGTGAAATTCTAACCATTAAAAAGCAAACCACAATTGATTTACTAATCAGTTATACTAAGATACCAACAGTTAAGTTTTTAAAGATTTAAAATTATATGTCTATTAAAATCTAAAATTGAATAATTATATATATTGTTTATAAAATAATGCAGAAGTTTATTCTTATCAAATATGAAAGTTTTAAAACTAATTCAGCTAGTATTCCGACAAACCTATTTTAAATAAATGATAGTCCTAATTTTGAATGCTATACCCAAACTTGGTCTTAATTTAAAAAAAAGGACATTAATAAGATTGTGTCCGTTCAAACAAATTAACCCGTGTTTTATGTAACTATTAATTTATATTGTGCACATTATAATTATGTATTACATATTATGTATTACATTATAATCTATGCACATTAATGGTAAAGCAACGAAGATAAACAATGTATAAAAGTAGTCTAGCATTATATACTTTTGAAAAAGCTATTATAATAGTTAAAAGTTTTTTCAATGGAAAAAGACGTCTTAACAAACTTAGATCACTGTATAAAATAATATAAAACTTAATTTATGTACAAAATTTTATTACAAAAAAAAAACCTGCTAGTAGATAAAAGAAGTTTAAAAGTTAATTTATATATAACTGACTATCCACTAATTTTATCTACTACAGCTAAATTTTTCAGCTTGTAGCTCAAAACTACAAAACAAAAAGGAGCTTTATAGGTATTTTCATTTATATAAAACAACTTGAAATTTTCTTAGAACTATGCAAAAAGAATGAGTTTGAAAATTATTAGCGCGATTATCCAGTCTTCTTAACTAAAATATCCTCTACAGTCAGTAACTTATGGTTTCGCAAACATAGTTCATTTACAAATATTTAGATCACCAACTATCCCGTAAAACGTTTTGATATCTAGACTTACATATTTTCCTGTAGAGCACTATATGGCATGAGACTTGCAAGAATAGTACAAAATTGAAAAAAAAAACCATTAGTTCCCTAACAACCGTTGAGACGTGTTAATCACTATTAGTAATACAGAAGCACCAAACTATATTAATGTGATTGAATAAAACATTTGAGACATTTCTAACCAAGAAATGTTTGTTTTTATTAAATATAACAACTATTGACATTTCCATGTTTATTATTTTGTTTATAAATAAACCAGTTGTAAGTTATTTTGTAAACTTAACTAAAAGCAGGAAAGTTGTGTAATTTGGTGTTTTATTTTCTATTTTTTGTTTGGTTTTGTAAATCATTTTGTTTCAATAATGTTAATATATTTGATTTATTCTTTTAATGTTTGGTTAACCAAATAAAATGTAACGTAAATATCTAAGTTGCAAAAATGTACATTTCCGTTTGAAATTTTTCAAGTGGCTCGAGTTAAATAAATCAAAACTAATTAAATTTTAATTTAACTAATGAAACGGTTCATCTATTTCTGCCTGATGATTCCTAATGAGAGAGAAACCAGAATGTCACATGGACTGTTGTTCATGGTCGTGCGGTTCAGGTTATTACTTAAAATATTTTTTTAAGCTTAATACAACAATATATTTTCCAAAATTTATTAGAAACCACGCTGAAAGAAAAAAAATAGTCATAAAAAAGAAAAAAACTTGGAAAACTATTAATTTTTTTTATATTTACTTCAAGTTAATCAATTAAATTTCTTTAGAATCTCAATGATAAAACAAACATCTCAAGCCAAATCAAAATTCAGTTTTATGACTTATAAAGTTTAAGAAAACATATTTTTTTCAAAGAAATCAAAAGAATTTCGTGATAACATAATCACTAGTTAATTTATGTTAAGTAAAGAATTAACTAACAATGGAAAAATATTACTCTCAATTTAATTTTAAATCAATTACTTTCTAAAAATATTTTAAAAATAAGTAAACTAGGGTGTAGGAATTATTTTACCTATAAACTTTACATTTAATACAAATGGAACTTTGCTAATTTTTAGAATAAAAATTCAAATTAAATATTCAAGTTAAAGTACAAACTAACATGTTATTATGGTCTAATATTTAAAAATTCTCAATTTATAATGTGTTTTAAACAATGTTAATACTTAACGTTGTAAAATAAGTAAAAATACCTACAGTTGTCTATATTAAATAAATTGTTTTGGAATGAACAATCTAAAAAATTCAAAACAACTCTTCAAATCTGTTTGCAAAATCAATAAATTTTAGCTATCAAAATTTAAAAACTTTAACTCTTTTTTTTACAAGTACCAGGTATAACACAAAATTCCTAAAATTATAAGTCAATATTTTCTATTAGTATAACGTTTATCATTTTATAACTACTTTTAAAATAGTTAAATATTTAAAAGTTTAGATCAATTTTATATTTCTCAAAGTTTTTTATCTTGGAAATCTATTAAAACGATGTCATTGTACTTTCTTGTAGATGTTTTAATATCTGAAAAATAAAGTAACACTTTTAATATTCAAAAATTCACAGCTAATTTATTTCTATGTTAAAATATGATAATCTAAGTTTTGACAACTTTACTTTTTTTAAATATACAGTTTGGATTTTTTTACTACAAGTTTTTAAATACTTTGTATTTACTCAAGTACTTTTTTTAAAACTAAGTTACTTAACTAAAATAACTTATTTATTTTAATAAATACAACAAAAAAAAAAAATATATATATACAAAATAAGAGTAATATGCAATCTTTAACTATAATAAAAAAGGTTATTTATTTTTGAATAGGCATATATCAAATTTGCTTAATGATAATTTTATGGGTTAAAAATTATTCAAAAGCAAACTTACTATAATTCATCATAAGAGTCAAAACTTTGAAATGATGCAAATGATGATGAATCAGAGTCATCACTTAACTGCTTCCAAGATTTTGATACTGTGAAAAATTATTTAAAATAGTTTGGTGTTTATAAACTTAAAAAAAAGATATTCTTTTATAAAATGATTATATTTAATTATCACAAAAAGAATAAGGAAAAATATAAGTATTTAATTTAATAATTAATACATAAATTTGAATCATTAAAAAAAATAAAACAAATAAATTAAAATATTGCATATTTTTATACTTACCAACGAATTTTTTATTTAAATGTTTTTTAAGTTAATAAATATCTTAGTTATAATTCAAAAATTTTAAAATGTGTTAAATGATAAAACGTTTACAAGTTGCAACTTTAATGTTTAACTACAAAGTCGACTAAAATTGTTCAAGTTATTTGAAAATTTAATTAGCAAATTTCCATTAGAAGTGTTAGTAGCTAAAATGATACTAATTAAACTCCCTATTTAAATTAATTAACAAAATATTGATTAAAAGTTTTAAGTAAATGTTAAACATTATTTTACTCTTTTCAATATAAGCACAACTAAAAAAAACAAAAAAAAAAGAGAGAACTAGAATATTTTTTTGTAAGTTAATTTCAAGATTCTAGCTCTTAAAGCTTTTAAGACTAAGCTGAAATCTATAAAAAAACATTAAGTCAGTTAGCGCTAGGTGATTTAGAATATTTCTATTAGTTATAATTATGACGTCTCTTTTTATCGAAAATCGACAGTTAAATAAAAACTATCTAAAAAATACTTTAGTGTAAAAGTAGTTTTATCGATTTTTTGTAGTTCAACAATGGTTTTTTCAAGGTTTGTTGAATAAGATTTTTTTTAATATTTCATCTTATTTTGCAAACTATTCTTCATAATAATAAACAAATAAATAAAGTATTAATTGATACTTTTTTATATCGACACTTCAGCAAATTTTTCTAAACTATGATGCTTTCGATACGCAAATTTATATAGAAATTTATTTTTAAATCCTCAAATTTATTAGAATAAAACAAAGCTAACAAACTAAAGACTGTGTAAATTATCATTATTTCATATATTTATTATTCAGTTTTAGCCAGTTTGTATTTAAAAGTTAACATAAAGAATTTAACGAATACGTTCAAGTTAAGTACTTTTAGTAGAAATTGTTTTTTTCTATTATTAAAACTTTATATTTTTATTTATAAAACATCTAGAAATTGTTAAAAAGCGAAATTAATTATATTTGAACTTTATTTGAATTATTTTTTATTTTAAAACAGATATAGTTATATAAGAAATGTATAGAGGAATAACACTTTATAAGAGCTACTACTTAAGATCCCATAACTTTTGTTCTATAAGATTCCATAACTTTTTTTGTCTGAAAAGTTCAATATAAACATCTTTAGACTACTTTAAGACCAAATGTTTTTATTTTAAGAAATTCCCTTCTACTTCCAGTCAAACATACAGAGTCAACAAATACTAACTGTTTATAAACTTTAAACATACAATTCTAGTCACAAACTATTTAATACGTATAATTGCACATGATACAATTTGAAAAATTTGTGTTGTTTTAATCATTTATATCTTTAAATTTATAAAAAAATTAACAAACCAGGATTGTTTGTAACATCTTCATCAGCAGAGTCAATAGGTTGAATGACGCGATCTTTTAACTCCTTCCAAGGTTTTGTTACTGTAAAAGTTAATTAAAAAACGGTTGATAAATTTTTATAATATTTAAAACTCAATTTAATAAACGTAAGGAACAATTTTAATTTTAAAACAAAATTGTCAAATATTTACATAACGGCAAAAAACAAAACAGTTTAGATTTTATAAAAATGTTAAAACAATTAAATGTAATTATTATTTATGTTTGTTACTAAAGAATTTAATTTTAAAGTAGAATTATTATACAATTAAACAATTATCTATAGGTTGACTAAGTAAATTTTAATATAAGTTATAAATAAAAATATTTTAAAAATGTTCAATGTTAATACGTTTACAAATAATAGTTGCAACCATGTACTAAAAATACAACAAAAACACATTAAATTTTATTAAAAATTAATTAGCAAAAAAATTAGAATAAAAGTGTTAGATAAGTAGTTTTCTATGTATTACTACTATAAGTTCCACTATCTTCAATAAGATAGAAACTACTAACATTAACTGTTTATAAACTTGTAACATACGTTTAAATCACAACTTACTATCAACTTATAATTAGACTGTACTTCAATTTAACAAATTCGTTATGTAATATATAAGTTTTTATATGTGTTATTTATGTAACCAACCATTTTTTATTGAAACACCATTAACTTCATTTGGTGTACTCTGCTGTGTTGGAACACTTTTCTGCATTGGTACAACCTGATACGATTTACTACCTTGCTGCATTTTTTGAACTTTCTTTGTTTTTGGTCTCAGAGAGATTGGAAGAGTTCGTATAAAAGCATTTCTTTGCTGCATTTTAAAATCCTGATGCGTATAAATTTTGTAGCTGTAATAAGTTGAAAATTTTATGATCAAAACCTAAGTATTTAACATATAAGTAGCAAATATGACTCTAGTGGTATGTAATACAAATTTTGTCACTTAAATTGTTACGATTAAAGTAAAAATTTTGTTTACAAACTTAAAATTATTTATTATAACGAAAATTACAAAGTGTATTTTTTAGCATTAATATAATTTTTTAACATATAGATGAATAGACTGTTGTTCGATTTTCTTAAAAAAAACAAAATGTTAGTTTTTTTAATTATTTCATCAAGTTTTATCGCCTTTTTATAAATATTAGAGTAAATAGTTGAAATATTATTAATAACTAAAAGCAATAATCAAAAAAAAACTAAAAAATAATTTGTTTAATATCATTCCGTTTTGAAATATACACTTAATTTGTTCAACCATTTTCGATTTTAGTAAAGACAACTACAACTAAGGCAAAGTAATATCTATTTTATTATACGTCTGCAATTTAATATTTACTGAACTTTCTACTCAGTAATATTATTTACACAGTTTATTTATTTTTTCAAGACTTTATTATGCCTACTAAGTTTCAGTCAAAGACCTCGTCAGTGTTTGTATAAAAAATATAATACATAAAACAGTTTACTTTAATTTAAGAAACAATTTATAAAAACAACTTAAACCTAAAACCTTTGTTAAAAATTACAAAGGCTCCAGGTAAGAAAATCCTTAGAAAAAATTGAGGAAAATATGTTTGATTTTACTAATGTAAGTAAAATGTTTAGAGAAAATGCAAAAACAATATTGGTTTTTAAGTGATTTTAATTGCTCTATTTGAAAAATTAAAGTTATAACTAGTAGTATATCACTTTAGTAAAGCAACAACAGTAAAAACTTAAACTAACTTTCTTTCCAATCTTTCGGCATGTACTAGGTACTTGGGTGTCACAACGTCGGTGCAAGCCACAAATACAGGTAAAAAAACCATGACTTCATCCACCGCAATGTTGATCAAGTCCCCGTCACTGTCCTGTTGGTACTCTTCATTCAAAGGTTGGTGAGAATTGTACTTGTGGCAGTAAGGGGTAGGAAAATAATTCGTATAGGAGTCTCTGCACTTTTCAGTAATGTGCTTTTTTGGTACCTGATTGAAAAAAAGACCTATCTTAATACAAATAAGGACGACAGCATTAGGATTTGTTTTATGAACAATAAATAACCAAACCAAAATCTTTTAAAATCTAATAGTGCTTTAAGTTTAAAACTTACTGTTGTTGCTTTCTTTAAGCAACTTGTTTAAAAATTATTTTAAGAGTATAAAGTTTTGGCATAGAGCAAAGTAGATCTACCTAAAAAATACAATTTACAGAAATAATGTTAAAATTTAAGGATATCTTTTATGTTTAAAATTACTATCAATTTTAAAAGGTAAACTTAAAATATTTATTTCACATATAAATATATACATACATATACATATATAATCAACGTTTGATTTTGTATATAATTGCTTAAAATATTCAAAGTATTCACTCAAAGGCAACAAAAAACCATTTAAGATCTTAAATTATGTTGTTTAAGCATTTAACACCTGGTTGACAAAGAAAAACAGCGAATGATCATTAAAACCATTTCCAGCGTAGGTGACGCATTTTGCAGCGAAGTTGGAATGGTAGACACCAGGGCCAAATACACCATCTAAAAAGAATTCATGAAAGTTATAGTAGACTACTTTTTTTTTAATTTTGAAGATCGCTAAAAATATCCGAAAAACATCTTAAATTTTAAAAATTTCAAAACTAAAACATAAGGCTACTTTTTTGACTTCTTAGAAATTAACTCTTAAAAAACTAACTTGCAGAAGGTTTGAACCCGTACTTCAGGATTCCATCAACATTTTTTCTTTTGGTTCCGTGAAAAACTAAAATGTTCTCAGTCGAGTATTCTGTCAACTTAGGGAGTTTTTGATGAATCCTGCAAATTCTCTCTATTTTAAATCCACTTATGGGGTCGTACTTTGCAAGTTCACTGCTAGTGTTCATGAACGACTTCTCAACTAACTCGTAATCAGCATTGTCCTTGCTCAGAACTTCCAAGTTGTAAAGAGAACTTTCATCATTAACAAGTTTCAAGTAACTGTTCTCGATGATTTGTTTTTCTGACATGGCAGTTGGTATAAAGACCTAGAAAATAAATATTTTGATACTGCATAGTTTTTAACAAGCTGCATATATTCAAAATCTAATGAAAAAAATCGTTTGAATAGTTTAGTTTATAAGTGTTTAGTTTAGACGTTTAGATATTCAACACTTGTTACAAAAACTGCAATCCTATTAATAAAAAATATGAATTATTGGTATCATCTTTAAATAGTCGTAATAAAATATTTACATTTTTTATATGATTTATTGGGTTTTATATGTAGATAATTTTTTACTGTTCCGACTCAATCTATTTCAAAGTTAACATACACAGTTACAGTTCAATTACAAAAAATAATTTTCATTCATACCATTAGTTATACTTTATTTTGAAACCTTTCTAATCTTGAATGATACTTAAGCCTAGTTTGTATAAACTAGACACAAAAAAAGAATAATTAAACATTATTAAAAAGAACCATAAAAGTAAGATGGTACTTAATTTTTTTTTGTATAAACATTTTATTAAGTGCAAGAAATTTATATTTTGAATGAAATCAAAACCTTATCAACTAAGTAAAGTTTAAGAGAAAATGTTTCAAGTTAGCAAATGTATACTTTGTATAATATTACTGCTTGAACTTTAAATCATGAAACAATTATAAGAAATAAACATATTTTAAATAAGAACTTTAAACATAACATTATCAAGATCAATCACTGGAACTACAAAATTACGGTAGATCTTTCTGCTGGAAGATTTAATTCAAAGCTCTTACTTACTCTCTTACTACAACCTGCATATAAGTTTTATAAACAACCTTATATATGAGCTATGTTCAGGGTTGGCATGCAAACTTTTGTAAATTTAGTCTGACTTTAGAAGATTTTTGTAAGCTATTAACCATTTTTAGGCTATGAAAATTAAGGAATTTTGTTAATTAGGACTGACAAATTCTTAAATTTTCCAATATTAACCTAAAAAAAAAAAATATTTTTGCCAGTCTAATCATAAAAAACTGATTATTGGTTTATTTTCCAAAAAACAGACTTAGTCTATTTGTGGCAACCATGTATTTTGCATATTAAAGCATTGCATCAGGAATTTTTCTAGTATACTTATTTCACATTAATCAAAATTTAAAACTATGGGATAGTGTTGGAAGCATCAGTTTTATTACGAACGAAACTATTTTAGAAAAAGAGATAAAATCTAATTTAAACTGTCTTATTCAAACTTTATGATATAAATTAACTTGTCTAAACTAGTTTGTCTATTTTATACTGTAAGCTTTTCATTGGTTAATATAGAATTTAGTTTCATTGAAACATAATGAAAAGAGAAGCTAGTACTTAAAAGCCTTATAACACGTTTTGAAAATAAATGTTAAAAATGTTACTAGTTGTACACATAAAACTTTTTGTTTGCATGTTTATTTCTTATTTTTATAGTAAATTTAACATTTTTAAAATAATGACTATACACAACTAAAATTATTTACTGAAAAATATGAAAACTAAATTTATCAGGGTGGTCGTTAGTATTTGTCAAATTTCTTACAGTTACTCTGAATCTCTTCAATAGATGCTTTTAAGTCTATTTTTAATTAAAAACTAAGTTAAAGGTAAAAAACTGTGCTAAATTGTATAAAAAGATTTAAAAGATAAGGTGAAGCAACTTTCAATGTGTTCTTTAGTAAATAAAACAGTTGATGATGGAAAAAAAAAAGTTATTAATATTACAAATTTTTTGTGCCAAATCAAAATTTTACTGCTTAAAACGTAAAATTTGTTTTAAAATTAAGGATTTTAGATGATTTTTGTTCAAAATTTTAGGTGTTTTCTTAAGTTATTAATATCAGTGTTTACCAGGATAATACGTGTAGTGGCCATCCTGATTTATTTAACTTGTATAAAACAACCTAAACTGGAATGTGAAAATCTATAATAACTTTTAATTTCTAACTTAATTTTTTTAGTCAAGTCTGTCTATGTTATGATTAAGAACTTTAGGTTCATATATTAGTCAAAAATATTTAGTTTGTTGTACAATTTAAAGTAGCCATTAAGGGTGAAAGGGGTTTAAAAGAAGTTTTTCAAAATTTTAAGGAAGTTTCTACTGCACTTATTGAACTCTAAAAGTGTTTAAAACATAATTTAATGAGTTTTTAATTTCAAACTTTGTATAATTATTTAAACTATCATAAACAAAATTTAGATTTTAAATATCAATATTAAGTCCTAAAACTATTTATAGATAAAAAAATTTTATTGGAATCCTTAACTTAAATAACAATTTAATTATTTTAAATTTAGAGCTGTTAAACTTTTAAAGATTTTAAAGATATGCTCACGTCTTAAAAAAATACTTTTACATCACCTTGTAGTGTTGATGATCAAACACATTTAACACTGTGGCAATTAGTATTCAAACCTGGAGTCCTAAAATTTGACAATTTAGGCTAAAAAACCTGGAGTTTGAGACACTTTTGAAAACAAAAAGCTGAAATTTCCAAAAAATAACACTAAAAAGCGTGCAATTTTTAAACAAGTTTTACATGTAATAAGGTTGCCACTCGTTTTTTCAAAATTCTCACAGGTTTTTAATACTACACATTTTTAGGTCCATTTTTAGTTTAAATTTTAGTTTAAGGTAAAAAGCTGTGTTAAATAGTTTGAAAATATTTAAAAGATACGGTAAAGCTACTTGAAAAATGATTTTAAAAAAAATGATCATGACAAAACTTTCAGGTTAAATGGTAAAACTTACAAGTCAAATTGAAATATTTTTACTGAACATGAGAAAATTTTTAATATTTCAAGTTTTTCTAGGTTTTCATAGAGATTTTTGTTAATAACTCCAGGTTTTTCCGGTTTTTTTTTCAAAATTTCCCAAATTCCAGGTTTTTTTGCCTAAATTGTCAAATTCCTGATTTTTCCAGGATTCTAGGTAAAGTGGCACCTTAATTGGTAAGTTTCTTAGAGATTTTTGAAAGTACACATTTTTTAATTTTAAATTAAAAAACTGTGTAAAACCGTATAAAAACATTAATAAGATTATAAACAAGTGTATAAACTATACTATGAACTAAAAAAAAATTAGCTAATATGCTTGCAATTTTAACAAGGTAAAAAACTGTGTTAAATTGTTTAAAAACATTTAAAAGATACTGTAAAGTAATGATTTTTAAGTAAAAAAAAGTTGATGATTGAAAAAAAAAAAATAATACAATGTATTTTTGTGTCAAATCAAAGTTTAAATACTTGATTTTTTTCTAAATTAAGGTTTTTTGTATTCTTTGTTCAAATTTCAAAATGTTTTTTTTTTATTTGTTATTTTCCAGGGTTTACTAAGATAATACGTTTAGTGGCCACCCTGATTTATTTAACTTATATAAAACAACTTAAACTAGATTGTAAAAATCTATAACAACTTTAAATTTCTTACTTAATTTTTTCCAGTCAAATCTGTCTGTGTTATAATTTAGAATTTGAAATTTATATATTAGTAAAATATATTAATTTAGTTTTGTAGAACTTAAAGTAGCCATTATAGGTGAAAGGGGTTAAAATTTTTTTTTTTAAACTTTAAGGAAACTGACATAAAACAAAATTTCTTCTGCACTAATTGAACTTTGAAAGTGTTTTAAATAGAGCACTTAATGATTTTTTAATTTCAAACTTTATATAACTTTCTAAACTATCATAAGCTAAACTTAAATTAAAAAAACTATAGTAATTTTACAAAATCATTTGTAGATAAAAAAACTTTTATTGGAACTAAACAATTTAATTGCTTTAAACTTAAAGTTTGTAAGTTTTTTTAAGCTTTTAAAGAGTGCTCACATATACGTCTTAAATAAATATATCTATATCACCTTGTAGTGTTGATAGTCTATACATATTTTACAGGTTGGCCAACTAACCTGGAATTTCACAATTTACGATAAAAAAACCTAGTTTATAATTTTGAAAAAAACAACCGGTAAAGATGTTGAATTTTTAACAAAAATCACTAAATAACGTATTTAGTAGTAAATGTTTTTTTGAAAAAAAGAAGTTCATCACACAGGTAAAAATGTTTTGTCATCATCAAAATGTTTTTTTATTAAAATACACATTTAAAGTAGCCTTACAGTATCTTTTTAATGTTGTTATACAATTTTAACAGTATCTTACCTTAATAAAAAAAAATGTGTACTTTCAAAACCCTGGTAAAGTTTTTTTTTAAAAACCAAACAACCTTCCTCTATTGTATTCAACCTTAGGAAATTCATACTAAAAAAAAAAAGTTTAACGCTACGTATTTAGTGTTAAATGAAAACTCATCAAAGTTCAGCTATTAAAAGTTATTAAAATTAATATGATGTCTTAAGCTTATAAACTATAGTAAAAAAAATCAGCTTATATGCTTGCAGTTTAATGAAACTTTATTTAAACTTTATCCTCATACTTCTTCCATAATGGCCTTTTTTAAATTTGGTTTTAACCAGTGTTTCCCAAATTGGGCATTAACGTCTTGGTTTAATTTTTGAAATAAATGGCAGTACTCAGGAAATAAAAAATGTTTTGTAACAATAAAATAAATTTTCTAGCTTTGAGGTGTGAAATTGATTATTGGAAACGTTGCCTTTAAACCTGGTTTTGGTAATCTGAAAGCCGATATGTGCGGCCGTTTCAAACATGGATAAGATTATTTTTTTTGTTGTAAAGGCTTTTAATCAAGCTGTTCGTTTAATATAACTCATTTATAGTTCATTATTTTGGGTACATTAAGCTTTATTTTGCTTTTTTATCACATCAATGCTTTAAAATAGTATTTTATGGTGATTACTACAAACATTTGAAAATGTGTGCGGCCCACGTAAGACGTTTTTAATACGATGTGTCGCGTGAGCAAGTTTGTTCTGATAAAATTTGCCTGCAGCTTACAAAAGTCTGCCCACCATTTAGTCATTACAAATGTCAGAACGAAATTTCACTATTTGTAGCTGTTTACTAAAGAGTGTTTATATATTTTTAAATATTTTAAGCTAGTTATTCTCCTATAGAGGTTATAACAAAAGTTTAAAACGAAAGGGTTTCTGGCAACTCTGCTATTAAACCTGCTGAACTAAACAATAGGTTCACCGTATTTAAACTTTATTGTTTTTTAATTCACAAATTTTAATTACAAATTAAGTGGCATTTCTGATTATATTACTTTTCTAATATAACTACCATGTTTAGACATAGAGCTAAAATGTAAAACATAGTTTATGAACTATACATTTGTTATTAAAAAATAAGCGGAAGCCTAAAGTGCCTAAACCTTTATTTTCGTATGCATTGAGACAAGCTCAAGTTTAGTATTAAATTTAATAATACCAAGTTGATCATCAGACAACAAGCCTTCGGTAGACTGAGACCGGTTTTGTCCTTATTAAGACTCATTTGTCAGCCACAACCGAAAAACTTGCAGTCATTAATCTACAATCCGTTCATCATGCTTTCACATAAAACAACCGTCTCTTGGTATTTATCAGTGACGTCAGCTTCATCTTTTGCCGTGCAACGTTTGAACATTGTCAACGCTTTATGTAAAATCGTGTTTGTAGGTTGAAGACTGCAAGTTTTTTTATTGTAACTGACTGCTCGCAGAATAGAAATGATTGCCAACAAACGTTTTCAAAATTTCAATGGAATCCGGCCAAAAAGAAGGACAGTGTCCGGCCCGCTGTGAGAACATTGTCGTTCACCTGTCATTTTTATAAGTATCTATTATTTTGGGTATGTCATATTTACAGTCTTCGTAAAAAATTACACTCTCCAGATTGTACCCATTAAAAATTGCTTTACCAAGTAACTAAATAAAGTATGGGAAGTTTCCGCACATGTAGAAATTTTTCCCTAGAGAAAAGCAAATTTAGTATTATTAAAATAAAGAAACAGTATAGTCAAAATCTTTTTGCTTACATAAAACAGGTTTTATTAACAAAATTCAAATGGCTTTTTGTTCAATTAAATCGAAAACATTACTACAAACTTTAATAATTTTAAATCCATTTAGATTATAACTGCTTGCACAAGTCGAATTATTAACCAAATGTTTTGCTATAGATGAACGTTGAGATGCATTTAAAACCTTGACCGGTATATCATTTTTCTTATATGAAAAGCAAAAATTCTCTACATCCTTTGGTTCATGCTCTTTTATTATACTCTTTAGATGTCTTGTTGTTATTCAAATATAGCTTGCTTTACAACAGCAGCTGTATTGGTAAATTACCATACTTAGTTTAAGTTTGATATTGGATCTTTACCACCTGGTGTTAACAGTGGCTTACAGGTGAAGACAATTCTAGAGTTCGCTGCATAATAAGTATTTCTTATTACTTGTCTAAATTTATTTTCCAACATTTCTGTGCTTTTATAAATGAAAAAAAACTTTTAAAGTAACTGCACATTTTTCTAGTCCTATTTCTTTATTCTATCCAAATTTTTCATATGTAAATGAATTATTTTCTTAACTAACTGATGCGGGTAATCGTTTTTGTTTAATAGTAACAGTTAATAGATCTGTTTGATTTGACTGAGTAGAAACTCTGGGGAACAAATTTTGTGTGCACGATGACACAAAGTTCTGATTAGATTTACTTTGTATTTTAAACTACAGTTTGTTTAAAAGTTTAAATAACATTTTGTTAAAATTTTTCTTTCTATATACCAAAGGTAAAGATCTTTTTTTATTTTTGTTTAACTTGTACATCTAAAAATGCAAGTTCATTGTTGTTTTCTTTTTTTCTATTGTGAAACTTGTAGGGTCATGAGCATTATTTCAAATATTAAAAAAAATCATCCATTACTTTCTCGCTTCTAACTAACACACTTTACAAATGAACACTTTTAATTTGATATAACCAATAAATATACCAGCCAGTGTTGGTCCCAAGGGGAATCGCATGGCTATCCCGTCTTGTTGCGAAGAAAATAAGAAATTAAAAGTAAACTTAACGCCAAAAGTTGCACTTTTTAAAAGTTCTTTTTTTAGATCATTCTGTTAATTGTAGGTTTACTTATCTTATACAATGTTTCAACACAAATTTCAATTACTTCTTCCAACGTTACGTCAGTAAAAGACTTATAACATCAAACAACGTAATAAACGTATTACTAACTTCCATTTCTTTAATTTTGTCAACGAGCGTACAGAATATTTTAAATAATATGCCAAAAAATGTTTCCAAAACTGGCTCAAGATTCAAGTACTTTGCCAATTTATGCTGTGCTGATTTTACCTAAGATAGAAAAGGCTTCAAAGGAATGTTTTCTTTATGAATTTTTGGTAACCCATACAAACAAGGGGTAACTCACCAAACCGGTTAAATTAAATTTAATAAAGGTATAGTAATTTCATTCCTGAATTTAAATGTTTGAGAAATTATAATAATTTAACTTTAAACTTTATTAATATTGTTTAGTTCTTTTGCTAAGTCTAAAAGTATTAGTTTTATTGATCCAACAATAATATCCTTTTTCTTTTTTTCCAAATATTCAGATTTGTTTATTAATAAACACCGATTTCCCTTGTAGGGTTTAGAAATTATCAAATTGTTGTCATTTTTCAACTTTTGAACTATTTTTTATTCAAAGAATTTTTTCTTATCAGAAAACAAAGATGATATACCGGTCATGGTTTAAAATGCATTAAAACTTTCATCTATTGCAGAACATCTTGTTAATAATTCAACTTGTTCAAACAGTTACAATAAAAATAGATTTAAAATTATTAAAACTTGCAATAATGTTTCCGATTTGATTAAATTATAGGCTATTTGTATTTTGTTAAGGAAATCTGTTATATGTAAGCAAAAAGATTTTGACTATAGTGTTCTTTATTTTTTCTATGTTTAGTGTTTTTTATTTTATTAATGTTTAGTTTTACTGTAGATTAATTTTAAAGTAAGTAAGCTTAAATTGTTTCAGTTGTTACTAATTGCTTTTGTCTTTTATAAATCTCTTGATTACTTTATTATTACTTGGTTACTACATAAGTTTGTAAAATTTTATCTCTTGTTCGCTTTGTACTCTACTAATGAGAGTTCGTCGTAATATATTTAGATTTATTGCAATTGTGTGTCTTGTATACCTTATTATATGATTACTAGTCACTAATGTTCCAATAATTATTTTGTTATATTCAAATTTGTAATTGATTGTATATTGCCTAAAATTTAGATTAGTTGAAAATTGTTTTAAAGACTAAAAAAATGTGGAAGTTTATTATATAAAAATTAATAAGTATGTAGAATTTTTTTTAAACTTTTTTAATTTATTAACAAAATAGGTAGTAATTGCAAATTAATCATTATCACCTATTTACTCAAGTAAATTTAAATACAAAAAATTAATGACATAAACTGTCTAAGTATCTTTGAAATTTATAGATATATCATGTTTTATATAATCTGTAAATAAATTGTTGTTTCATTTCAATGATGTGATTTACCTTTTAAATTAGTTTATAAAGCTCTTACTTTTTGCTTGAGTTAGATTACCAAAATACTTCAGATTACTTGAGCTTGATTTCTAAACTCTTCAAAAGTTTATTTTTAAGTTAATAAGTATTATCTGAAACGTAACTAACTTTAGTAGTTAAATCGATAACTTCGAGTCATCTTTTCAATACATTAACCTTTCTTTAAGAACACTACATGGTTGTAACATATTTCTTTCTTTTAAATTAAATTTGTGGTCTTTTTAAACTTGGAATTAATTTTATACTTAAATTTACATAAAATAGTCTAATGTCACTACTTAATAACTTTAAAGTAAAAAAAGGTTAAGATATATGTCATTTACTTCAGACTAAACTGGTTAATAGATAATGAGAGCATTTCACAATCCAGAAATATTGAAATATGGTCCAAATATGCTTCAAAAATTATATTTGAATCAAATTTATATAAGAAAAAGAAAAGTTAAGTTGAATTGATTTTTTTGTGAAAGAGTTGTCTGATAGTCTAATATTTAAAGTTTATAAGACAATTTTTTCTAAGGCATATTGAAGTACATTAAAATGTCATCGCATTTCTACAAAAATTTAATATACAAAAGTTTCTAATTCAGTAGAATACACTTATTTTAGTACTAAAACAACTTATGTCAACAGCAATATTACTAGAAAATAGAAATCAATAAGATAAATTCTTTGTTTGAACCGTTGAAGACTTATAATAGACTTAATAGGACGAGTTTTATGGTGATATTTTTTTTGTTTAATTAGTTTTTTTTTATTATCTTGTAACATGAGTGAGTTTTATCATATTTAGATTAGCTGTAATGTGTGAAACTTCAGACCAGGAATTCTCGAGTACGCATGACTTAATTATTTGATTACTTATAACAATAACAACAATGGTTTGTGATTATTCAGAAGACTTTACTGGCAAAAATTGTTGAACGAAACTGAAGTGATTTAAAAATAACTAATGTGTTAGTAAACTTTTATTATAGATTCATCACTTGTAAAGTTAAATAATTTATTTTTATGACGTATTAAAATGTTTGAAGAGAAAGATTTACGAATTCTTTTAACATTTATATACTGTTTTATACAGATTTGAAAAAAATTATATAGTGGTTTTTAATTGACAAAATTTTCTTATTGAAGTTGTAACTAGTTTTAGTTGGAGCAAGTAAGTTTTATGTTTAATACATTTTCATATGTTTATAAACAGTAGCCAACAATACTATTTTAAAAATGTTTCTAATTAGTCTATTTAGAATAATATAAACTAGTTTTCTATAGGTATATTAAATTACATAATAAGCCAAAAGCTTAGTTCTTATATTTTACCTTTAACTAATTTATTACTAAAAATGATGGAACTTCAAATAAGTAGTAATAAAACTAATCAGAATAAATAAACAGTTTATAAACAAAATATAAAGAAGTACTTAAGATTTTCTATAATATCGCCAAATGATGATAACTTAATTAAATAACATAATATTATAATAACACGAAACTTTTTATCTTCAATCAGTGCAAATTTAAAATTTACGTTAAGTATTAAAAATTTTAAAGTTACACAGAAATTAAAATTAGTTTAAACTAAATTGTTTGTTTTCACATTAAAAATTTAATATTTCAATAAATAAAAAAAACTAGTAATTAAAAAAAACTATACTACACAATGTTTAGCTTTTTTATCTATTTTTAAAAAATCTTTAGTATTTACTGGGTTCTTTACGTTCAAGTTTTTAGAAGTAAATAGCCACGTATAATCTAACAACTTTTACAAGTAGCAACATTACTATGCTAATTAATTTAAAAGTCAGTATTTTGTTAAATAAATTTTACATAAAAAAATTTTTAGGCACATTGCTGTACCTTTAAAAATTGAATGAACGAAAGATTAAGAATTTCAGGTGTAGTATGTTAATGAGTTGTGAGAATTTAGCTTCTAGTATTGATTTTTTTGTGTGTAAAATTACAATGACGTCACTAAGCGTGGCAGAGCGCATTACAAAATGAACGCTAACCGTTAATTTTCAATGCGAAACTTTGTTAAATAGTTTAATTTGCGTTTCATTTTTTATTCAAAGGTTTTATTTTGCTATATAATGTTCTAACTTGAGGTAGAATCAAGTTTCGTTAAACTAAGTTTATATTTTAATTATTTTTATACTTAATAAGAATAGTTTATTAAAAAAATGTATATTAAAATATTCCGGATAAGTTGTAGCACACTTTAGAAAATCTAAACACTTTAAACTTAAAACAAATTTTTGTTTAAGTTTTTTTTATTACGGGAAATTTGTAAAAGATTTGTAACAACTAATGAGTTAAAAAGTAGTCAAACTAAGGAGTAATAACGACATTTGTTTACACATCTTATTTATAATTGTACATTTATAAAATAAATACTTAAAAAGTACACAAGAAATATTTTTTTGTAAGTTTAACTAAAAACTATACTGGCATGTTTTCATTATATAAACAACTTGATTTTTAGTAGTCACAATATAGTGATAGAGGACCTGAAGGCTCATTATATAAACTAAGTATTACTATAAAAAGCCAACCTTGCTAATACATCCTAAATTTTAACACTCTTTGTTATATTTACCTAAGTACTGTTCAATAAGTTTTACAATTTATTACACGTTACAATATATACAAAGTAAACACACATTATAAAGAATACATAATATAATAGTCAATTAAATAATACTCAGCTTAAATAAGAGTTAACAGGTGGCTTCGGCTCACCATTCTACCAAAAGCACGGTTTATTCAAAGTAATCATATTTAAGCATTGAGAAATTAATCTTTTTTTTCGCAATCTATTCTCTTATACAATTAAGAAAGTAGTGAAGCATGCATTACTCCTACAACAACACAGTAAATAAAATTATTCAAAACTTAAAAATAATTTATTCAAAGTGATAAATTAATACTTTACTCTTTGTATTATTAAAATTTATTTACGCTTCTAGTTACTTAGCTAACTTTTAACTTTCTAGTTAATTTAAACTAATTGAAAGTGTTTTTTTAACGTTTAAAAGTTTAAAAACTTATATCAAATAATAAAAAAGTGCATTATACTATTTTAAGAGAGAAATAATAATTAAGTTAAGCATTCAGCTTTTTGATTGTAATTAAGTCTTTTCTAATTTCATTAACAATACTCATTTGTATTTAAAATTATTAAAAACCATTATAAAAAATATGTAATTAGTGTAGACTAGTTTTTATATTAAGACAACACTAAAGACTAGCAGTTTTACTTTTAGTTGACGTCTGTGTAGTCAAGGTAAGTATAAAATTAGGTTTTAACCGTTTTTTTTTTGATAAAATATTCAACTTAAGTTAGTTCGTAAACAAACATAAAGATACATTAAGAATTAGCAGCAGCCAAGGGTCATTTTTATTTTATTAAATTTAATATCATTTTATAAACTTTGCTTTAAATTGGCTTTGTTTTAGTAAATAATAAGCTTAAAATACTTAAAAAAGTTATTGATAGAAATTTCAGAATTTCACACATTACTTGCCTAAATTGTTAAAAAGAATATGATGTACTAAATACATGGTATGTTATTAAAAAACATATCATTTTAGCATAGAGTTTGACAAACTAATACTAATAAGTAAGTTGGCAAAAACTTATACAGATATTTAACTGGTATATGGGCGATTATTTTTTAATCTTTTAATGAAGGGGTTTATGATAAGGAGTTTTGGAAACTTTGCTTCGGCTAAACCGCAGTTGTATCATAATATTTGTGTCATAATTTTTTTAAATGAAAACCGTATTAAATAATATAATGCATTAAGCAAACAACTAATAGTCTTATTTACAGAATATAAAACACTGTAAAACTTAAAGTTCATATCAGCTAGATACAAACTTATCCGTAGAGAATTTTAAAATCTCTGTATTAAGTTTTATAAAACTATTGAATAAAAAACTTATGAGCAATATGACAAAACTTCAATACATGTTTTGTCAACGATTTTTTTATAACTTTCGTTTTAAATTCATTTACATATAAAATCCAATCATTTACCATCTAATAAGTTTTTAAAAAAGTCTTCATAAATAAGAAGTGCTTTCTTTATCCTTACTTTCGCCTACCATCTGAAAAAGATTGCCAAATCCTGATTTATAACAATAAGTAATAGTTCTGACTTTATTAACATTTTGTAACCTTTATAGATCTGTAGATATGACAAATAAGTTATAACACTTACGTAACTATTACTGATATTAAATGATACTTTAAGCTACTCTATGTAAAACTAGACAAGACATGAATAAAATATTGTATTAAAGAACTACTGCATACACTTGTAAAGTGACATCAAATTGTATATTTATAGCCGATTTGTGTTTTAGGAATAATCCCAGTATGAGATGCGTCATCCTCGGTCAGTATTTTCATTTGTATTTTTACTTATCTTCTCTTTTTTTTCTGTTTTTTTTTTACCCTCGTGCAAAAATTACCCTCCGTACAAAAATGTAACTCATACAAAATTGACCCTTGGTGCATTATTGTCTTCTCGAAATTTTGTTCCCTCGTGCAAATTTGTCATCTTGCAAAAGAACCTTCTTGCAGTTTTGTGCACTCGTGCAATTTGTTTTCGTACAATTTTGACCCGTTCCCCTATGTGTATGGTTTATGTATGTTGTTCTCAACTTTATTAAATATTACTTCAGTAGTTTTGACTTTTAATTTTCTCCATACCTAAACTGTATAAAAACTGCATCAGTATTTGCATACATTTATTCCTGGATTTTAATTTAAACACAAAACGGTTTCAAATATGTTTTGATGTTCTGTTACAGTTTGATTTTATTACAGTTAAGAGCACCACTAAGCATAAAAAGTTTGTATATATAAAGTTTTAATATTTTTAGTAGACAGTTTCAATAGTACTGCTCGCATCCAAATAATATATAATATTTAATTAAGAATATTTATTTTAAATGGTTTTTAATTATAGACATCATAGTGTTCATTCATCTTATTTATAAAACATATATACTTGCGTTTTCAATTTTTAAAAAGTCTTAACAATCTACGGTAAAAGTTTTAATATTGTTTATAAAAATATTGTATAGAAGTTGCTATCAAGGTAAATTATATTTTATTTGAGTTATTAAGCTAAACGATAATAGAATACACAATTTAAACAAGCTTTTCTTCATCTTTTTTTTATTAATGCTATAAAACTTCTTTTTCAACATACAGTTTACTGTCAAATAAGTTGTTGTACTTGTAATTGTTGGAATTTTTATCTTTTGATCTGTTTTTTTGCTTTATACTTTGTGCAACATTTGTTATGTATGTAACATAATAAATATATCTTGAAAAATAGAAGTTAACTTAAGTTTTTATTTAAGACTTTTAATTTTGCTTTCAATTTAAAAAACTTTCTAAATAAGTTTACATATTTATCATTAAATTAATGTATGTATCTTAATAGATTTTTAATATATCTGTTGTATACGTTTTATTCTTAATAAATTTGTTTTAAAAAGTCATATTGCACTTTTTATACCGTTGTTACCATACCTTTAATTATTTTTATTTTACGTTGATTGCACATAAAAACTAATATTTAAAGCTATTGTATAAGAATCAAAGATAATACATATATTCATAAATACCCAACTAATTTTTTTTTATTAACAAATATTAACATTTTGTTGAAATTAGTTGCAAAGTTTATGTTTTAAATTAAGCAAAGCTGCTTGAAAGAAGTTAAGAAACAAAAATAAAAAATGTAACAGTAATTTTACCTTAAGTTCAACTTCTTATATATGCGTTTTCGTTTCATTTTCTATATAATCATTTTCTATTTGTTACGTTTATTAAAATATTGTTTTTGTTATTAACAATTGCCAGTTAAAGTGCAACTATTTTCAATGTTTATTTTATGGTCTTTTAAGATTATCAAAAACTTAGTTTTACAGTTTATATTTGAAATAAATAATGACTAGCATTGGATTAACATCTATGTCGAGTTTAAACATAAATGAACAAGTTATATAGCATTATCGTTAAAGATTTTACCCTAACTTTTTATTCTTATTCTATAGTTAAAGCAAAAAGGTATATTGACTGTCCATAATTGAAACCATACCAATAATTATAATATTTCTGTATGAAAACTAATTTATATCAAAACTATTTTTTTCAGTTTTAGTTATATTGCTCTAAACGTTAATTAATTCAAAAATATTAAAGTAATAACATCTTATAAAATTTTAAAAAGTTTTAAGGTAACACACTTCTATAAAATATTGCATTTTCCATTTCTGGTGAAACTCTTTTTTATATGTACAATTTTAAACTTATTTTTTTATTAAGGGTGGGTAGTCTATTATAATTCAAAGTAAAAATTTTCAAAAAAATGTTGCTAATAGGCCGCGTTATATGAAAAAAGCACTTTGTAGAACACATAACTTTAAAATAACTTAAGTAGTCTAAATAAAAATTTTACTATGACATTAAAATGTAACAAAATAAGCAATATTTTATAAATAGTATTTAGTAAACATTTTAGATAGTTATCTTTTAAAAGTTTTTAAAACAATGTTTCTTTGTTTTGTAGTTTAAATTATACTTTTTTTTAGCAGAAACACAACCTTATTTTAAATCATGACTGAGGAAAAGTATAAAAGGCGTTAACATGAAATAAAATATTAATTTGTAATAAGTATCTCTCCTAAATGGGTTTTAAAGGCTCTAGTATCCTTTCCTGTATAATATTAAATATTTCTTTGTCGCATTTTGTTGATTTCTTTTCTACTTGCATACTTTTGTCGTTAAAACTCTTGAGGGGAATGCCCCAAAGTGATGGACACATTAGTGACCATGCTTAACCGTGGCGAAGGTTTTCTAGGGGATAGCTTTGCTCTATTTAGAGTGGAGGGAAGTTAATAATTAGGGTTCATGTTAGGTATAAATTTGATTTTAATTCAATATAAATCTAAAAATAAAATAAAGACGAGACAATGTTTAATAATGAATTTATTAAGCTTAAAGTTTAAATAAATACAATCCTAGAAAAACTGTAAATTAGTCAAATATAAAACTTAGCATTAAAACAGTTTATTATCATATCAGCCCTAATCAAGTTGTAAATATCATCAAGTAAAAATTTTATTTTATTTTGAACTAGAAACAAACTGTTTTGTTTCAATTCAACTATTCAAAGCCAAAAACAGAACTTTTGTTCCAACAAGCAGCAAATAAAATAATTTAAGAGAACTGCTTACACTACTCAAAGCAGATTGCAATCTGTGGAAAAACAAGAAGTGAATTGAAATATAAATTAGATAAAAATGAAATTATTTTAATACTCTAGGCCAAGTCTACAATTTGTGTTTAAATAAGCAGTCAATTGACTGCAAGCCAGTTATAAAAAATTGAATAATGTATTTTGTACATAATTACAAGTGATTTGCAGTTAGCAACTTTGGTGATTAATGATTGGCCGTTCAGTTTCAAGTTGAGTTTCATAAAAATAATTATTATCAGGGATGCATTATTAATGCATTACAACGTGATTAGATGTAAGTTTAAAATAAATTTATCAATTTCAGTTAATTTTTAAATAAAGAAATTATTCTTTTTCAAATAAAATGTATTTTATATACATTTTAGTTGATATTTTAATTTTTGTAAAACTTCACTCGTAACTTATGTATTTGAAATTGCATTGTTTGCTATTAAACAATAGACAAAATTATCCTACAAATTTATAAATACTACTTTCCAAAAATTCTCACAGTTGAGTTTTTAATCGTTAGTAATTTATATTAATGATTTTTTTTTTAAGTGCTTGTTTTATTTAAAGTATATATTTAATAACCGAATAATTTACTTAATACAAAAGCAATATATAAAGTATTTAATATTTTTTGATAAAGTCCAAAAAGTTTAAATTCATAATAAACATATATTTGATTCTTATCTTTTTTTTTGAACTCTTTACCATAACCCATTAACAATAAAATATCGTGGTAAATATGACACAGAGTTTTATGGTAGATGTCTAGTATGAACGAGATACACTTTTGCATGAAGGGACATTTTGAACGAAAAAAATTTTGCACGGCGTTAAATTTGCATGAGGGATCACTTTTGCACAAAAACAATTTTGCTTGAATGGTCACTTTTGCACGAAGACAGTTTTACACGAGTTTAAAACATGTGAACTATTTTTATTAACTTTTTTTTTGCAACTTTTTTTTTACTATCACTAATACCTCTAACCCTAACCCTAAATCGGTAGTTTTTTTCATCTTTTTCATTTCTTTATAATTTAATTTTTTTTTAGTTTAATTATTTTCCTGTTTTTTTTATTATTAAATCTCATAAGGTTTTTTATATAGCTGTTACCTCTAAACCGTACCCTCGGTTAGTAACTTTAGTGTTTTATTAGTTTTCTGTTTAATACAATAAATTTTTAATACTTTTTTTTTACTCTTGTGCAAAAATGACCCTTCGTGCAATTTTTACCCACCATGCAAAATTTATTCATGCATAGTTGACCTGTTAGTAGACATTTAAGTAATGTTCAATTTGTTTTAAGGAAAAGAATAGCACTTTTTGTAACACTTTAGTTTTTTTATAAATATGTTGTAATGCTGTTATTAGGGTAAAAAAAATTGTTTTGGAATAAAGAATATTTAAATTTCAAAACAACTCGTTAACTTAATTAGATTTTAGCCTATTTTTAAAGGTAATCAAATTTAAAATTTTCTTTATTTACATAAAATTCTTAAAATATAAGTTAATATTTTTTATTAGTTCAATAAGAAACCCATTATAAATATTTTGACCAATTTTAACCTATAAACCTTTAATTTCGTGTTTATAACAGCTGCTTTAAAACAAAACATTTTTTTTTCTTGGACTTCTAAATAAACTATGTCATTGTATTTCCTTGTTGAGTTTTTAATGTCTGAAAAATAAATTAACACTTCTAATATTGAAATTATATTTAACCTTGGTTTTTTATCAGATAAGTTATAGATATCTAATTTTTTTTTTAGTTTAAAATTTAAAAGTATATAGTTTTGAGTTTTTATTACAAGTTTTGAAAAGTTATTTAATTGCTCAAATACTTTTTATATAATTTATGTGATAAACTCAAAATTAGTTATTTAATTATTTAATATAAAACATCATATAAGTAATGTGAAACCTTTAAAGTGAATAAAAAATCTTATTTATTTTTGAGTAAGAATATTTAAGAGTTGTTTAATCAAAATTTTGGAGGTTAAAATTTATTTTAATATAACTAACTACAAACCATCATCAGAGTTAATAATTTCAATGACGTCATCACTTAACTCTTTCCAAGGTTTTGTTACTGTAAAAAGTTAATTAAAAATAGAAACAATTTTAATTTTATAAAGTATAAATAAAATTTTTTGAGTTTTTTACTCAAGTTTAATCGCAACTCTATAAATATGACAGTAACTAATTGAAATACTTTTAAAAGTTAAAAGCAATACTCTAAGAAAACTAAAATTATAATTGTTTTGTATCATTCTGTTCGAAAAACTACATTTAATGCTGTTAAACTATTTTCAATTTTAGTTAAAGACAACTAAAATTAAGGTACAGAAATTTCTGATTTAATTTACGTCAGCAATTTAGTATATACTGAACCTTTTACTCGGTGATATTATTTAATCAATTTATATATATTTTTCAAAGCTTTGTTATGCGTACTAAGATAACAAATCTTATCCGAATAGAATCAGTTTATTTTAAGTAAGGAAACGATTTGTTAAGACTATTAAAATCTAGAAAATTTGTTAAATATTACGAAACCCCCAGGTAAAAGAATTCCTAAAATTAATTTAAGAAAATATATTACAACTTATTTATGTAGATAAGTAAAGTTTTAAGAGAAAGTGCAGAAGTATTGTTGGTTTTATATTGATTTTAATTGCTCTTTTTTATAAATTGAAATAATAACTAGTAGAATATCACTCTAGGAAAGCAAAAACAGTAAAACCTCTAGCTGACTATCCTTCCAACTTTTCAGCATGTACGAAATACTTGGGTGTCACAATGTCGGTGTCACAAATACAGGAAAAAAAATTCAGGAGAATTAGCCTCAACTCTATCCACTGCAATGTTGATCAAGTCCCCATCACTGTCTTGTTGGTACTCTTCATTCAAAGGTTGGTGCAGTACAAAGGAATTGTACTTGTAGCAGTAAGGAGTAGGCAAATACCAGTTTTAAGGAAAAAGAGTGTGGAAATTGGTATAGTCGTTTGCCAACTTTTCAGTAATGTGCTTTTTTGGTACCTGATTGAAAAAATATCTATCTTTATACAAATAATGACGACAGCATTACAATTTGTATTCTTAATAAAGGAACTGAAAGAAACTCTTTAAAAATTAGGTAGTGCTTTAAATTTTTTAAAGACTGTTTTTGATTTCTGTAAGCAACTAGTTTACAAATTATCACAGAGTATTAAGTTTTGACTGAAACGAAATAGATCTAACTAAAAAAACAATTTAGAAATTAATAAAAGTATTTCAGGTTATCTTTAATGTTTAAACTTACTATCAATTTAAAAGGTACGCTTTAATTATTTATTTCACATGTAAATATATATTTCTTTATATATACATATAGATAAATAACATTAGATTAGTTTATAACTCAGAATTGCCACTTGTTTTTAAAAGTTCCCGGTTTTTAAAAGTACACACTATTGGGTTTATTTTTAGTTTAAAGTAAAGTTTAAGGTAAGAAACTTTGTTTAGTAATATAAAAACATTGAGAAGATACTGTAAAGCTACTTTAAAAATGTCTTTTATTAAAAAAAAATTGATGATGACAAAAGTTTTTATTTATATGATAGATTTTTTAAGTCAAATAAAAATTTTACTAATGAGCATGCTAAAATTATTATAATCCTAGGTTTTTCTAGATTTTTTTTGCCTAAAATGTCAAATTCAGCTTTTTTAAGGTTTTCTAGGGTTTTTGGTAAAGTTACAATACTGATAACTGCTTAAAGTATATAGAGTGGTCAATGAAAGGAACTAAAATAGTATTAAGATCTTAAATTATGTTATTCACGAGTTTAATACCTGATTAACAAAGAAAAAAAGTGAACAATCATTTCCGTTGGTGTAATCAACGCATTTTGCAGCAAAGTTGGAATGATAGACACCTGGACCAAAAACACCTCCTGAGAAATTTTCGAGAAAAAATGTTGTTGATTATTTCTTCGAATTAATTTATAATTCGCTAAAAGTACTTAGAGATAAATGTGAAAGTTCAAAAATTTCAAAACTGAAACATAAGACTACATTTTAGACTTCTTAAAAATTAACTCTTCAAAAACAAACTTTCAGACGGTTCGAACCCGTACTTCAGGATTCCATCAACATTTTCCCTTATGGTTCCGTGAAAAACCAAAATACTTGAGTTTTCTGTCAATTTAGGGAGTTTTTGATGAATCCTGCAAATTCTCTCAATTTTAAATCCCTTGCTTGGTCTGTTCTTTACAAGTTCACTGCTAGTGTTCATGAATGACTTCTCAACTAGTTTGTAATCAGCATTGTCCTTGCTCAGAACTTCCAAGTTGTAAAGAGAACTAACAAATTTCAAGTAACCTTTCTCCATGGTTGGTTTTTCTGTCATATCAATAGGTATAAAGACCTAGAAGTTAAATATTTTTGATACTGCAAATATAATGCAAATTCAAATAAAAATTAAAATATTTAGAACAGTCTTTCAAATAGTTTCATTTAAAAATGTTTAGTTTAGACTTTCAGATTAACAATACTTGCAGTTTTTAAACATTTCTAAAAACTATATATCTGATTATAAAAAATGATAAAGCAATTGTATTATCATGAAAAACTTTTTTTAATTTTTTTAATTTTTTATATAAATTATTAGGCTTTTTTTTGTTGATAGTTTCTTAAACTGTTTTGACTAAATTTAACATACAGAATTAAATTTACTTATAATAAAATAGTTAAATAAACATTAAAGTAAAACTACAAGGCATTTTAAAACCTTTTAATAATGTTGGTTACTTAAAACTATTTACATGGTTGAATAGTAATTTACATCTACACCATTAATCATGTTTTATTTTGAAATCTATTTAATCTATAATAATACTCAAAGCTACTTTATATAAACTAGGCACAACAAATAAGTGATTAACTTTTGTTATAGAGAACCATAAATATAAAATAGTACCTTACTTTTTTATTAAGAAAAGTTTATTAAATATAAGACCTTTATATTTTAAATAAAACCAAAACCTTAGCACCTTAGTAACATTTAAGTGAAAATATTTTAAGAACATGTAAACTTAGTAAAAAATATTGATAGAACTTTAAATCATGAAACACTTATAAGAAATAACCATAGTTCAAATAAGAACTTTCAATGAGAATAATATCAAGTTAAATGACTGGAACTACATAATTACGCTTAAACAGGGTTTCCCAAACGTTTTTTGAAATGAGTTTTTTTTCAGTTCACAATATAAAAATTTTTATTATTTAATAAAATATTGATGTTAAGGCGAAAACTATACTAAAGAATTTACATTTTAAAATTCAAAAAATAAACAAAACTTTTGAGAGTTAAGTTTTAACAAACTTTAAAACTAAACTTTTCTTTCACACAATTAGTTACGCATTTCAAACAAATATATTTTCAATTCAACTTAGTTTCAGTTTATAAAAGAAAAAACTTAAGTAAAAACTATGTTTACAAACTAATTTTATTCAAAATAGTTAGTTTTTATCATCATTAAAAAATATGGAAACTTAGTCAAATGCAATATTTTGAATTAGAAACATTCCGTTAAAAGACAATGCAAAAAACTTAAATTTATTATGTTTATTAAATGTGAAACTTGCAAAATTAAAAAAATAGGTCACGAAAGAATATATTTTGTTTGTATAACTTTTAAAAAATCTCAGTTTATGTCACATTTTGAACAGTGTTAATAAATAAACCTTAACAAAATAAAAAAACCTAATTATTATTTTAGTAAATAAGTTGTTTTAAAATCAATTATCTTAAAAATTAAAAGTACCTCTTTTAGACTACATTTTGAATAATTTTCATACATAGTATTTTACTTTATTTTAATATTATTTATAACAAAATTTTTATAGTATTTTAACAGTACGAATAAAATCATATGTTGTATCTATTATAAATTAGTTATTTATTGGAATTGTGCTTATCGTTTAAAAATACATATAAACAATTTCTTTAGCTTATATTATTTTACTTACATTTTTACAGAGCTATTTAATAAATACATAAATCCTTATTCAGTTTTTTTTTTATAAAAAAATGTAGTACTTTTAATTATTACATCAAGTTTTAAAGAAAATTTCTAAAGTATGCTAGTAACTATTTAATAATATCTAAATAGTTTAAATGTAATTTTTCTAGTATAAAACTCTAATTGTTTAGCTTCTAAAGAGCCCAGTAGACACATATACTAACTACTAAACTTTTTCTTGATATGGGCAGAAAATAGCCTCGACAATAAAGTTTCAAATCCTCGTTTAATTACGAAAATAAATTAAATAAGCTTCTTCGCCTTGCCGGCTCACTCGCCTTTCCTTTGTACCAATAGTGACGTCACTTAAAACATTGAAATTCTTTAACTTTAACTCTTCTAAAATAAAACGAAACATAAAATGTAATGAGTGGTTCGTTACAACATTTATTATTTCTGAAACTTGGCACTTTTTCCTACCCTCCGTGGTTAACTTGTAATTGTCTTATTTCTTAAAAAAGTTATAAATTTGCTGCAAATTTTAACACCTCGCTCGGCAACGTCGTTCAAAACACTCATGTCATTTACAATTGCTTTGACGTCTTGGTAATGCATTTGTTGTTAAACCACTGTTCTGAGAGTTTGGTAAGAAAGATATGACTACAGCCTAGGATTTAATAAAATATTCTACTACTTCAAACAAGGTCTGTTAGATTACTTTACTGTACTTCCTTAGTCGCCTAATTAGCCATTTTAAGTGACTAATCTTTATTTATACTAAATCTTATCTTGCGTTAAAAGTAGATTTAAAGCATTAAGAACCTTAACTTTTACTGATAGACATGTGTTGTTATCAAACAAACCAAAGCAACCAGTTTATCAACAAAATACTAGAGGTGGCATTTTATTATATTAAAAGCAGAGGTTTCACTAACTTATCAGTACTTATGTAATTTAAAAGTGTGTTTATTAATTTCAAGTCTTTACAAGGAACGGCTGAAGCTACAGGACATTTAATCCAATAAGAATGTAGCAAATTGTGCAAAAATTAATAAAGCGTTCAAGTTTCTCAAATGAGTTTTAGTTGTGTTTTTTAATGATTTTTGTTTCGAAAGCAAAACGATCTTAAATGTGTAAACGCTTTGCTCATCAATATAGCTTTAGAAACAGCTTTTAGACGTTAATTGGTGATACCAAGAAAGAATTTGATTCCGATGTAAATTAGGGATAGTTCGACAAGATTTTTATTATCATCACGCAGAAGAAATAAGTTTTCGAGATGTTGATACATTTCATTAATTTAAGAGTAAACTTTTCACAAAAGTTCTCCATCAAATTGTGACCACATTTAATCCCAATTTTTCTTAAAACTTAAAAAAACTTCTATCTTGGAATTTTTTGAACTTTCTATGGATAATTATTAAAGTAAAAAGTAAAAATTAAAATCTACATTCTTCGTTTCGTAAATGACTTATTCCAGTATTTAAGCTTTAAATAGTATTTAATAAAATTTCGATATAATTTTTTTAAATAGGTACAACTTTAATAAAAAATAAAACGTGCTTAATAACTAAATGTTTTCAATATATTACTAATTAAAAGTAACCAGGGTTTTTAATAAATGATTATCAGTGATGAAAGAATAATTTAGCTCATGGTACTCAATATAATTAGCTACAGCTGTAAAAGATATGTAAAAGTAACAGCTAGGATTAAAAAATTATATAGCATGAAAGCAAAATTATAAAATCAAATATGATTTTTAATCAATAATGCTTTCTGTATATAAAACTTCAGGTAGTACTTCAGGGGATATAAATAAATATTAGATGCTTTTGATTCTGAGCTACTCTTCATATTCTGGGATTTCTTATAGAGCAGAAAAAATAGTTGAAGGGAATTTTTTATAAATGTATCGCTATAACTAAAATTGCAGCCTGCAAAAGTTTTTTTTCTCAAATTGATACTCAACCGCAAAATACTTGTCTACCCCTGCCTAGTATGATGTTATGCTACAACTATTTCTTTTACCTTTGCGGTCCGAATTCTACTTAGTTTTTGTAAGAACATATGGGCCGGTCATTACTAATCTGAGGGCCGGAGGTGATTAAAATTTTGTATCGTTATTTCTAAAAATTCTAACTTAAGTTTATATAATATCCGAATAGTGTTTTTTGATTCTTATCACTATTTTGTTTTAATAACGAGTTCTGTTTATACTTTCATTTATTTAAAAGTATTTTATAAAAAAGAATTGAAAATATCAAAAGCAAAAACAAAAAAAAAGAAATATAATAGAAAATTTAATAAAACTAATTAAACTAATTGTTATTTAATTAAGTATAATTTCGATAAATTGCTTGTAAAAACAGCATTACACTTGTTTTTTTTCTTACATTTACTAACTTTCTAAACGGCTTTAAAATAAAACATTAAAACAGTCTTAAAGTCGAAAAGATGTGTTATGCCTTAGGAACTAAAACATTTTTTCTAGCTCATAAAGGAAAATATTAACTTTTAAAGAACTACTTAATTTTTAAGAAAATGACAACGTAATACCTGCGGTCCTTACATTATTTATTTGGAAACTTTTGACATAACGTATCAAACCAAACAGGAAATTGAATTTTTTTTTTCATATATATTAAGAGTTATAGATCGCATTAAAAGCTTTTACTAGAAGATAATATATCCTTAAAACAACCATTGTTTGACCGATGTTTTGTTAAAAATTGTTTTTTATTATAAAAAAATCAAAAGTACTAACAATTTGAAAAATTCAGTTTATAAAACTAAATTATCATTTAGTAATAAATTATTTTAATTTATTTGATAGCTATAGAGCAAAACGTTGTTCTTATCTACAATTTGTCATTACTTTTAAATTAATTAACTTGTAAATGTGATCTAACAACTTAATAGTTTTCTCAACCGTAAACTAGCAAAAGTAAGTATATTGTGCAGCGACAAAGTCTTTTAAGAAATGCAAATTTTTTTATTTTTACTTTTTTTTTTTCACTTTGGTCGTAAAAAAACTAGTTTTCGTTTTACCACACATAGTCAACTAACATCGCGTTTAACTTGACTTATTGAGTAAATGCCAGAATAAAATCAGTAATTGTAAGTTTTTCAAGTATTTTTCTTATTTGGCCCATTTAAGTTAGTTTAAAATTTTCATTTAGAGTAAATAAATGTTTTAAAAAATGTTATAAGACTTAAAGTAAAAGCTTTTTTAACCATGTTTGATTTATGTCTTATAATAAAATTTTTAATTTTTTCTCATAAAGCAAGTTAAACTTAAATTTTATAACTTTTTTTTACAAGCATGTGAATATTTGATAATTTGTAAATACAAAATTTTATATTAAAATAATCATTAAAACACATAAAAAAGTATAACCGCGTTTCATAGGATTACATTAAAAACCTGATTTAATGAATAAGGTTTTTAATAAAATAATCGACATCGTTTAAACTAATATACTTTATTTTCTACAAATAACTAATTTCTAAAAAAAAATAATCAATAATAGTAATAAACTTATATATCTTATTGAACTACTAAATATTTCTGTAATAAAAAGCAAATCTTTTAAGTGACTCAGCTTCATTTAAGAATAAATAAGAACTTTTAACGAAGTTCAAACATAATTTAAACAATAACCAAGTGTTTAAAAGAACAATTAATTGTCATTTTAGTTGTTGTAAAAAGCTTATATAAGACCGAAAAAAGATAAAAAACTAAAATAATCTTTTTCATAGCTTAAGTTGATGAAACTTTATTTTTATTTTTATAAATTAATCTTTTCTATACAATGGACACATTTAAACTTCTGCATAAAGCTATGTAGTCTGCTTCTTGATGTGTGGTAAAGATCCTTATTTATCTACATATTTCTTCTAATCAGCACCAGGATCACGGGTATTAAGTGAGAAGTGGTCTGTCATTATAAACAACTAAATAATTATCATTTGCTAATACAAAACTAAAAATTCATGGTCTAAATGTTTATAAAAGTAAATTAGGCTATACTTTTTGTTTTAAAATAAACAGTAAAAAACTATTATTAGCTCAGGTGCTCATGATTTATGGTAAAAATTCTAATTAAAACGGTTACAATTACATAAAAAAAGCGTTTTACTATATGTTGTTTAGTACTAAATTTAAGGATATAAAAATTTGATAAAATTATACATAGTATAAATTTGTCTAGGCTCAAATATTAACCACTTTTCTGGTGTACATACTCTAAAAATGGTATAAAAGCTATAGAATCTGGTTAATAAAAATATACCAAATTAAACTTTAATTGTTGCGATATTTCTTATGTGTCTTACCTCAATGGACTAAAAAAACTTAAAATTAAACTTTTAGATAAATGAGATTTGAATTTGTCCACATTACTTTATTTAGCTAGTAAACAGTGAAGCTATAATCAATTTACAAACTATTTTTGAATTTATAAGAATAGTTATCTATTGAGAGAAAATAACAAATAATTTATATGCAGACATCAGTTGGATACTGATGTAAGGTATAGTTATTGCTTTATCGTTCAGATGAAATGCGGATCAAGCTTCCAAATAAAAAATTTTAATTCAGAATTTGAACACTTTCTATTTTCTTAAGATTTAATTGAATAAAAAACATTTAAGATTTGGCTAAATCTTTAGTCTGAATAAATGTTATAGCAGCACCTTTTTGCATTGAATAATAAGGTCTTTTTTTTGTGTGCTCGATAAATATATTTTGGCCTTTCAATTTTTAAATTAAAATGTGGGATTTCAGTTTTAAACTATTTCGTTAGTCATTAAAATTGTAGGTGTTTTTTTTTACTGTTTTTGGAAATTTTTTACTTTTAACATTATTAACCTTGGCAAATTAATAAATTTACATCATAAAAAATACAGATTATCTAGTTTAAAATTTTGCTAAACAAATGCATGAAATTTCTGAAACTTTTTGTTAAAGGGCTTATGTTTGCTGACAAAGGTTTGGCTATGAGGGCGGTTGGAAATGTGTGGTGGTTTTTAATAAATGTTAAAAACTTGGAATAATCTTTAAAGGATTTTTAAGGGTTTCACAAAAAAAGATTTAAATAATTTTTAAATTTAAACAAGTATATAGTTTCGATGCTTGTTAAAAAACTAAAACAGTCTTTAACTCTTTTTGTTGGTTTTAATTTTTGAAATTATGGTAAGTTCCAAATGATATTGATAATTATGAACCCTACTTAATATTTTATTTCATGATTCGCTATGTTTCTGATTTTGGCATCAAGCTCACAAACATTCTTGACTTAACTTGCACAGAATTTTTTTCTATACTTTGCAGGGAAGGTGTTTTGTTTGTGAGAAGGTTTAAGCCAATGATAAATTTGAAGAAGATGCTTCTGCGTTTACTGAAGTCTCACAGATCACTGACAACTATTAACAATATTGTCTATGATCTATAGGTTTAATGACAAGTTAGGTATGATGTTCTGAATGGCTTCTTTTCCAAAGCAGAAAAATATTAACTAATATAAGTTTTTTTAATATTTAAACTTAGAACTATGTTTTGTATTTTTATATAGTTTGAGTTTTTTTTTGTGTTTTTTTACTTTCGCCTCTTTCCGATGTGAATTTCAGCTTAAGTGGCCAGGCTTTTAAATCAGTGTAGGACAATAAAATACAATAGTAATAAACTGTAATCACAGAAAACTTTATAATTACATACTATCAGTATACTTGATGTATAACATTGTGTAGTATGTAAAACTTTGACATATTGTTTTTACCTTTTTTAACTACAGATGCATTGTAAAATACTATTTATTGTATTTCATTTAAAGAGCTTTCAGACAGTTCTGAAATATTTGAGAACAACTATTTTTAGTATTAAATTTTTTATTTTCAACTAATCGCAATAAAACGTTAAAAAGTACTTAACAACAGCAAAAACATAATAATGTTTAATTCAATTAAACAGTAACAAACTTAGAAAATTGCAAATGTTGAATTATTTACATATAAAGTTAATAATACCTAAGCGTTGACGCTTTCCCGACGGTTCAATTTGTGAGCTTCTTCGTTTATGTTTCTCAGCAATTACCTTCTTAGGAGCAAGTTCACTCTTCAGACGACTGGTTTGACGTTGAGCTTCAGTTTCAGCATTAGGATTTGACATACGAGCTCTTTGTTTTGATTTCTTAGCAATACCTGGGAAAAGAGAATATTCAAAATGCATTAACCAGAATTATTTGTAGCTTTATTTTCAAAAGTTAATACGAAAAAATTATAAATGATAAATAATGTAAATCTCAATCTTAGGATTTTCAAAACAAAAATTTTTAGAAATATACACATAAATAAAGTTTTCGATAGTGTTAACTGGGCTTAATACTTTGTTTCATAAAAATTACAAAAACTACTAGAACATTAAGTTTAAAGTTAAAGCAAACAAACGTTTATTAAGTATTCAGTGTTAAAATAACATGGAAGAAAAAGAATTGTTGCCACCTAAGTGTGGAGATAAAAATCAAATTAAAAAGTACAACACTTTTGTTTAAGAATATTAGCCATATTTTTCTCATAAAAAGCTGCCGTATAAGTCTTAAAACGGAGCATTTATTTGTTTGTATTATAATTTTGTTTTGATAATTAATTTTTTTTCATCTCAATGCAGGTATTTATGGTACAGATGTTCAAGCTACTCAGTTTAGGAAAGTTTACTTTTTACGTGTTTGTTTGCCATCTGACTTTTTCCGGTTTAAATTTTGAATTTACTGTTATTTCCCCATTAACTAACTATGGGAAGTATAAATGGTGAAACAAGTGTAATTAGGGAGACTTTGCAGGAACAGAATAATGACAAAAAGTAGATATTACAGGTTTTGAATAAAGTTATTTCAAAATAATCTTCTACTCCCCAATGAGAACTGTCTTTACGGTGAGAACATCTACATGGTCAAGCTTTGGTTTTTTACTAACAAGTAGTATATCATAAAAAGAGTAAAGTGCTTGTCTAAAAATAATTCTTCCCAGTTTCTTCCCTTATTTGTACTATTTCTTCTAATGATTTACTTCTTCACCCTTAATTTAACTAAAAGCATTTTTAAGGTACTGTATATAGGCAAACAGCTGGTACAAACCAGCTCCAAGTTAGAAGAGAATGTTTATAAATAAGCTCAGATTTAGTAAATAATTACAGTATTAACTTTTAACAATTATCTTAAATTAATCTAAAATATGTTTTTTAATTACAAACCATCAAAAAAAGCCATGTAATAAACAGTAAACATGGAAATAAACTTCAAGTCATTATGGTAGTAAGCTACAGACCAAAGTTACTAAAGATTAAAAGAAACAGGAAATCTTGGAAGGTTTCAGGTTGAACTGATAGAAGTTATACTAAAAAATAGATATGAACTAAACGTGAAACATAACAATTTTGTTTAGAATTTTATAGAAAAATGAATAAATTACTTTAACTCGGACACTAGTTGTTATTAAATGTATATACTAAGTAAAATTAAATAGTATTGGTCCAGTAGTGGTTAAGCAACCTTTTATAATATTTTTTTTTATTATTATCAAAGTTCTTTAAAGAAAATCTAAAATAAACTGAATAATTTCTTAAGTTTGCAAAATTAGTTAAACATGGTTTTATATTTAGTTTGTATAGTCTATTGTTTGATTTACTTTTTTTTCAGTTTAAGCAAAAAAATATTAAATAAATAAACAAAATTTTATCTAAGTAAATATATTTTCTCAAGGAACGTTTGAAAGAGATTTTGATAATTATATAAATGATAAATGCAAAAAACGGATTTTGTGTTTCATGTAGCTTGTAATTACAAACACCAGCTAGTTAATAATAATTATCAATTTAAGAATATTTGTGCACTTTTTAATTGACCTAATTTAGATAGCTAAAGGTTACAGCAAAATACTAGTTAGTTTTTTTTATTTAACGAAAATTCTGCAAATGTATGCATACATGTATATATTTTTAAGCTGTTATTTTATACTATTTTCTTAATATGACGGTATTTTATAAAAGAAAGTACTATACCTTTATTTGCTTAAGTCTCTGTCTTTAATCGGATAAATAAAAACCATGTTTTCAAACTCAATTCAAAGCATCATTTTGTAAGTCAAGTTTTTTGAACATACTTATTTAAATTATTAATTGTTATGACATTTTATGCTTGTAAAGATATAGTTATTTTTATGTCTAATATTATTTTAAAAATAAATATATACTTTATGAGACATTCATAAGGACTTGAAGAACATAAGTTATAACAATATTCTCTAAAAATATTTCTAGTTTACTTCGACAGGTATTATTCGTATTTTACTAACTGAAAATAAATTCACTAAATAAACTTTAATGCTGTTTATCTTAATTTGCTGTGATAACGAAATCTGTATGTTTCATTAACTATAAAAACGCTTTTTTACACTTATTTAAAGTTACTTTTAGACCATTTATTTTGAAAAAGGCTTAAATTTTACGCTACATTTTGAGGAGCTCATACTACAATGCTATATCCACAGGTAATCTTACAAATTATTTGAAAAAATTGAGCAGATAAAAAACTAAAGTTTGCATTTAAATGAGAGTGAGGCGAACTAATTTATAATAAATAATAAGCTTCAAAATTTATTCATGTGCTTACTTTGCTATAGTAATCAAAAATTTTGAAATAAACCTGAAGCTTCTTTTTCTTTCAGACTCTTTTCAAATTCTTTTATGAGATGAGGACTACTAAAATTTTCTTCTGGTTCCCAAGTATTATCTGAACTGAAATAAAGAATAAAGCTTAAAATTTAGTTGATAAAACTAAAATAAAAGATTTATTAAAATTAATATCTTAGAAAATTAGTTGACAATGTAATAAGATTACTAGAAATTGTTATTTAATTTTTAAATCTCACCGATATTTAATTTAACTATATAAGGTGATATCAAACAACGTTACACATTGTTTCAACACTATGAATAAAAAATCTTAATTATTTTTTTTTTTGTTTCAATTAACTATCATTGTATACACAAATTTCAAACAAGAGCGAGTGATAATAGTTTTAAAAAGTTTTGGACTTTCTTATGATACTATTAAGTCTTAAACTTGTTTGTTCCTAGATTACAAACTATTAAAAATACTAAAAAAAACAACTTACTGTTTATAACCTTTCCATTTGACTAAGTACAAAACATTTTTGCATTTTTGATCGATTTTCTTATCAAGAATTTTTTCAACTTCATAGTATGTCTCATTTTCGACATTCTCACTTGCTTTAAAAATATATTAGTTATATAATGAGATTCTCTTCAGGATTTTTAAAATTTTTTTTAAATTTCTGCAGGTTTTTAAAAGTACACATTTTTGGGTCTATTTTTAGTTTAAAGTTAAGTTAAAGTTATGAAACTGTGTTAAATAGTTTGAAAAATTGAAAAGATACTGTAAAGCTATTTTTAATGAGTTTTTTATAAGAAAAATATTTGATGATAACAAAAAAATTTTATATGTATGATAAGTTTTCTGTGTCAAATCAAAATTGTTTTACTGAAATACTAAAATTGTTAAAATTTTTTGTTATTTATGTTAAGATTAATAAAAAAAATGTACATTTTTGTGCAAAGTTCCAGTTAATCAGTTTGTTTCTAAACTATTCCCTATGTTAATAGGTAAACAATTAATATTTGTTCAAATTTTTGATAAGTGTCAAACACTAATTTACTCATAAAACTTTTACTTTATTTAGTAAGAGAGTCCACTAATTTCAATTGTTCATTAACTTTAAATAAACAATTTTAATCACCAATTACTTTACACATGTAATTGCATTAGACTTAAATTTATCAAGTTTGAAGATTCTTGATTATTTATATACATAAATTTTTAAACTTTTTAACAAACCAGTGTTTTTTGAACTTTCGGTGTCTTCATGCGGAATACTCTGCTGTTTTAGAGCACTTATCTGTTTTGGGACATTCAGATACTTTGAAATACCTTGCTGCACATTTAGATTCTGATACATTAAAGGATTTTTAATAATCTGATACTTTGAAAGATTAGTTGGTAACATTCGCTGAGGTGCTAGAGTCTTTGGAAACGGAAACATTCTCTGAGTTAGTAGAGTGTTTTGAGTTGGAAGCATATTCATGTTTATAGGAGTTAGACTCTGATACCTTGAAAGCCTTTCATAACTGTAATAAAATTAAAATATTTCGACAAAAAAAAAATTAACTTTTATATAGCTAGCAACTTGAGTGTAGCAGTATGTAATGATAAATTTATCATTTTTCCTTTCAGATCAAAATGTAAATAACATTTACGAAAATATAAAACTGATTTTTTTTTCAAATGAAGTTGCAAGCATACATTTTTTGAATAAAATCAAGTTTTCATAAGTTTCGAATTTGATTTTACATATACTTAGGTCATTATTCTTTTTTCGTTAAGTAAAAGAAAAAGTAGCCGTTTTAGCTATCTTATCAAGTTTTGAAGGAAATATTAAAAGTATATTAATAATTATTTTTCATATTTAAACAGTTTAAATATGAAAAATTAAAAAAAAAGTATTATCTACCGATTAATTTTTAATTTATGTACATGATAAAAAGAATTAGAACAAAATTATAATGGAAATTATTTTGCTATAGTGAATAGTAGAACACTATATATATTAGGGTTTCCCAAGCGTGTTTTCTTAACAAAAGACCTAAAAATATGTTAAAAATAAACTCCTAAATTTCTTTAGTCATCCCCTCTTTGACTTTATCTTTGCCTTACTACTTATCTACCGGTGATAGCAAATAGAAAACGGCGACATTACCAACTTTGCTTTGTTGGTAAATTCTGCATTGATTAGTTTTATCATTTTTAAGACTCACTGAAATAATTTGTTCACCCCGCAAAACCCTGATGTATAAATATGTTTCCGAAAATTTACATCTGTGCTATGTACAGGTATTTTCTAACTAATAATTAAATCGAATTGAAGGGTTTAGAATGTGTCAAGTTATGATAGGAACGTATATTGTTTTTTTCACAGCAAGTTCGTGTTATATTTTATGTTTTCTAGTTACATTATTATGTTAAGGACAACTAAGTTAACAATACAGTATTTTTAATCTAAACAAACAATTACAGTTTAGTGTTTACAGAGATTTTTAATAATATTATTAAATCAGTATAAAGTGACTCGGAAACCGCTTGTTAATAAAACTAAAATCTAAAACCTTTTTTAACAATACAAAGGTGTCAGGAAAACACCTAAAATTTTTAGTTTTTTTTTTAGAAAATATATTTGAAGGAATTTATGCTAACCTTGAATTTTAGAGAAAAACAAATAATATTTTGTTTATAATATTCAAGTACTATAACAAACTAAATTTAAAATAATAGCAAGAAAAGTATCACTCTGTAAGAGCAAACATAAAAATAGTTAAGAAACAACAGTGTAAGCTTTTACCAACTTTCTTTCCAACTTTTTAGCATGCACTAGGTACTTGGGCGTTACAACATTGCTGCTCGCCACAAACTCAGGAAAAACATCACACACTTCATCCACTGCAACGTTGATCAAGTCTCCATCACTATCTTGTTGGTACTCTTCGTTTATTCTAACGTAAGGATAGTACTTGTGGCAATAGTGAATGGGCAAGTCTTTTATTTTGGAAGTAAAATAGTCGTGGTCGCTCTTCTCAGTAACGTGCTTTGTTGGAACCTGATCAGCAAAAATATTTTTGTTTTCATACAAATAGGGACGACTGACTAGGAAGTTTTTGAACTTATAAGTAAAAAAAGCGGATGGTTCAAAAAATCAAAAAAAGCTTTTTTTCTTAACAAAAAGTAACCAGTGATTAAAAATATAGTTTTTATTTTGTGTAAGTCACCTACTCGAAAATTAATTCTGATTATTAAGTTTAAATAGGCAAAGTTTAAATTAGACATGCCTAAAAACAAAATTTAATGGTAAATTTTATTTTAGTTTTACTCTACAAATTTCGTAGGTGGATTTGTAATTTTAGTACATATTTAAAATATAGCTTAGTTTTCAATTACTTAAAGTATGTAAGAAAAGCACTATAAAAGTTAATTAATATATTTTAGTCTACAACTTTTTCTCAAAACCTGGTTGACGAAGAAAAAGAGCGAATCGTCATTAAAGTAATTTTTGTTTGCATAAATGACACATTTTGCAGCGAAGTTGGAATGGTAGACACCAGGACCAAAGATACCTCCTGCAAAATTATAGATGTTAATAACATTTGAGAGCAACAAACGATATTTATCAATTTTTAAGTTTTCTGAAAAAAAAAACCATGTACAAAGCCTTTTTTCAAAGCCTAAGTACTATATATAAGCATATATATAATCTATTAAAAATTTGTTACAATAAACTTTTAATTAAAGTTTAATTTCACACTTACCTTTAGAAGGTCTGAACCCGTAGTTCAGGATTCCATCAACATTTTCCCTTTTGGTCCCGTGAAAAACTAAAATGTTCTCAGTCGAGTTTTTTTCCAACTCAGGGAGTTTTTGTTGAATTCTACAAATTCTCTCAATTTTAAATCCTCTGCTAGGGTCATACTTCTGAAACTCACTGCTAGTGTTCATGAATGACTTCTTAACTAACTCGTAATCAGCATTGTCCTTGCTCAGAACTTCCAAGTTGTAAAGAGAATTGTCATCGTTGACAAACCTCAAATAGCTGTCCTCAATGGTTTGTTTTTCTGTCATAAGAGTTGGTATAATAAAAGCTGAAAAATTAAAAGGTTTAATAAACGTTTTTTTTTGCTAAGACTTTTTTGTATTCATGCTTATATGAGTTAAGTTTGGTTTCAAACTCTTTATTTTCAATACTTGCAGTTTCAAGGTATTAGTAAACATAAATAATTTTGATTATACAAAAGTACTAAATTATTAGTTGCATGGTTAATATTTTATTTCAGCCCGTTTTGCTTTTATTTGATTTGTTAAGGTTTTAAGAATAAAAAATATTTAGTCATTTTTAGTAAATGTAAATCAAATTAAATTATACATTTAAAAGTTAATTATATTAAAAGCATTTAAACGAAAAAATAACAAATTTTCATCTTACTTTTACAAGTGTTAAGATATTATGTTAATTTAAGAGATTATATGGTTGTATAATTGTTTACATATACATTCTACACTATTAATCATAATTTGTTTTCTGTTCTATCTAGTCTAAATGATACTTTGATACTTTGAGCTAGGGACGTAGCTTGGTACGTTTCTGAAAATTTACATAAACGTATACTTATGTGCGAAAAACTTGCTTTTATTTCAGCTTGAAAAGACTCTGCTTACTTAGCTTTTAGTTTTCATTTATACTAAGTTATGCACTCCTGAGGGATAATTTTAACATATATGATGTACTCCTTAGCATTTTTAGTGTTGTAAAATTTAACCAATTAATTACATCCAAGTTGTAACATTTAGCGCCTTAAAGCTTTTATTTGTCAAAAAGCTAATTGAAGCTGTAGCTTCAAAATTCAAAATCACACAATTTTATGTTAGAAAATTTGCATAACTATACACATAACCATATCATAACTATACATTTACTATTGACTACATTAGATGTTTGATTTTAAAAACAATATAAATGTATTTGAGTTAAACTGTTGTTTTTTATACTTATTTTTAATAAATGTCTTCTGGGCTTACACAAGTGGCATGACATAAAGAGTCATAGGGGGTTGGAGCAAAATAAATTGCCTTGTATACAGTTATCACTCGAACTTCAACATTTCATTTTTGATGTATTAAATTAACTGTATATTTATAGATTAGATTCAATAGCATTAGAGATAGTTTAAATGGCTGTGTTCCCGCTAGGACGTCTAATTTCAGATGTTTTAATTTTTGCAGATTCGTAACTTTTTTGATCTAGCTACGTTCCTGCTTAGGGCTAATCTATATAAGATAGCAAAACAAACAGTGATAATATTGTACTTTTAGTAATCATAAATAAGATAGTAATATAAGAAGCTTAAGAGTTTAAACGAAATCTAAACTTTAACACTTTTATTTAAAATAAAATAAATTCTACTTTTTATAAACTAAAGTAAAAACAATTACGTTTATATTTAAAATCATTAAACGCTTGTAAGAAATAAACATTACTTTAATAATAATTAAAAACAAAATTAAATAAAAAATTTACTACTTCACATATAAAATTGTTGAAAATTCCAAGTTTTTTAGTTATTTTTATTCAAAATTATAAGTTTTTCTAGGTATTTATGGCTTAATTGTCAAATTCTAGGCTTTACCTAGATTCTAGCTTATAGGGCCAACCTTAAATTATAGCCTCATGGCTCCCCCTTTTCCAGCTTATGACCCCTTAACTTCTGAAACTTTCCCATAATATCTAGTATAAATTTAACATTATTATAGTTAAGTCAAAGTTTTACTTATTAACATGTAAATTTTGAGTTTAAAGTCTTTTTTTTCATAATTTCTCAAATTGATTTTTTTTTCATCATACAAAGTTTTGTTGCAACCCTGTATTTAGTCTAGTTATTATTATTTTAACTAAAATTTAGATGATGCAATTTTAAAATTATTATTTGTTAAAAGTTTTTTATTTACCGTTTAGTCATTCAAGAATTTTAATTGCTTCAATAGAAAGAGTGCTTATGGTCAACGTTTTTACCAATGAACTTTTATATCACCTAGTATTAATTATTTATACATACTTTACTTAACATTACTAGATTCAAACTAAAAATAAATTCAATATAGTTTATCAAAACTAAATTACTAAATTATAGAGTCTAAATGACTTTTCATTATTTTTGTATTACATTATTCTATAAAGGTTTGTATTTATATATTACTGTTTTACTTTTTCATTACTTTTTAATTTCTTCTATTTCTTCAAAACTATCTTTTTAATTTAATTAACTTTAAACCAGGGTCTCCAAAACCAGGGATTCTTTAGGGGCGGTTATGACAGTAAAGAGTAATAAAAAGTCGGAAATTGGAAATGTCAATGGGCAATTAAACATAAAAGTATTTATAACAATGGATACTTATTTTATAACATTTTATGAAGATGGCTACAGTAAACTTTGCTTTCAACTTTATATAGAAACTAAAGGGTTTACAGTTATTTAATACATATCTCACAAGCATTGTCCAAGAAGTCTTTCATATTATATTAATTTGTAAAAACAACTAATTACAACACAGGAGATAGATAAAAAGTAAAATTTAGTTTATATGCTATAAATGTTAATTTTTTTTTTTAATTAGTCCTACTCTACTTGGTAGTGATCACAGCAAAAAACTAAAAATTGCTTTATTGAAAAATTAAAACAGATTTATATTGTTAAGCTTATACATTAAACTTAACCACTGTTGCTTTGTTGTTTTTCAGAAAATGTATTTGTTTAAAAACAATTTTGAATAAATACAAAATTAATAAATTACATAATTAATACCAATAAAAGTTAAATATAAATATATGAAAAGATGATAATAAAGTGGACTTAAACTTTTTCATTAGGTACAGGACTGCAACTTGTTTTTTAGAAATTTGTTCTAAGATTACCAAAGTACTTGTTTTACTTAAAAATAAGATCTAAGGTAAAAAATGAATTAAATAGTATATAAACACTAAAAATGATACTGAAGAGTTAATTAAAGTTTGTTTTTAATAAATTTATTAAGTAGATAATGTGTCTTTAACAAAAATAATATTTGACAATGACAAAAAATGTCATATTTGGTAGATTTTTTGTATCAAATTAAAAATTTTCTACTTTGCATATAAATTTTGTTCAAGATTCCAGGTTTCTTAAGGTTATTTTTTTCCAAAATTTCTCAAACTCTAGGTTTTCTAGGTTTTGTGGCAACCATGTTTAGTACCTTAACAGTTTTTACAATATAAATAAATTTAAATAATACTAGTTTAAACTGTACTTAATTAATTTGATTTACTTATGACTAAAATGTAACACTAAATACTAAATAATTATAATAATAAAAGTGGACTAACTAAAAACTACAGATTTATTTCAGCTACTTAATGTTATATAAAATCTTAAAGCAAATATTCTAATCTATGTAAACTTAAACATTTAGTAAAATAAGCTTTTTTTTATATATAATAATTTTTTATATAAAGTATGAAATGGGAACATTATCAAAAATAACAAGAAATAACTATAGAAAACAGTGGAACAGATACAAATATAAGTAAACATAAAAAGATGGAATAATAGTTACTTTATATTTTTAGCGATCAGAATAAAAACAAGAAAACAAAGTCAAAACTTTCAAAGGACCCTGGCATTAAAAGTCAAACCCAAATTCTATGAAAGTTAGTGTAGATGGTAGGCAAACGACGTTTTAGGGTACAAAAAATTCTTAGTTAGCTTTAAAATAGTTAGCGAACGTTACTTTGGCTCGAATAGCGTTTTTCGTATAAATATTTTCATAGCTAACATTAAAACCTATTATTTTCTATTTCTTTAATGTTAACTTGAAATTTTTTTTCATTCTAAAAAACAATCTTTTGATTAGCTTTTCACAATAATTTTCATCAAATTGGGGTTTTACTTTTGTAGTGGGGCCCCTTTAAAAATTGAATGTTTTTTTTGCATTTTTTCACTTTGCAACGTTTTTCTCATAATTTTTTTTTCAGTTTTTTAATTATTAACATACTTATTAATTTCAGTTTTATAATGATTTTTTTTTAATTAATTTTTTTTTTAAACATATGCTTAAATTAAATTTTCAGAAAAATTCCAAATTTGCACGATTTTGTTTTTTTACATGATTGTATAGCAAAAGCAAATTAGCTATTGTAATAAGTTTTATTTTTGACAGACTTATATAATTAAGTTTTATAACGTATTATATTTTTTACCAACTTATTATTTTTTTTATACTACCCATACATATTTTAATTAAAAATTTTGTTTACTTAATTTGAAGAATTTCTTGATCAGATGCTAAGAATTAAGGTAAAACTTAAATGGGTCATATATTTGAAAAAAAATATTAAGTTGGGAAAAAATAAAACAACGTTTTAAAATTTACTTATCTTAATCTGTTTCAAAAAGACCTTATAAAAAAAATTATTTACATTTGCTATAAAACCATGTAAAAAAAAACCAAAACCGTGCAAATTTGAAACTTTTCTAAAATCAATTCAATCATATGTTTTAAAAAAAATTTGAAAAAAAAAAAATAATAATGTTTTAAAACAGAATTAAATATATATTAGTTATAAAAAAAATTAAAATTAAAATTATTTATGGAAAAAAACGTTGCAAAGTGCAAAAAACAATTTTTGTAAGTTTTTACTACAATAGTAAAACCCCAATTCGATTTAAATTATTAGTAAAAGCTAAGCAAAAGACGGTTCTTTAGAAATGGGGTTTTGATTTTTCTAACAATTGTTAAGCAAAAGTTTTTATTTTTTAAAAGTTCTGAAAATAGTTATTACATGAAATGGACTGTTGTTGTCGGGTCATGCACAAAGACAATTTTGCACGAAGGGTCACTTTTGCATAAATACATTTTTGCAGAGGTTTTATTTTTTTATGTTAGTTTTTTATTAGATATAGTTTTTTTTACATTTATTTTCTTCAAGCCTTACCCTCGGTCGGTAACTATATTTCCTTCTTTTTTTGTTTTTGACTTATTTATTCATTTTAACTTTCTTAATAATATTATTAACTTTTCTTAGTTATTTTTAATTTATACTATCCTAATTACGCCTAACCATTTTTTCTCCTTTTTTACTTTTTGTTTTTTATGACCCTTTGTGCAATATCAACTTCTGTGCAAAAGGGACCCCTCGTGCAAAAATGACCTTGAGTGCAAAATTCTCTTCGTGCAAAAGTGTACTATTGTGCATATTTAACCTGTTTCTGATGTTTTCGCTCTGTGCAACACGAGCATAAAGTTATTGTTATAGGAAAATTTATTAATTTTTCAAAAAACATAAAACTTTAATGTCAATTATTTTCCTTATCTTAAAAGCTATCTAAAAAATTTTTTTTTATTATAGAGAACGCACCTTTGCTTTTAATTTAAAAAAAAAAATTATTAAATTTGGGGTTGGAATTATTTCATGGGGTCCCTCCAAAAATAAAGATTTTTTTTCGTTTTTTTTCATCAAATGGTATTAGAACCAAAAATAAATATTTTTTTTTAATTTTTTTTTTTGATTTCCCTTAGTTTGCATGTTATTAAAACTAGTAAATAGTTATTTTATAAATAATGTTAATATCTTTTACGATTTGGCCCAAAAGCAAAATGTAGTATATTACACTATCATTTGCCTTGGCCATTTCCTAGATAAAAAATTGACAAAAGGAAAAAAAAAGTTAATAAGAATGTGAATATACAACAAATTTAATTAAATTATTTTATTTTAATTTAGTTTGATGTAAATCACATTCTTATTAACTTTTTTATATTATTTTTATATATTTTTTTTGCAGTATTTGAATATTTCAGAGAAAAAAATCAAAAGTTCAAATGAAAAGTTCTATAAACTCTGAAAAGTAAAAACGGCTTTTTGAAAACAAATCTGTTACTATTTGATTATAAAATTATTACTTAAAAAGACGATAAATATATCATTTATCAAAATAAATAATTTTTGTTTGAAATAAATTCATCTGTCATAGATTTAAAATCTGAATTATTAGTTAGAACTAATGTTATTCTACAAGTATAAAGTTTTTAACTTTCAAATTTTATTAGTTTTTCAGAAATTAATAATAATTTCATTTAAGTCTCTTTTAATTTTCTAAAAAAAAGAAAGACTTTTTAACAATTGCCTAAATTTGTAACTAAATCTTGTAAATGTTCAAAACAACCAAAATCAGAATAAGTCAGCCTAAGTTTTGTAAAAACTAATATTAGACTAAGAAGCCTGTATTTTTATACATTACTACTTTTTATGTATATAAAGGGTAAAATACAGTCTAAACCAGTTCAGTCTTAATTGTAAATTGTAACAGATTTAAAATAATCATAATTTTATAAACGAAACTCAAAACATTATTAACAAAATATTATTAAATTCAGCACTAGCTTTGTATAATTTAGTATGGTGGGTTAAAGGTCAGAATTTTTGTATTAGAGTAAATAGGGTAGAATTATAAATTTAAGTAGCTTTTCAAATATAAATACATTTTTCACTAATTTTTATTATATAAATGATAGAGTGTAACAGAAACTAAAATAAAATTTATTATAAATAAATATGACTGTTCAAGTTCGTAAAAAAATTGTTAAGATCTAGCATTTAAAAATCTAGTTGAAATTTAATACAATTAAAACTTATTTGAAAATATAATAAAAATGTATGATGAAAGAAAAAAAAATCATAAGTACTAAAATTAATTAAACCTTTGTAACTTTGATTTTTTTTTTTAGCTATACACTAAATGTAATTTGGATTTAGGAAAAACATAGAAAGGTATAATAAATAAAATTATAGTATTAAAATTTTATTTTCAAAAAAATAGTCATCATTAACTTAGAACAATCAGAACTTGTAATATTTTTTTTCCTGAGTCCTTAAGGCAATAATACTAAATCTAACACATTTTTGTTATAAAAATGTTTGCATACTTATTACAGAAAAATAATTTAAATACCATAAAAATTAAATTATTTTTTACATTTGAAACAAAATCATAATACTTAATAATAAACAAATGTTATACCTACTAACCTAAAATCATTTGAATATGAAATTTAAAGAATTCTAAACGTGGATTTCATATTTTAAAGCATACTATAAAGACTATAGTTATAAATAAAACTAATTTAATAAAGAATATAATTTAGGTGCAATAATGATACAAAAAACAAAAACTAAACAAGTTTGAATGCCTAAAACTAAGTGTCACTTAAACTAAAACTTATCAAGTGTATTGATTTTTGTTTCATAAAGTACATTAGAAACTTGAAAATTATGGCTAACTGTTTTCTTCAATGTTCAACTCGTAATTTTTTTTTTCCAAGTATCCACACTTCTTTATGAAACTTAAAAAATTACTTCGTAAGTTTAGAAGAATTTTCCTCTTTATAAAAATCGTTTAACTGTAAAGGTAACTTACGTAACTAAAACAAACATTTTAAATGTTTTTGATGAAACGTATTTATCGTTTGTTAATAGCCAACAATAGTTTGTTTTGTACTTATTTTACTTATAGCCAGCAATAGAAGCGTTTTAAATTTTTTATATCAATTATTTTTATATATTTTTATGTATACAAGTCCTAATATTTTAGTCTAAATAGCAACTGATTAGTTTTCAACAGAAAAGTATTTTAAAGCTACACAGTAATGGACATTGTTCGAATTGTAAAAATTGTAGACTATTACTACAAAATAACTTTGCATCACTATAAAACGATTTTATTTTTTAAAAAGCCTACGAAAACGTATGGCCTTTAAAGTTCGATAATTAAGAAGTTAATAGAAGTTTATCTTAAAAAATCAGTGCAAAGCATATAAAAGTTAAAAAGCCGAGCAAGAAAGTTTTAAAAACATATACATTAAAAACATATAAAATTTAAACTCAAAACTTAGTACTCAGTACTTAGAATCGTGTGTTTTAGATACTTTTATCATATAAGCAAATAAAGATAACACAAACTAAAGTTAGTTACTTAATTTAGTTTAGTTTTCTGTGTTTACTTTTTTTAGTCAAAATGAGATGTCTTTCTTTGTTACACATTATAAAATAAATGCCATAATTTAAAGTTTTAAGTGATTTTTAATTAATTTTTCATATATAAAGTAAGTTTTTCAAGACTTTTTAAAGACTTTTTTTTTCATTTCTACAATATTCTTTTATCAGACTTATTTATTTTTTTTACAATCTAAAAGACTACTATGATATTTATCAATCTTATATTAAACTTTAAAAAAGTCTATGATTATTTTTTTAGCTTCGTTGTTTTTACTCTTTAAAGCTGTGTTAGTTTTTTTAAGCAATATTTTTTTTTTACAACTAACAATTTTTTAATAGTTTTCTAGCTTACTCACAAGTTTTTCTTTGGTTAAAATGATTAATAAACTCCTCTTAGTTTGATACATTTAACTTTGTATTTGAACACAGTAAACTACAGTAAACATTTAACTTGAGTGTCATGAAAAAAATAAAAATTACGGATTTAAATCGATTGCTTGTACTACAAAACAGTATTTGTGTCAAAAATTATAGAAAACTTTAAAATAAAATTTTCTGGTATAAAGATTACAGAGTATGTATACTTAACTTGATCGTGTACTGATTTTTTTAATAGATTATGTTTGTTTGTTAAGTTAAAGGCTGTTTTCTAGTTGAATTAACTGGTAGGCTGTTATTATTCGCTGATCTTTTTGAATGTTGTTACTAAATTTACTCAACCATAGCACACTTCATAACAAACAATAAGTTTCAGCATGTCAAGTCATGCAAAAATGTTTCAATCAAAAAATGGTTGCATAATTTTATGTTTATTTAAATTTAATAACAGATTAGATGATATCACCAGACAGGGTTGCCAGAAAACCTATAATTCTAGAAAAACCTTGAATAGTGCTTGAAAAATCAAAATTAAAATGGCTAAAATAAAATTTTAAAAATTTCAGAGTTTTAGACATTTTTAAAATACCTAGAACTTTGAACAGTTTTTTCTAAGGGTCAAAAACAATAGTCTGACTCTTCCCCCTTCAGCAATAAATATTTTTGAAGGTCAAGCAAGCAAGTTGTCATCACCTGTAATTATCAGGGTTGCCACTTTACCTGGATAGCTGGAAAAACCTGTAATTTAAAAATTAAGGCAAAAAAACATGGAATTTCAAACAAAAATTACTTAAAAAGCCTGAAAATCTGGAATTTTAACAATATCACATGTTCAGAAGTGAAATTTTGATTTGACTCAAAAAATCCATCAAATGTTTATAAATAAAAAATATTTGTCATCATCAAAAATTTTTTCTATTAAAAAACATATTTGAAGTAGGTTTACAGTATCTTTTCAACGTTTTTACACTACTTAATACATTTTGTTACCTTAAACTTAAATTTAAACTAAAAATAGACCTAAATATGTGTATTTATAAAAAACCTGGAGGAAATTTGGAAAACCTGGAAAATATACTGAAAAACAAGTGGAAACCCTGTATCTAAGACATTTTTTTACCTTAAATATAGTTTTATACTAAAAGTAGACTAAAAAATTTGTTTGTTTTAAAACCTTGAAGAAATTTAGAAACCTGGAGAAAAATTAAAAAAAAATCTTGTGGAACCCTGATTAAATATATAAAATGTTTAAAAACATTTAAACTGTTATCTGGCAAAATCTAAAAAGAAATAGCTTGGTTTATTATTATCAAATTTCCACCTATTTTTTAGCTTAATATTTGATTTTAAATATAGTTGGTTTATTTATGGTAAATGATTTCATTTTTAAATTCTGAACAGTAAATCCATCTCAACCTAGTTTAAGGTTTCTTAAGGTTAAAAAATTTTAGGATAGTTGTGTTTTTGGAAAACTCTGGCTAGCTCTAAGTCTATTTTGAAAAATTTGGGATTTTTTGTTACCTTAGTCAAGTTAAACTTATCAGGTTTTCGATATTTATAACTTTTTTGCTAACTTGTGCCTTGAAAGTTAACTTTAGCTTTTTTTTTTAAATAGTTATTTATTAATAAATAGCTGTTTTTGATTTGTGGTCAGCTCTGCTTAAGTGAAACATAGTTATGTGATGAAATCAACCAAACTTTTCTTGATTTTCCTTGAATTTGCCACTCTATAAAAAAAAAAAACAATTGATTTTTAAAATCATTAAAACACTTTATTTTTTCTTTACTTTTTTTTTGCATAGTGTACAATCATTTTTAAATTACATAGACAGTTGCTGTTTTATATTTATTAAAGTTTTATTTAATTTCAAAATTTTTCAATCACTTTCACTCTTTCATCTACAGTTGTTTTTAGAGAATGTAAATTACTCTTAAATGGCATGAATTTAGATTTATAAATATTAAAGTTCTTGAACTAAATAATTATGAGCAAATAGTGTACAAGATTTGTTTTTGAGTTTTTTATAGTACCAAATTTCATTTAAAATTCTGTAAAATTAGGGGTAGGGAGTACTTGGGTGATGTTTGCTAGACTTTTTTTTCTTTTTGACTTAGATGTGTTTTAGCATTATTAAGAAGAATTTGATATTAAAAAAAAAAAAATCCAAAAAAAAAAGTTCCGAACCCAAAAATTGATTTTGACCCCAAAAATCACTTATTTTCATGATTTTTAACTTAAATAGTAATAAAATCACTTATACATGTCCTATACTTATAATTTTTATCTTAAATTAAAGTTTACAATTATAGGCAAACATTTAAAGACATTTTAACTGTGTTTGTAACATTATGACGTCATAATCACACAAAATATGTAAATTTTGACTGTAAGGGTACATTTTATTAAAAAGAGCTAATTTATTCTGCTGTTGTGCTTTTACATTAGTGTAATGAACTAATGCTTGCATCATTCATTGTTGAACTCAAGAGAATATTTAGAGCTTGTTGAAGTTATGAGAAATGAAGTTTAAAATCAATGATGCAACTTTTTATCAGTTTTATTTTATCAGTGCAGTAAAACTGGCTAGTGCAACAAATCATCAATATATTAATTTTGAGTTTTAGATAAAAAGTTAAAGTTAAATTATATGTTATCTGCTTTAATTTATTTATTTTAAAAGTTTAATAGTTATTAAATTTTTTATAGTTTTATTACACACTAGATAGAAATTTATTTATTTTTTAGTTTATTGTTTAAGTGGTTTGAAAAGTATTAGATATCTACAAGATCTTCAAGTGTTTTATAGTTTACTCAAAAAAATTTGATTACTTACTTCTTAGTTGCTTTTGTACTAAAGATTTATAAAGTTCACTATACTGTTAAAGATAAAAAAAACAGTTTTTGTTAATTTTTTTACAGATGAATAATAGTAGTAATTTAAGTAAAATTCTGGGAGATTGCCTACCAACAACTTATAATGTTGCTATTAACATTTTTAACATTTGTTCTAACCCAAAATCACAAAAGATGAAAAATTGTGTTAAGGCGTATGCAACAGCTCTCATTTTACAGTGGACCAAAGCATTTGGTGAAGAATATGTTCTGAAAATAAAACAAGTACAATCAAAGTTGTTAACTGTAGTAAATAATTACTTTAGTAAAGTGTATAAGGAGCAGACCCGAGATAAATTAGGTGTCAAAAAGAGTTTGAGGCAGCTCAACAAAGAATGGAGACAATCTAATATATTTACAGGTAGACATAAAAACGTACCTCTAGTTGTTAACAAGTTGTTTGACATAGGCAAAAAAATGGATACTCTTACTGGAGATGAGGCATGTTTTTATACTGATCAACTAAGTTCCCGTTGTGGCCGTATAAGTGAAGATGTTGATTTGAAATATGTAACTGAAAAGCAAACTGAGTTAGAATTAGCACAAGCAGCTCTGAAGCGAGACATGTGTGAGAAGTCATACATTTCGGAAGTTGATGTTGAACCTTCAGTTTCCAGTTCAAATGATGGTAGAAGTACTATCATTAGCACTAATCATTAACTTAATGATGCCATAAAAATTATCTTGCCTATAATACATTATAATTTTTTAATGTTTGGTTATTTATTTTGTTGTTATACTAATTGAATAATTATCTAAGAGTTTTTCAAACACTTATGACTAAATGAATTATGACATCAAACATCACGCTAATATACATACCAGTACCACATCATTTAAATCTTTAAAAGTAAGTAAGAAGTTTGTTTAAAATGTTAAAGTAACTGTTACTTTTAGAATAAAAAATTTTAAATAGAGCTATGCTTATTAAATTTTTAAAAAGTACTATTTTATCGAAAACATTTACATATTTTGTGTGATTATGACATCATAATGTAACAAAAACAGTTGAAATGTCTTTAAATGTTTGCCTATAACTGTAAACTTTAATTTAAGATAAAAACTATAAGTATAGGACATGTATAAGTGACTTTATTACTATTTAAGTCAAAAATAATGAAAATAAGTGATTTTTGGGGTCAAAATCAATTTTTGGGTTCGGAATTTTTTTTTTTGGCCATTTTTTTTTTTTAGTATTAAATTCTTCTTAATGATGCTAAAACACATCTAAATCAAAAAGAAAAATATCTTAAACAACTACATAAACATGGACGAGCAGTGTTTTTAACCTTAGAAATCTTTTCAACAAAAACAGTTTGCAGAGCAAAAGCCTGGACTTTCTTATGCCATGAGACAAACTCAAGTTTAACATAAGGGTTGATCATACCAATTTGATCATCAGACAACAAGTTTCAGTAGACTGAGGCGGATTTTGTCCTCATTAGGACTCTTCAGTTAGTCACAACCAAAAAACAAATGGTTGCATCAAGCAAAAGCCTGAAAAGCCGTTTGTAGATTGAAGACTGCAAGTTTTTCAGTTGTGTTTGACTTATGAGTACTAATGAGGACACAACCGGTCTCAGTCTACCAAAGCTTGTTATCTGATGATCGAATTGGTATGATCAACCTTTTTAATAAATGTTATAGTACTTTTTTATTTTATAACTTTAATAAAGTCTTTTTTAAAAACATACAAGCTTATTATAGTTAATATAAATGTCAAGTATAATGGTTTCATTAGTTGAATCTTTATTTTAAACTTCTGAGTATCTAAATGCAGGATTAATGATTTTTTTTTCTTTGACTTCTATATATGAAATTTTAGTAAGAAGTTTGATAAGAACCATTGACACAGTGTACTGTTTCCTCTTTTGATTTAAATTTTTAAAATTTTTTAAATCAACTTATTTTTATAATCTTCTTACTTCAAAAATGCGACAAAATATGAATAGTTTCTCATGGGAGGACAGTTTTTGTTGAAAACCAAAAGTTTTGTTTGGCAAAGTCACTGTGCATAAATAGCAATGGAAGTTTGTGTATGTTATAAAAAAAGTTCCACTTTCCCTCATATATCCCAAATTCATTTCTGGATTCCCTTTTATTGTTTAAAATTTATTAGAAAAATGCTAATGTTTCTTTATGCCATCAGAAGAACCAAGTTTTCTTAATAAAAAAGGAGTAAGTAAACATAAATTAAGCCAATGAAAAGTAAATAAAGGCTTATGATATTTTTATCAGATTGTATTTATCTATTAAATCATCGCATACTTTTGCTTTTAGTTTCACAGTGGTTAATGCAAATGACTTTTATTTTATTGTTTCAGACACTATTTAAAATGTTCACATTTATTGGCAAATTGTATTATATGAAAATAATATTAAAATCTTTCATAAAAAAAGTAAAATATATCACATAACAAACTGTTAAGTAAGTGAATAGTAATATGAACAGAGCTGAAGTTAGTGGTATTCTAACTCTTAAAAATTTGTGCTTTTTAGAAATGTAAAAAAAATATGTATACATCAGATTCTTAAGTAGGTAGTCTCTTTTTAAAAATAATTGTAGGTTTAGCTTTATCAAGTTATATGAAATTGTAAAATTTATTAACAAAAAGTAAATAGAGTATATTCATAGAAAAATAAACAGGGTTCTACAGCTAATGAACTAGCCTTGATTTTTGTTTTTTAACCCAAGGTTTATTTAATGAACTTTAATTATAAATGACCTTCTTGAGCAGCAATTTAACTTTCAGATGATTTATTCAGTAGTTATGACTTAACAAGAAAAAAATGTTTTTAAGTTAAGTATTTTATTTTTTTATACATAACTTTTATGATAATAAAACGAACAGTTCTGACTTAAAAATTGTAGTTAGTTATATTAAGTTATAGTAGCTTACAGTATCCTAATTACAATTATGTTCTTTAATTTACCAGGTTTGCCACATACTCAAGCTACTCAGGCCAATTCAAGCTAGTTTAAAGTTTTAGTAAAACTCTAGCTTACTTAAGCAGGTTCAAAAAAATTTCAAGTTACTTGTAAAATTCATGCTTTTATGCAGTTTTTTATCAGATTTCATGCTATAGTAAGGTTTTTAAACAAGTAGGTGACACTTCTGCATGAAGGGCAACTTTTTTACTGTGAAAAACTTTTCAATTTTATTTATTTTTATCATCACCCCTAACCCTTACCCTTGGTTGGTAATTTAATTTATTCTTTTCTTTTTTTGACTACTATATATTTTTGTTTAACTTATTATTATTTTATTTTTAAAACTGATAACCCTAACTGTTGTTTTTTTTTATTTAATATTTTTTGTTTTAATTTTTTCTTCTTACTCTTAGTTTTATTTTATTATCACTGTTACCCCCTTACTCTTATTTGGTACTTTTTTTTTATGACTATATATTTTTAAGAGTAGTTTTCATAAAGCAGTTTTTAATGTAAAAATGTTTCCATTTCCCTACTTTTTTGAATTTTTTGAAAAATACTTGATTTTCCTTGACAAAATTGACAAAAGCCATAAAATACTTGAGCTTTACTTTTTTTGCTTAGTGCTGAAAATTATTGTTGTAAGATATCTTTTTTTTTTTAATAAAGTATGTTTATATTGAAAACTTTTTAGTTCATACAAGTAGAGTATTAAAGATGAATTAAATTTAAAGAAATACTAATTTTTTATTTATTTAAATTTGATTTAGTTTATGTGAGGAGTTTAAAAATAAATTAAATTTAGCATACTAAAAGTTTTAGTTTTTTACTCATTGAATGGTTCCGTGTTTTGAAATATAAATTATAAGATGTTTTTGTTTAAAGATGTTTAAATAGGCTCTAAAGCAGGGTTTCACAAACTTTTCAAAAGGCCCCCTAAACAGAAATAAAAAAAGCTATGGCTCCCTTCAACAAGATTACTCAAAAAACTACCATAACAACACCTAAGACTAATTTTTTTGCTCTTCATCATTAACTCCAGAATATCCAGTGTAAGTTTTAAATTATGACCTCATAGCCCCTCTGTGGCCCCAAAAGGGGCCATTTGGCCCACTTTGAAAAACCCTGTTCTAAACTAACTACTTTTATTAAAATATTAGTTATTTTTTATAAACCAGTGTTCCCAGAACTTAATTTTTAATAATAAACTTGAACTGGCTGAAGATTAAAGACAATCTTTTTTGTCTTTATGAAACATATGTTCCAGTATTTTAAAAACCGTACATTTCAATAAATTATTTAAAAACCCTTCAAGTGGGCTCAGTAGAAGGTGTTCAAGTTTGAATAATAACCTTATTTTATATATATATATATACATCTATTATATTAAATTTTTTTTAGTTGTTTAGGTTGTAAAAATATCAAGAGTTTCAAACCTCTACCCCAGGTGAAGCCCCTGCTTTGCACAGCATTATATTAGGTTTAGTATCACTGGTTTCAACTTTAAAAATGTAAAACAAAATAGTCCTTTTATAAAAAGAGTTTTAACTGTTTGAATTTAGACTTTTTTTTACTTTTAAAGAGATACATAAAGTATATATTTATAATTTAAAAAAGGGAGATCACAAATTTACAGTTGTGCTTTTAGTTTTTTAATAAAGTAGATGTAACTATTAGCCTAATGTAAGAGTGAATCGTGCTAAATATGCAAACGTTTTATGGTTTTCAAATATATTCACTTTAATGTAATCTTGACTTAGACCAGTTTCTGGTAACTTTTTACTTAAAAAGTGGAGTACTTCAATTAAAACTAATTAACTTTGAACTAACTGACATTGTATACTGGCAGTCTTGTACTTGATTTTACAGTTTTATAATGTTAAAAAACGAAAAAGTTCATCATGTTTTCAATTTTACCCTTAAATTTAAAATAATTTTTATTTTTACTCTAACTAATTGAAATCTCTTTATATAAAAATAGCACCTTTGTTTCCAATACATGTTTAAACAACTGTTATGCTCTTACTATTTATCTAGTGCTTTTTAATCTAATAAACTTTTTAATTTGATAGAACTTTAGTTGTTAGTTAAAATTGTTATATTTTAATCTAAACAGTTATAAAGCTGTTTGTAGTTAACTATTTATTGTTATAACATAAAATAATATTAATGATAACTTTTGAAAGTTTTAAAACTGACAATAGATGTACCATAGTAAAAATATAATTTATAGTTTATTGTTTTCAAACTTTTTTTTTAATGTTTAATTAGATAAATGTAATTCCTAAAAAAATCTAAATTTAAAAAATGTAATTTTAGATCAACTAAGATAAATTTAAGTCTACAATGAATTTGGCTACCGCAGACAAACTCAACAATTTGCTAGAAGAAATAATGGAACCTAAACTTACCAAGTTGGACGAAGAGAGAATGAAGAAAATAAAGTCAGTGTGCAAAACCTCGCCTGAAGTTGTGGAGTACACTTTTAAGCTCATATGGAACAATTATCTAAACAAACCCGACTCTTACACAAGATACCACAGTGTTGAAGTCTTCGATCAGCTCTTCATGAGGTCTGAGGTGTTTAGAAGCAAGTTGTTAGACAAAATGAACGAATACATGGTGCTTGCCATGGGCACTGAAAAGAAAGCACCTTTGCCAAAACCAATCCCATTGCAACTGAAAGAGTTCGCATTGGTCAAGTTCAAGTGCTGGCATGATAAGTTTCATTCAGTCTACAGGCCTCTCAGGATAGCAAACGAGTTTCTGGTTACCATCATGAAGGTTAATTTTCAATCTGTTCTTTCTCGCTATGAAGAGAGGAACCCCAGACCTGTGGAAAGGAAGGTGGTTGTTCAAGAAATAAAAGCCAAGATAAAGAAGTCCTTGGAAAGGGCAGAGAAAATAAATACAAGCATTAAAAGCTGTATTGACTTGCTGACATCAAAATGTTTGTTCAAGTCAGATGATTTCAAAACTGTAAATAAAAGTCCTGAACTTGATGACAACAATTTAAGGGCGTTGGGAATTCCCTCAACTGGGTACAACATTGAAATAAACCTCAGCAACGCAGTCACTTTTAAAGTGTTTAAAACTAAGAAAAATGATTGCATCTTAGAAAACTTTAAAGAGTGTGTGCTTGTTGGCCAAAAGAAACATCTACCAAGACTGGAAGAGCTGCTTAAAACAGCTAGTGATTACAAGGCTCCTGCTACTGTAATAAGAGAACTTCACTTGACAATAGACAAATTAAAAAGCAACATTTTGAGGTTCGAATCAATCAAAGTTTTGCATGGTGAAGGCAATATGGATGAGGATGAATTTTTAGAGGTAGCTGAGCAAGTTGTGGATGAAGTCAGTGTTTTGATGAAAGAAGACGATAAACCTTGTTGCTCGTACAAAACTCCCACCATCTCCTTTGAAAAAGCCAATCAGTTGTGGTCCATTGATCATAAAAAAATTGAAGATTCTAGCAAGTGTTTTGAAAGTACAGATAGAAAAGGCAACAGCTCAAGTCAATCAACAAGTGCAACTACTAAGAGGAAGTTTGGACAAACAGGAGATGTTAATGGCACAATTAAAAGGTTTGTACTAAATCTAGTGTGTTAGTTTACTTAATAAAATCTTTTAATTAGTTTAAAAATTCCAAAATAAATCCTTGTAAAGTTGAAATGTTTATAATAATTTTTAATTTTATTAATGTAGAGTGTTTTTGAGAGTTTTTGTTAGTAGGTTGTCTTGGTTTAATCTATAGGTTGCATGTAGAAGGAGCAAATATAAAACTATTTTTAATATATGCACCTTTGTTACTTTTAAAGATAAAAAATTATTAAGAAATATTCTAAGACATAAAAAAGTTTTTAGTTGTCCAAAATTTAAAATGTATGTAAATAACTTATATTTGTTTTTTAGAAAATTTTTAAATCATAAGTTCAAGTCAAAATAAAAATAAACTAGGTTGTAAAATGATCTTAAGTTGATAGGGGTTAAAGTTTTTTTTATTTTAAAAAATAACATCTGCTTGTTTTTAAAAGCTTGAAGTATGTGCTGTCACACATTTTGTACAAAATATAATAACTTTTAAGAAAATGTCTTTAAAAGAATCCAGATGAAAATAATTTTGGATTTTTTATCTTTGTTTTCTGACAACTTACCAATTTAAAACTTCACTTATTAACTATCTTTTTTTTTTGAGCTAACTTTTGAAAGTTATTTATGATTTTATAAGTTTAAGTTTAAAAATTTTTATAAAAAACTGTGTAAAATAAAGACTGGATTTTAACTTATTACTTTGAGTTTCTTTTGTAGAAATTAATTAAGTATAAGTAATGGACTAACTCTAAAATTTAAATAACAATGTATGAAAAGTGATTGATAGACTATAGTATTATTGAAATAGTTTTTTTTTTTAATTTGTGCTTTGCATAATGAATATTTTTAAAATTGATACTTTGTATCAAAAAAAATACTTGGAACTTTGTAAGAAGTAAAAACATATCTGTTAGCTTTGATAAAACTTTAGTTGTTTATATGTACTTGGAAAAATATGGCTTACTCTGCTATGGCCTTAGTCATTTGTACATAGTTGTATCAACAAAATAATCACATCTCTATTAATACTTTATAGTAAATTTTGGTTGTCATTTGTATTATGTAATTCTTGAAATGTTTAAATAATTTACCAAATAAAGAAGTGTATTACTCTTAAGGCCATTTGGGATCCAACATTTTAAAAAATTAGCATCATACAGGGTTGCCACATGGTCAGGAAAATTCAGGAAAAGTCAGGAAATATTAAAAAAATGACTAAAGTCAGGAAAAGTGGGGAAAAAACTGGAGGTTTGAAAAAAAGTCAAGAAAAGTCAGGAACTTTGATAAAATTTAAAAAAAGGCAGATTTTGTCAGTTTAAATTTACAAAATACCTTATTTTCCGAAGCCTACAAATGTTAAATTACTTTAAAATTCTTTAAAGTCAGATAAAAATTCCAAAATTTTCCTAGAAATTCACAAAATTATTTAATTTCAATGCCTTCATCTGGTATAAATTAGTTAAATATCCTTTATAAAACTGCAAAATTTTTCTATTTACATAATGAACAAGTACCCTACTTGAACAAGCAGATTTTGTAAGCTTTTTAGTATTGATGATCTGTAGCAAGGACACTTCCATAGTGAAACTGTGATATATACACAAAAGTTTATCTAGCATATTTTTAGAATCTAAGTGTTTTTTGTTTAAGTAAACAATTTAATTCTTTATAATTAAGCAGTTAGTTTAGTATTTTATGTAACAAACTGATATGTATACTTCGTTATTAATTTTAGGATTTAATTATAAACGTTCCTTATATGTGGTTTCGTTTATTTAGATACATTTATACTAGGAAATTCTAAAAAAAATGTATTCTTTATTGTTTTAAGGTTTCAACTGTAAAAGTTCTTATTAAATTTAGGTTTTAATTGAAAAAGCTGCTTATATGTCGTTTCGGTTATTTAGACACATTTATGCTAAAAATGCTATAAAAAATTGTGTTCTTTTTCAGACAAGCTGTGTTTAAAAGGTAATTATGTAAGTGTTTTGCTGAAAGAGCTGTTTATTGCAAATAAATCAATCATACACAGATGGTTCGAGTAATGTAATGGAAGCTTTATATAGTTTTAAATGTTAGATTATGTATTATAGAATAAGTTTAAATTAAGAGTTTGATTTAGAAAAGTCAGAAAAATTTTGGTAAAAAGCCAGGAAATTTTTCTCAGCTTGATTTTTGGCAACCATGATTATACTTTTAATGAAAGCTTACATTTGGTTAGATAAGTTTGACAGGATAAATGATATAAATTTTGAGATAATACTTGTTGTGTTAAAAATTTCTGATACAATTGTATGAAAGAGAAAATTTTCATTGCTGATTTTCTCTTAATTAAAAAAATACTCAAAATCTATCTCTGTTTTCATTTTTTGTTCAGTTAACCTCAAATTTTCAGAAAATATTCCTTGCATTAATAGAAAAAATTCTATTGTAACAATATTTAAAAAGCTAAAATTTAAGAATTCCATGACATAAAAAGAAATCTACTAGTTTTACTCAAAAAAAAAAACTCACAATTGTTATGTTTGTTATTTAGTTAAGGTTAAACTGGTAAAGATTCAAAAGAACTTAAAAACTGTAAGAGAAGATAGATTTGAGATGAAAAAGTCTTTTTTTTGCCTTTTCACTTTGGTCCTTCCATAAGGAACCTATCGGGTTTTCCGGTTTTGTACCCTTATGTCTTAAAATTTTATTTGAATTTCACAGTGCGGTAAAATTTACCTGCTAGTTCAGTTAAGTATCTTTAAAATAAGATCACATGTTAAAAAGTCCCTGCCCCCTTATGACTTTAGTATAGGTCAAGTGTACCTTAGAAAACATAAAAGGTTAATGAAATTCTTGTAAGGACACCTGACAGTTTTACTATGCACTACATGTTTGTATTGATTGACAAGATTCAACAACAACAATAAAATATGTAACTATATATTTATTTTATAGAGAAAAGAAAACCACAGACCAGATGATGGATGTAGTGAAGAATGAAGACGGTTCAATCAGGCTGGTTCCGATGCAAGACAAGCAGAAGAAGAAGATCAAACTCAAGTCGCAAGCAAGCAGAAAACTACTTATAAAAAAAGTAAGTTGACATAATTTACATTTTTTTTAGTTAAAATTTGAAAGGTAAATAGTATCAGTTTTCTAAAGCATCTTGGAATTTGTCAATTAAAGTACTAAGTAATAAACAAGTGATGTCACCTTATTATGGGAATAATAACTTTAGATTTTATTTTAGTTTTTAGATTGCTATCACTATTATAAACTTAGTAAGTAGGACATTTTGAGTAAAAAAAATATTCATGATTGTTAAAGTTAAGGCCATAGGGGGGGGGGGGGGGGGGTAGAAGCCATTTTTTGACCAAAAATAACATATAGACTTATATTATAGTAATTTTCATAATCTTTCAGATGCTTTTATTAGATTTTATAAATATTAAGTAACTTTTTTTTTATGACCGGTTATATAAAGGGTTGTCTTTATAAAGGGTAACTTTAAAGCCGTTTTTCTCAAGTTTTTTAAAACGGGCTTTAAAATCTATCTTCTCCTTCAATTTTCAAGCAATCTTCTTCAAATTTTCAGGAAATGTTCCTTACATTATAAAAAAAAAACGTTATTTGTGAATTTTAATAATTTTAAAAAATAAAAATTTTATGACAAAAAAAAAAAAAAAAAGTGATTTTTTATCAAAAAAAAATTTTTTTTATCAAAAAAAAGGTATTTTTACTTAAAATTTTTTAAAGTCACACATAACGTTTTGTTGTTATTGTATAGAGAATAGACTGTGAAAGTTTGAAGAAGATTGCTTAAAAAATGAAGGAGGAGATAGATTTTGAATGCATTAGTTTTTTTTCGCCGTTTTAGTTTTTCCTTCCCCATAAGGAACCTGTTATGCGGCCCGACTTTGGCCGGTCATATCTTAAAAACTAATTCGAATTTTTAAAAACGGTAAAAAGCAACTTGAAGCTTAGTAAAAACTCTATAAAATAAGATCAACTTGTAAAAAACATTGTCTACCCCCCTCACCTATGGCCTTAATTAATAATATTAAGTTATAGTTTTAAAATTATGTTTTTTTTTTATGTGCTTTTTCTGTTTTCGTTCATTAAAATACTTTATTTTTTTTTACAAAAATTACTTCAAAGCCTTAAAATTTTAAAGTATTTTAGTATTTATATCAGGGTTGCAACTTTACCTGGAAAAACCTTAAAACCTCGAATTTGACATTTTAGGCAAAAAAACTTGGGAAAACCTGGAATCTAACAATTTTCTCATGTTCACTAGTAAAATTTAAATTTGACTCAAAAAATCTATCACACAAGTGGAAATTTTTTGTCTTCAAAATTTTATTAAAAAACATTTTTAAAGTAGCTTTACAGTATTTTTTCAATGTATTTTACTTTTTAACAGTTTTTTACATTTAGCTTAACTTTAAACTAAAAATAGACCTAAAAATGCTTAGTTTTAAAAACGTGGAAGATATTTGAAAAACCTGGAAAAATTTTTTGAAAAAACGAGTGGCAACCCTGTTATATATTAACATGAAAATATTCAAAGCATAAGTATTTTCAATGTTATATTTTTGTTTAATAGAATATATGAAACTTGAAAAGTGATTTCAATTTCAAAACCAAACTTGTTTTAAAAATAATAAATTTATAAATAAAGTGTATATGAAAAACTTATACATGGTTGGAAGGAACTATTTTGATATTAACGTGATAGCTACTATGCATTCAATATAAATTCACTATATTTTTTTTCGAAACGTGTTATAAACTTTTTTTTTTTTATTTAAATAATACATATTTGAGTGGTTTGAACTATTTATTAGTTTATTTTTATAAAAATAAAATAGCATATATGTTTCTTATTAATAATGCATTGAGCTATATTGACCTAAAATGGTACTACACTTGTTTTTTTGCTGAAATTGTTTTTTTTTTTCTGTTACTAAAATTAAATAAATAAACTAGAATTCATAGTAACATTATATTTAAATCGAAAAATGTACAAACTTGAATCGCAGTTAATTTAAATTTGTTTTTTATAGTTAATTTATTATAAGTAATTTGTGCACAAAGTTTTTTAAGTAAGTTGTTACTTACGATTCTTTTACTGTTTTAAAAATCAAACCACCAAGTGCCTTACAATTTGAAGCTGTTCTGTCGGAAGCCTGAGACAATTGAAAAAATAAGCAATTTTTTGTTTTTTTGTTTCCACAACACTAAGCTATTTTTTAAAGTGTTTAATAAACTTTGTTTTCTTTGAATATAAAGTGTGTTATAAATATAATGGTCAATTATTATTACGAAGTGATGATAGTGTTTTTTTCTAATTTTTTTTTAGAAACTGTAAGCTCATGTAGATTTTTTTTTTCTGAAGTTTAATGTTGCTTGAAATATTTTCTACTGATTGTTATTTATGCTGCTTTAGTATTTTATAGATGTCATACACAATTGAATTAATGTTTTATATTTTATCTCTACAATTTTTCTTAATAAACAAATATTTTAATATCTAAAATATTTAATTTATGGTAGGCAAGTCTAAATTATTTATAAAGTTGAATTATAACTTTGAAAAGTTTAAATGATTATTTTATAAAATATTTTTCATAGTGTTATAAAAAGTTTATATAGTATAAAAATGCATTGATATCATAGTTATATAAATATATTGTAATACGTGTAGTATTTATTTTAAGGTAAATTTAATTTTAAAAAAGTTAACTTGCATAACTTATCCAATACATTATTCATTATTAGCCTATGTGCTGTAAACAGTGACCGACGATATTTAAAATTTTAGACTTATTGTACTTTTTATTATGTTGGCTATGAAATTTTAGAACTATATGGGAAGTTTTAATATAGTTTATACTTAATAACTATATACGGTTACTCTTTTTCTTAAAATAAATTATTTTTCTAGGTAACCTCGTTTAAATGATGATTTCGAGTCTTACAAAGATCTGATGGATGATGCTCAAACAATGATACACTGTTGAAGATGTTTGGTAAAAATTTAAACAACCAGTTAGGTTAGCCAATTAAAAAAAAAATTAGTTAAAAGATATTTTTTTGATTTCAGTTAGTTATTTTGTTGTAAATGTATTCATGAGCATTTTCATGTCCCATTGAGATTTATTTTTAAGTTTTAAAACCAGTCATGTTAATTTCTTTTCTCAAATTAAGTTTTAATAAAGTTATATATGTTCAAAAAAAACAATTTCAACTATAAAGACGTTGAAAATTTTACATCATGTTTAAAAAAACTTACAGGTCACTGATGTCGAAAAAGGTGATTTATCTAACAGTGCTCCCCAGGAAAAATTATTAACGATAAGAAGTACGAGAAACGTTCCATCAGAAATAATTGCAGATTCTGAAAACTGGAAGTAGTTTTAGGTATTTGCAGTTTAGTTGATTATTAAACACAGTGTCATCTTAAAAATGTTTATAGTTTTTAATTTTTGTGTTACTCAACCTAATAAAATTTTAAAACATGTACTGCAGAGTTAATCAAAGTGGGCGATTTTGCCTACCAGGGGGCAATTACTATTAAGGGGCATGAAGTTATGGGTAATTAACTACTAAAGGGGCAATATGTGATAAAGAAAAGCAATTTTTTTAGATTTGTGCTAGCAATTTTAAATATGAGTTTTAAACAACTTTATGTGCTGTTTTTTATGTAAATAACTAATAAAAGAAGTTGGTTATTAAGGCTATAGAGCAGGGTTTCCCAAACTTTTTTTTCTCAAGTGGCCCCCTTTGAAGAAATTAAAAAAGCCATGGTCCCCTCCAACAAGTTTACTCTAAAAACTACCTTAAAAAAACCTTGCCCACTTTTGGAAACCCTGCTATGAGGGTATCCGGACAGGTTGATAAATAAAAACAAAGTTTGTACTTTAAAGCATAAAGTCGAAACTAATAGTTTTTTTAACTTGTTTAATTTTTTAATTCAAAACCCTCTTAGTTTAAATGCTTTAAAAAAGTATGTATGTCGAAATTATTGTGTTGGCAAAATTAAAATTAAAAAAAAATAAAATGTTAAATTTTATTGTTACTTAAAACTTTAATATTTTTGTAAGTTTTTAAGGCTTAATTTTGTCATATCTTAAAAAAATCTAAATTTAAAAAAATTGATAATGTTAGTTAAATTACAAAATTAAAATGGATTTTTTTTTTCAACTTTTAAAAGAAATAAAACTACTATGAATTATTTATTTTTTAATTGCCAGGATTAAAGTTATTAGAATCTTAGTATTAGTTCACCCTTTATAACATATTCAATTTGTGATAAATATCAAGTATAAACTGTTTACCACTGTTATTTATTATAAATTCTCGATATTCATGTTTTTTAGAAATTCAAAAATAAGTATTTTTTGGGAAGTTATAAAAATAAATTGCATGAAAAAAAAACAATGTTTATAAATATATACTTGTTGGTATCGTCCGATAAAAATATATAGTATGAGTATATTATTTAATCAATTTTCTAGAAGTATTTATTTGAACAACATATACATAATTTTCTTAATTTGATGGATTATAATTTAAGTTTTTACAAACAGATTGATTGATGGTATCTGAGATCGTATGAAATTTTTTGATGAGGACTTGGGTTTGATAAGGACGGTTTGGGTTTGAATGAAAGTATCTTGGTGAATTTTAAACATCATAATGCTTGGATTTATTTGAAAGGTATTTGGATAGTTGTTTGTTTTATGTCAACAAAGTTGTATGATTTGTTATAAAAAAAAATATTTCAAAAATTGTAAACTTCTTCTCTACAATACACTTATTTTATTGATTTTACTTAAGGAAGTTCGTTTAAGTAATTAAACTATAAATATAACATAAAAAGAGTTTTTAACATTGCATAGTAGTATAAAGTCTTTTGTTGTGTTTAAAGTTTTCCAGTGTCTGTTAAAATAATACAGTGCTTCCTCGCTATTACGGCCAAGTTGGGCAAGATTTTTTTGAAAATACGGCCGGATTTGCCTTTTGCCGGATAAGAACAAAATATCGCTTTTTTTACAAATTATCTACCTTAGTTATATTATGAATGTATATAACAAAACGTACTATAAAATTTCTGTTAATTTAATTTATTTTACTTTATTCAAAGAAAAAAAAATTAGACAAAACTAAACGAAACAAATTTTTATAAGTTCAAAATTAATAGAAAAAACTACACTGTTAACACTTTAACTAAATTAAGATTTTTTTTTGAAAAAAGAAAGAATGGAAGATTGTTTTAAAGTGCTTTCTCGTTTTTTAGCAGAAAACTCACGAAATTAGATGAGTTTTAACACATCTTCAGGTGTGGCTTCTGGTTGGCAACGATAGTAAGTTAAGTAATCGTCCATTTTCTGCATGGCTTCAGCATGAGAAAATGGACACTTAGAAGGCTGGGAAACACCAATTTCATCTTCAACAGCCTCTTTTTCGTTATCCCAAGTAACCAGTTCAACAATTCCTTGCTCGTCCATATGCTCATATCCAGGACCATCGCAACTCATCCATCTTTGAATATCATATTCTGTAAATGTGATATTTAATCTAGCAAATTGATGTACAAACTCGTTGTCTTGAGTTTTTTCTGAAGGGTCTATTTTAACAACTGAGCGGGAAAAGTATGAAAAAAAGCTTAAGATTATACAAATGATACTTTATTATGACGTAACAATATATTGCTTGCATACTTAAAAAAAGAAAAATGAATACTTTTTCGAAGTAAAATGAAATTAAACGCTAAATACGCTAAAATAAATAAGTCAACTTCTCGACTAAAACCGGCCGGATTAGCGAGGAACCGGATTAGCGAGGACCGGATTAGCGAGGAAGCACTGTATTAGATCGTACCTTTATATAAAGCTTAAACCTGTATTTATAATAAACTTACCTTGAAATGTTACTTGTTGTTTTAGATAAACTAAGTTTTTATTTGACATTCTAAATATACTTAATAAATTTTACAACTAAAAAGAAAATTAATTTACTTTAAATAGCCTAAAAACTTAATTTTGATAAAAGTAGACACAAAGCTGAGAAGAGTTTTAAACTTAGTTTTTTTACAAGAAGTATCCTTGAATATTTATGATTTAAAAAGCAGTTAGTAGTTGTTTCTAATGAAATATATATTTTAGATATAAATTAAAACAGTTATATTTTAAAACAAACCTTTAGAGTCAAAATATTATGGACCAATTATTAAGATTTTAAAGAAGTATGTTTTTTGAGATATTAAACTGATGAACTTTTGTAGGAGTCTATTTTATTTAAGTAACATATATTGAAAAGTTTTTCAAACCAAACAATATTACAAATATATCACCAATGTACATTGTTACTCATGTAAATTGCTTTATTGCAAGTACAGAGAGTAGTGTTTGCTTAGTTTACAAATTTAAATTAAATATTATTAATAATAATACTAAGTAGTTGAATTTTGATTAGATCAACAAATATTTATTTTAATGATTTTTTTATTAAATAAGGATATTTCAGTAGGCTCACATATAAACTCCAGACTTTTTCACAGTCTAGTTATTTTAGTTTGGTAATTGCAAAATTTTTATTTGATAATTTGCTTGATTAAACTGTTTTTATAATTTTCTGTTCTTTTGTTGAGTGTGTTTACATACATTGGCCATGTGTTTAAATTTGAATTTAATTAAATTGTTTTTTATTTTGTATCAATATAAACATTTTAATATTTTTATTTTTAAGAGGAAAACATTATAAATATTATCGTTAACAAGGGTAAAAACTTAATTTGTTACCTATCATTGTTTTCTACATTTCTGAGTTTGTAGCAGTAATTTAAAATCATATCTCGACTTATGTATACTTTATAGATATTTCTTTATATATTTTATACAAATTAAAGAAAGCTTTTTTGTTTATATACAGTTTAAAAATAATACATTTATCATAGTTTTTTTTGATAATTTAGTTTAGTGTTATTTATTTTTTTGTAATTTATTTTACAAAAGTAATTACTGAATGGTTAATTTTATATAACAGTAGTTGACTACCTAATTTAAAATTTTTGGAATCAAAAAGTTTCCCGCACATTTTTTATTTCATTTTACTTGTGTTGTTTACTGACCAAACTATACTAAAACATTTGTTCTAATGTTAAGTCAGGATCGGCTTTTAGTCAACGTATTCATTTTAATTTTATATTGTTGATAAAAGTCAGCACTTCAATAACTAAAACTTATATACTATGTTTTTTAATTGTAGTAAAAACGCATCAAACAATTCCTTATCCTTCGAAGTGTTATTGACTATAGTGTTAAGAACTTATAGATCAATTGTTTAATGTGAGGTATCTCAGGTATATATGTTAATGTAGTTGTTTAATACTCGTTAAATTTCCGCACCCCATACAAAAACAGCATACATTGCGAGCGTGCGATAGTCCTTACCAGGGTTATTCCAGGGCCTATCAAAGTAAGCGATGATGATACCTTTTAGGGTGATTTCGGTTACCTGGGCCAATAATCAGAAAAAGTAGGTGAGTTTATTAGCTAGTAAAGGGACAATGTCTGTAAAATTTGGGCAACTATTTATTAAATTTTTGCATAGTAGGCGATGATGAAAGCTATTTTAGGTAATTTTTGACTTTTGGGAAACTCGAAAAGGTATTCACTGCCTCTATGTAAAGGTAAATTGTACAAAAAAAGATAGTTTTAAAATGTAAATTTGTTGATATTTTATACAAAATAAGGGCATGTTTACAAGAAAATTTCTTTTGCAGGCCGCGTAAATTTGAAAATTGCAATATATTAAATATAATAATTTTATATAGAGTATGTATTAATGTTTCCGCAGATTTATGTTAAAAGCACAAGTGTAAGTAGGTGTTATAAAAATATTGAATTTTCTTGTTTGCAAATGTTATTTTCAAACTGAAAAAATGTTTTGTTCTGATCTCAAAAGTATTATTTTAAGCTCCTTAACATTCATTAATAACTTATTTTTTTTCAGATTGGAGATGCGGTGGTGACATTTGCGAATTGTTTAGGGAAATCACCAAAACTAAACAAAATGAGCGATTGCTATACCACAATCACACGGAAGATTAATGAAAGAATTTTTTTGTTTAGAATAAACTTCGTGCACAGAATCTTTTTTTTTTTGATCAAACTAGTTTGATTTCGGTTTTTAATGACAATTTTTACAAAGATGGTTTTATGATAAAATTTTTGTATGTTCAACAAAATATGTTTTTTACCTACATTAGCAGTTTACATTGTATTACTAAACTGTATTCATTTTTACAATTTTTTTAACTAGATATAAAGTACGAAAATAGTGACTTTTTTAACACAATTTTTAATTAATCTTTATTTTTCTCAGTTATTTTAAAACAAATATATTATAAACTGAAATGGTTAATAAATGGTCAAACATTATTATAAAATTTTTCCAGATGATTTGTACGTTTAGACCAGGGTTTCCCAAAGTGGGCGATATCGCCCCCCTGGGGGCGATTTAAGTAAGTCGGGGGGCGATAATTAGTAAGGGGGCGAAAGGGTGGGCGATAACTAGTAAGGGGGCGATTTTAAAATTTTTTGGCAGTTATAAAATATTTACTTTTTATCTTGCTTTTTTACTAGTTTTAGCTTGCTATTAAATATTTGACCCTGAGGTAAAACTTAAACAAAAAAGTCTATTTTTTTATGTAAAATATAGAAAAAAAACCAATTGCTTATGATTCCTTCTTTCAAGTAAATTACATATTTTCATTCATATATTTTTTTACTTAAAAATTACATAAATCATAGACAATCGGAATCCATCTCGACATTTTATAACCTGACATATATGTTATTTGTGATCATAAATGGTTTATTAAAATCTATGGTGTCTATTATTAAGTATCACCTCATGATATTTCCAATTGTTTTTTGAAAATTTACTAAGTTAGACTAAAAAATAAAACTATACAGGGTTGCCAATTTACCTAGAAACATGGAAAAACCTGGAGTTTGACAATTTAGGCAAAAAAAACCTGGAAAATTCTGGAATGTTTAACAATTTTGAATTATTAAAAATTAAAATTTCGATTTGTCACAATAAAACTATCATATAGTTAAAAATATGAATCCCTTTGAGGCAGATCTTTTTGAAGTAAACGACTTACAGGAAACGTTCTCAGACTTACAAACTGACCTTGAACTTAAAGTAAATTTTTCCAAGGAACGATCTGAATGCTTTTCGACTTAACAAAAACTAAGACAAAAGCTTCCAATCATTTAAGAGAAATTTAGATTGTTCTTTATAGCTTTTCCTTCTAGCTATGGTATTAAAAAGACTTTCAGTTCAGTTATTAACATTTTGAGCAAAAGATCTAATCTAGATATTTATAAAGGAGGTGACTTAAAGCTTTATTTTACTGATTTAGAATCAGATTAGAAAAACTTGCAAGAATTCATGAACCTCATCCTTCGCATTATATTTGAATTCAGTAGCAGACATTATTTTATGAAAGTTTTTTTATTTATTTGATCTTTTAAAATACTTCTTGTTTAACCTGGTTTGTATTGTATTTAAGTAGTCTTTTATATTAAAAATTCTTTTAAGTTATTTATTCTATAACAGGTTTGCATAATGCCTAATAAATATTAATTACGGTAGACTTTCTCTTGAGTTCGCACTTTTTACCTAAAAAAAGTGCAAATTTATATTTTCTTACGTTTAAGATAAAAAAAAAGTCTATTACTAACTAAGTATCAATAAAACAAAAAAAATAATATTTTATAGCTCATATAGATCTATTTTTTAAATGAATGTTTGTTTTATGTTTTAGTGGATTTCATGTTTATTCATAACATTATTGCATATAACATATTGAATATAACATATAACATATAGTTATTAATTATTTAATAACTGTTTTTGATTTGTGGACAGCTCTGCTAAAGTGAAACATAGTTAAGTAATGAAATCAATCAAACTTTTCTTGATTTTCCTTGAATTTTGCCACTCTATAAAAAAACAATTAATATTATTAAAACACTTAATTTTTTCTTTACTTTTTTGCATAGTGTACAATCAATTTTAAATTACATAGACAGTTGCTGTTTTATATTTATTGAAATTTTACTTAATTTCATAATTTTTTTCAAACACTTTCACTCTTTCATGTACAATTGTTATAAAGAATGTAAATTACTCTTAAATGGCATGCATTTACAATTATAGATATTAAAGTTATTGAACTAAATAATTATGAGCAAATAGTTTACAAGTTTTGTTTTAGAGTTTTTTATAGTACCAAATTTCATTTAAAATTCTTTAAAATTTCAAATTTAAATAAATGCTTAACACATAAACATGGACAAGCAGTGTTTTTAACCTTTTACATTTTTTCAACAAAAACAGTCTGCAGAGCAAAAGCCTGGACTTTCTTATGCCGTGAGACAAGCTCAAGTTTAACATAAGGGTTGATCATACCAAGTTGATCATCAGACCACAAGTTTCAGTAGACTGAGACCAATTTTGTCCTCATTAGGACTCTTCAGTCAGTCACAACCAAAAAACAAATGGTTGCTTCAAGCAAAAGCCTGAAAAGCCGTTTGTAGATTGAAGACTGCAAGTTTTTCAGTTGTGACTGACTTATGAGTCCTTATGAGGACACAATCGGTCTCAGTCTACCAAAGCTTGTGACTTGATGATCAAATTGGTATGATCAACCTTTTTAATAAATAATATAGTACTTTTTTATTTCATAACTTAAATAAAGTCTTTTATAAAAACATACAAGCTTATTATAGTGTATATAAATGTCAAGTATAATGGTTAAGTTAGTTTGAATCTTTATTTCAAACTTCTGAGTATCTAAATAAATGCAGGATTAATGATTTTAAAGCATTAAAATTTTATTTTTTATTTTTTTTGATTTTTATATATGAAATTTCAGTAAGAAGTCTGATAATAACCAAGGATAGTCTGCCATGGACACTGTGTACTGTATCCTTCTTTGATTTAAAATTTTGATATTTTATAATCAACTTTTTTTTATAATCTTCTTACTACAAAAATGCAACAAAATATAAACAGTTTCTCATGGGAGGACAGTTTTTGTTAAAAACCAAAAGTTTTGTTTGGCAAAGTTACTGTGCATAAATATCAATGGAAGTTTGGTATGCTATATAAGGAATTTCCTTTTCTCACTGATCCCTAATTTTTTTCTGGATTCCCTTTTGTAGTTTAAATTTTACAAAAGCACTAGAAGTTCCTATATAGCGTTAGAAAATCATAAAATATGCCAGATTTTAAATTTTTTGCTTTAGTGCATATTCAAATTTTAATAGTTTTATAATAAAAAAAGGTAATATAAATTAAGCTAAATTTGTAAAATAAAATGTAAAATAAAGACTTATGATACTTTTATCACTTTGTATTTTTTTATAAAATTATGCTTTTGCTCTTAAATTCACACCGTTTAAAGAAAATTATTTTAATTTTAGTTTACTATTATAATACATACAATTCTATTTATAGGCAAATCAGGTTGTAAAAAATAAAATTAATATCTTTGATAAGAAAAAAAAATATATTACAAAACAAAATTCCAAGTAAGTGAAAGATATATATGAGCAGAGCTTAAGTCAGTGGTTCTCTAACTGTTAAAAATTTGTGCTTAATAGAAATGTAAAAAAAAATCCGTATACATCAGATTCTTAAGTGAGTAGTTTTATTTAAAAGATAATTATAAGTGTAGAAAAATTGTAAAATTTATTAACAAAAAGCAGATAGAGTATATTCATAGAAAAATATAAACTTTATAATTCAGGATCCTACAGCTCATAAATTAGCCTTGATTTTTGTTTTAAAACTCAGAATTATTTAACTAACTTTAACTTTAAATGATCTGATTGAGCAGCAATTTAATTTTCATATGATCTATTCAGTAGTTATGACTTAACAAAAAAAAATTGTTTTCAATTAAAAAAGTTTCATTAGTTTTGTTATACATAACTTTTATGGTTGTAACATAAAGAGTTATGACTTAAAATAGTAGTTAGTTATAATAAATTTAGTAGCTTACAATATCCTATATAAATAAATTTGTTCTTTAATATACCAGGTTTGCTACATACTCAAGTTACTTAGGCTACGTCAAGCTAGTTTAAAGTTTTAGTAAAATTCAAGCTTACTTTAGCAGATTAAAAAAAATCAGGCTACTTATAAATTTCAGGCTTGTAGGAAGCTTTTTATTAGATTTTAGGCTGCTTGGTTTTAGGATTTCAAATACCTAGGTGTCACTTATGAGACATATAGGGACATTTTTGCATGAAGTGTAACTTTTTCACTGTGAAAAACTTTTTAATTTAATTTTTTTTAATATCACCCCTAACCCTTACCCTTAATTGGTTATTTTTATTTATCCTTTTCTTTTTTTAACTAGTATTTATTTTTGATTAACTTATTTTTATTTTATTTTTGAAATTGTATACCCTATCCCTTACTATATAGGGCATAGGGGAGGGGGGTAGGGTAAAATACTTTTTTTTTTGAAATGTTATCTTATTTTTTATAGTTTTTACTAAGCTACAAAATGCTTTTTACAGATTTTAAAAATTGTGAATAATTTTTGAAATATTGCCGCTCAAATTTGGAGGCAACAATAGGATCCTTATGGGAGGGGCAAACTAAAACAGCAAATAACTAGAAATCACTAAAAGTCTATCTCCTCCTACCTTTTTTGAGGTAACTACCTCAAATTTTCAGGAAATGTTCTTTGCAGTATTTTAAAAATTCTGTTAAAAAAATTTAAAAAATATATATAAAATAAAAATTTTATATAAAAAAAAAACAGTTTTTTTTTGTTTTTTTGTTATAAAATTTTTATTTTTTAATATTTTTAAGTTTTGTTCCAACAGAATTTTATAAGTACTGCAAGGAACATTTCCTAAAAATTTAAGGTAGTTATCTCAAAAAGCGTAGGAGAAGATAGATTTTTAGTGAAAAAGTCTATTTTTGCTGTTTTAGTTTGCGCCTCCCATAAGGAACTTGTTGCCTCCGACTTTGAACTGTTTAATCTTAAAAACTATTTTGAATTTTTTAAGTCTGTAAAAAGCATTTTGTAGTTTAGTAAAAACTGTATAAAATAAAATTTCAAAAAAAAGGTGTTTACCCCCCTCCCTCCCCCCTATGCCCTTAATTTGTGTTTTTTATCTATTTAGTATTTTTTGTTTTTATTTATTTTTTGTTTTTCTACAAATTTTATTTTACTACTACTGTTACTTCCCCCCTATTTTGTAATTTTCTTAGGTTATATATTTTTAAGAGTAGTATTTATAAAGCAGTTTATAGCATAAAAATGTTCTCATTTCCCTTGATTTCCCTACATTTTTGAAATTTTTGGAAAAAATTTATGATATTCCTCGACAAAAATGACAGAAACCATAAAAATTCTCAAGCTTTGCTTTTTTTAATTTAGTACTGGAAATTATTGTTATAAAATATCATTTTTTTTTACATAAAATATATTTATAATTAATTTAAGTAGAGTATTAAAGATGAAGTAAATTTAAAGAGATTCTACTTTATATATTTGTTTAAATTTGATTGAGTTTTTGTGGGGAAAAAAATAAATTTAGCATACAATAAGTTTTAGTTTTTTACTCAGTGAATGGTTCCTTATCTTAAAATATAAATTATATGATGTTTTTGTTTAAAGATGTTTAAAGAAGCATGCTTTAAGCCAGGGTTTCCCAAACTTTTTTCAAAAGACCCCCTAAACAGGAATAAAAAAAAGCAATGGCCCCCTTCAACAAGATTACTCAAAAAAATACCATTAAAACACCTAAGACTTTTTTTGGTCTTCATCATCAACTCCAGAATATCTAGTGTAAGTTTCAAATTATGATCACGTGGCCCCTTAATATCTGTCATAACCCCTTAAGGAGGCGACTTTGCCCTTTTTAGGAAACCCTGCTCTAAAGTTACTGTTTTTATAAAAATATTTATTATTTTTTATAAGCCAGTGTGCCCAGAACTTAATTTTTAGCAATTTACTGTAAATCAATGGGGACCTGTGGTATTTTATTATTGGGTGCGGAAAATCTACAAGTATTTAAAAAAAACCATTAATTTTATAGTTTTTAAAACTAGTTAAATGACATAGAAATACTAAAATTGCTAAAAGGTTTTTGTTTGTAAAAATAGTTATTTAAAAAAATGTTAGTTTAATTGATTATATTATATTAAGTTTTTTTTTAACTGTTTAGGTAGTAAAAGTGTCAAGAGTTCCAAGGTTCTACCCCAGGTGAAGCCCCTGCTTTGCACAGCATTTATTAGGTTTCAACTACCACTGGTTTCAACTTTAAAAGTAAAACAAAATAGTCCTTTTTAAAAAAGAGTTTAAACTGTTTGAATTTAGACTGTTGTTTACTTTCAAGAGATACATAAAGTATAGTTTTATAATTTTAAAAAAGGAGATCACAAAATTACAGTTGTGCTTTTAGTTATTTAATAAATTAAAGGTAACTATTAGCCTAATGTAAGAGTGAATTGTGCTAAGTATGCAAACATTTTATGGTTTTCAAATGTATTCCTTTTAGTCTAATCCTGACTTAGACCAGTTTCAAGTATTTTTTACTTTAAAAAGTGGAGTACTTCAATTAAAACTGATTAACTTTGGACAAACTGGAATTGTATACTGGCAGTCTTGTACTTGATTCTATAGTATTATAATGTTAAAAAACAAATGAGTCCATCATGTTTACAACTTTCCCCATAAGTTTCAAGTTTTTTTTTTACTCAAACTCATTGCAGTCTCTTTATATCAAAATGTTACCTTTTTTTCCAATACATGTTTTAACAAATTTTATGCTTTTGCTATTTATCTAGTGCTTTTTAATTTAATAGATCTTTTATTTTGATATAACTTTACATGAGAGTTAAAATTGTTATACTTTAATCTAAACATTTGTAAAGCTGTTTCCACTTAACTGTTTAATTATTGTTAAAACATTGAAATAAATCAATGATAATTTTGAAAGTGTTAAATTAATATAACAGGTGTACCATAGTAAAAATATAATTCATAGTTAATTGTTTTCAAAGAGCATTTATTTTAGTGATTAGTCAAATAAAAATCTAAAATTTACAAATATAATTATAGGTCAACTAAGATAAACTAAAGTCTACAATGAACCTGGCCACCGCAGACCAACTCAACAATTTGTTAGAAGAAATAATGGAACCTAAACTTATTAAGTTAGATGAAGAGAGAATGAAGAAAATAAAATCAATGTGTAAAACCTCGCCTGAAGTTGTGGAGTACACTTTTAAGCTCATATGGAACAATTACCTAAACAAACCCGACTCTTACACAAGATACCACAGTGTTGAAGTTTTTGATCAGCTGTTTATGAGGTCTGAGGTGTTTAGAAGCAAATTGTTAGACAAAATGAACGAATACATGGTACTTGCCATGGGAACTGAAAAAAAAGCACCTTTGCCAAAACCAATTCCCTTGCAACTGAAAGAGTTTGCTTTGGTCAAATTCAAATGTTGGCATGATAAGTTTCATTCAGTCTACAGGCCTCTTAGGATAGCAAATGAGTTTCTGGTTACCATCATGAAGGTTAATTTTCCGGCTGTTCTTTATCACTATGAAGAGAGGAACCCCAGACCTGTGGAAAGGAAGGTGGTTGTTCAAGAAATAAAAGCCAAGATAAAGAAGTCTTTGGAAAGGGCAGAGAAAATAAATACAAGAATTAAAAGCTGTATTGACTTGCTGACATCAAAAAGTTTGTTCAACTCAGATGATTTCAAAACTGTAAATAAATGTCCTGAACTTGATGACAACAATTTAAGGGCGTTGGGAATTCCTTCAACTGGATACAACATTGAAATAAACCTCAGCAACGCGGTCACTTTTAAAGTGTTCAAAACAAAGAAAAATGATTGCATATTACAAAACTTTAAAGAGTGTGTGCTTGTGGGTCAAAAGAAACATCTACCAAGACTGGAAGAGCTGCTCAAAACAGCTAATGATTACAAGGCTCCTGCTGCTGTAATAAGAGAACTTCACTTGACAATAGACAAACTAAAAAGCAACATTTTGAGGTTCGAATCAATCAAAGTTTTGCATGGTGAAGGCAATGTGGACGAGGATGAATTTTTAGAGGTGGCGGAGCAAGTTGTGGATGAAGTCAGTGTTTTGATGAAAGAAGACGATAAACCTTGTTGCTCGTACAAAACTCCCACCATGTCTTTTGAAAAAGCCAATCAGTTGTGGTCCATTGATGATAAAAAAATTGAAGATTTTAGCAAGTGTTTGGAAAGTGCAGATAGAAAAGGCAACAGCTCAAGTCAATCAACAAGTGCAGCTACTAAAAGGAAGTTTGGACATACAGAAGATGTTAAAGGCACAATTAAAAGGTTTGTACTAAATCAAGTGTATTAGTTTACTTAGTAAAATCTTTCAATTAGTTTAAAAATTCCGAAATAAATCATTGTAAAGTTTAATTTGTTTTTAACAATTTTTAATTTTTTATTGTAAAGTTTTTTTGTTAGAAGGTCGTCTTGGTTTAATCTATAGGTTGTATGTAGAAGGAACAAATATAAAACTTTCTTTTTAATATGTGAACCTTTGTTACTTTTATAGATTAAAAATTATTAAGAAATATTTTAAAGACGTAAAAAAGTTTTTAGTTGTCCAAAATTTAAAATGTTTGTAAATAACTTATACTTGTTATTTAGAAAACTTTTAAATCATAAGTACAAGTCAAAATAAAAATAAACTTATTTGGTAAAATGATCTTAAAATAACAGTCAAAGTTTTTTATTATAAAAATTAACATCTGCTTGTTTTTAAAAGCTTAAAGTATGTGCTGTCACACATTTTGTACAAAATGTTATATTTTTAAGAAAAAGGTCTTTATAAGAATCCAGAGCAAAGTTTTTTAGGATTTTTTTATTTTTGTTTTGTGATAAATTATCAATTTAAAACTTAACTTATTAACTATCTTTTTTTTTTGAGCTAACTTTTGAAAATTATTTATGGTCCTATAAGTTTGAGCTTGAAATTTTTTATATAAAACTGTAAAAATAAAGACTGAATTTTAACTATTACTTGAGTTTCTTTTGTAGAAACTAATTAAGTATAAGTAGTGGACTAACTCTAAATTTCAAATAACAATGTATGAAAAGTGACTGATAGACTATAGTATTATTTAAATATATTTTTTTTAATTCTAGCTTTGCATAATGAACATTTTTAAGTTTGATTTTTTTGTATTTATAAAATTACTTTAAGTTTGAAAAAAAGTAATAAGTATTTGTTAGCTGTGATAAAACTTTAGTTATTTATATGTTTTTGGAAAAATATGGCTTACTCTGCTATGGCCTTAATTATTTGTACATAGCTGTATCAACAAATCAGTCACATCTTTATTAATATTTTATAGTAAATTTTGGTTGTCATTTGTTTTATGTAATTCTTAAAATGTTTGAATAGTTTACCAAATAAAGAAGTGTATTACACTTTAAGGTCATTTGGGATCCAACATTTTTAAAAAGTAGCATTGTACAGTGTTGCCACATTTTTCTCAGCTTGATCTGTGGAAACAATGATTATACTTTTTATGAAAGCTTACATTTAGTAAGATAGGTTTCTCAGCATAAATATTATAAATTTGAGATAATTTTTGTTGTGTTAAAAATTTCTGATACAATTGTATGAAGGAGAAAATTTTCATTGCTGATTTTCTCTTAATTTAAAAAAATACTAAAAATCTATCTCTGTTTAAATTTTTCGTTCAATTAACCTCAAATTTTCAGGAAATGTTCCTTGCATTAATAGAAAAATTTCCATTGTAACAATATTTAAAAAGTTAAAATTTAAGAATTCCATGACCAAAAAAGAAATTTTTTCTACGAGTTATACTAAAAGAGAAAAGAGAATCTTACAATTGATATGTTTATTATTTAGTTAAGGTTAAATTGATAAAGATTCAAAAGGACTACTTAAAAACTGTAAGAGCAGATAGATTTGTGATGAAATAGTCTTTTTTTGCCTTTTCACTTTGGTCTTTCCATAAGGAACCTATTGGGCTTTCTAGTATTGAACCCTTATATCTCAAAATCTTATTTTAATTTCACAGTGGGGTAAAATTTACCTGCTAGTTCAGTTAAGTATCTTTAAAATAAGATCGCATGTTAAAAAGTATTTTCCCCCCTACAACCTTAGTATAGGTCAAGTGTACCTTGGAAGATATAAAAGGTTAATAAAATTCTTATGAGGTCACCCGACAGTTTTACTGTGCACTACATGTATGTATTGATTGACAAGATTCAACAACAATTGAAAAGATATGTAACTATATTTTTATTTTTTACAGAGAAAAGAAGACCACAGACCAGATGATGGATGTAGTGAAGAATGAAGACGGTTCAATCAAGCTGGTTCCAATGCAAGACAAGCAGAAGAAGAAGATCAAACTCAAGTCGCAATCAAGCAGAAAACTACTTATAAGAAAAGTAAATTGTTTGTTTACATTTTTTTAGTTTAATTTTGATAGGTAGATAATATCAGACTTCTGTAGCATATTGGAATTTACCAATTAAAGTACTAAATGATAAATAAGTGATATTACCTTATTATAGGAATAATAGCACAATACTTAAGATTTTTTTTAGTTTTAAGATTGCAATCACTATTACAAACTTAGTAAGTAGGATATTTTGAGTAAAAAATATTCATGATTATTAAAGTTAATTAATAATATTAAGTTATTGTTTATAAATTATATTTTTTTATTTTATTGCTTTTGCTGTTTTCGGATTTTAAAATGCTCCATTTTTTTACAAAAGTTACTTGAAAGCTTTAACATTTTAAAGTATTTTAGTATTTATATCAGGGTTGCCACTTTACCTGGAAACACCTTAAAAACCTGGAATTTGACATTTTAGTCAAAAAAAAAAAAACTGGGAAAACCTGGAATCTAACAATTTACTCATGTTCAATAGTTAAATTTCAGTTTGACTCAAAATATCTATCACACAAGTGATAATTTTTGTCATCATCAAAAATTTTTTTTATTAAAAAACATATTTAAAGTAGCTTGACAGTATATTTCAACGTATTTTACTTTTTAACAGATCTTACATTTAGCTTAACTTTAAACCAAAAATAGACCTAAAAATGCTTAGTTTTAAAAATCTGGAAGAAATTTAGAAAACCTGGAAAATTTTTTGAACAAACGAGTGGCAACCCTGTTATATATTAACATGAAAATATTCAAAGTATTAGTATTTTAAATGTTACATTTTTGTTTAATCAAAATACATGAAACTTGAAAAGTGATTTCAATTTAAAAACCAAGCTTGTTTTAAAACTAATGAATTTATAAATAAGGTGTATTTATTTAAATTTATACATGGTTGGAAGGAACCATTTTGATATTAATGTGATAGTTTGCAGCTACTATGCATTCACTATATTATTTTTTTCGAAACGTGTTATAAACTTTTTTTTTTTTTAAATTTAAATAATACATGTTTGTGTGGTTTAAGTTGTTTATTAGTTTATTTTTATAAAAAGAAAACAGCTTGTATATTTCTTATTCATAATGCATTGAGCTATATTGACCTAAAATGGCACTAGGCTTAGTTTTTTTGCTTAACAATATTTTAATTTTTTATTGTATTTAAAATAAATAAATAAAATAGAATTCATAATAACTTTATATCGAAATTTAAATCGAAAAATGTACACACTTAAATCGCACTTAATTTAAATTTATTTTTTATAGTTAATTTATTAAAAATAATTTCTGCAAAAAGTTTTTTAAGTTGTAATTTAAGATTCTTTTACTTTAAAATCAAAACACCAAGTGCCTTACAATTTGAAGCTGTTGAACTGTAATTAGCTTGTTGGAAGCCTGAGACAATAGTAAAGTTCAACATATTTTTTTGTTTCAACAATACTCAGCTAACTTTTTAAGTATTTAATAAATTTTGGCATATAAAATGTGGTATAAATATAATCATTAATTGTTATTAAGAATTTGTGATTTTTTTTTTTCGTTAGTAGCCTTAACTTCATATAGATTTTTTTTTACTTACTGATTTTTTGTTGTATGAAATGTTTTTCACTAATTGTTATATATAATAATTTAATGTTTTATAGGTGTCATACACTATTAAAATAATTTTTAATATATAAATATATTGTATATATTATATAAATGTATAAATATATAATTAATATAGTTTATACTAGATAATATAGTTACTCATTTTCTTGAAAAAAATATTTTTCTAGGTAACCTCGTTTAAATGATGATTTCGAATCTTACAAAGATCTGATGGATGATACTCAAACAATGATACACTGTTGAAGATGTTTGGTAAAAAGCCAAACAACCAGTTAAGTTAGCCAAAGTTTAAATTTAATTTATAAAATGTTTTTTTTTGATATCAGTTAGTTATTTTGTTGTAAATTTCATACTTTTTTGTAAGGTTATTCAAATGTATTCATGAGCATTTTTATGTCCTATTGAGATTTATTTTCAAGTTCTAATATCAGTTATGTTATTTTTCATTTTTCAAAAAATAAATAATGTTTTATATTTTCAAAAAAAAATCAAATATAGAGGCGTTGAAAACTTTTACATAATGTTAAAAAAAACTTACAGGTCATTGATGTCGAAGAAGGTGATTTTTCTAACAGTGCTCCTCATTAATAACTATTAATCTTAAGAAGTACGAAGAACGTTCCATCAGAAATAATTGCAGATTCCGCAAACTGGAAGTAGTTTTAGGTATTTGTAGTTTAGTTGGTTATTAAACACAGTGTCTCCTTAAAAATGTGTTATAGTTTTTTAATTTTCATGTTACTCAACCTAATAGAATTTTAAAACAAGTACTGCAGAGTTAATCAAAGTGGGCGATTTTGCCTACCAGGGGGCAATTACTATTTAGGGGCAGGAAGTTAAATGAGTAATTAACTAGTAAAGGAGCAATATTTGAAAAAGAAAAGCATTTTCTTAGATTGTGCCAGCGATTTCAAAAATTAGTTTTGAAAACCTTGATGTGCTGTTTTTTTATAACTAATAGTAGAAGTTGGTTATCAAGGCTATAGAGCAGGGTTTCCCAAAACTTTATTTTCAAATGGCCCCCTTTAAAGAAATTAAAACAAGACTATTCTAAAAACTACCATTAAAAAACCTCAGATCTTTTTTGGTATTGCCCACTTTTGGAAACCCTGCTTTGAGGGTACCCAGACAGGTTTTTTAAAATAAAAAACAAAGTTTGTATTGTACTTAAAAACATAAAGTAGGAACTACTAGTTTTTTTTAACTTTTTTAATTTTTTGATTCAAAACCCTCTTAGTTTAAAGGCTTTAAAAAAATATGTAGGTCGAAATTATTGTATTGGCAAAAATAAAATTTAAAAAAATAAAGTGTAACATTTTATTGTTACTTAAAATTTGAATATTTTTGTAAGTTTTTAAGGCTTATTTGTGTCATATCTTAAAAAAAGTCTAAATTTTAAAAATTAATAATGTTAGTTAATTAACAAAATTAAAATATTTTCTTTCAATTTTTGAAAGAAGTAAAATTACTATAATTTATTTGTTATTGAATTGCCAAGATTCAAGTTATTAGAATCTTACTATTAGTTCACCCTTAATAACATAATCCGTTTGTGATAAATATCAAGTATAAACTGTTTACCACTGTTATTTATTATAAATTCTCGATATTCATGTTTTTCAGAAGTTCAAAAATAAGTGGTTTTTGGTAAGTAATAAAAATAAATTACATGAAAAAAAACAATGTTTATAAATATATATTTGTTGGTATCGTCCAATAAAAATATATAATATGAGTATATTATTTAATAAAATTTCTAAAAGTTTTTATTTGAACAACTTATGCATTACTTTCATAATTTGATAGCTTATAATTTAAGTTTTTACAAACAGATTGAATGATGTTATCTGTGATCATATGAAATTTTTTTGATGAGGACGGTTTGGGTTTGAAGTACAGTATCTTGGTGAACTTGAAACATCATGTTGCTTGGATATACTTGAAAGGTATTTAGACAGTTATTTGTTTTATGTAAACAAAGTTGTATGACTTATTATAAAAAAAACTTATAAAATTTTAAACTTCTTAACGTACAATACACTTATACTTTTGTATTTACTTAGGAAGTTTGTTTATGTAATTAAACTATTTAAATAGCCTAAAAAAAAATTAACATTTTTTAGTAGTTTAAAGTTGTTTGTTGTGTTTAAAGTTTTTCAGTGTTTGTTAAAAACAAAATTAGTTTGTACCTTTTGTATAAAACTTAAACCTGTATTTAAAATATTCTTACCTTGAAATGTTACTTGTTGTTTTAGATAAACTAAGTTTTTATTTGATGTTTTAATTAAACTAAGTAAATTTCACAACTAGAAAAAAAATAATTAATTTACTTTAAATAGACTAAAAATTTAAGTTTGATCAAAGTAGAAACAAAGCTGAGAATAATTTTAAACTTAGTTTTTTTACAATAAGTATCCTTGAATATTTTTGATTATATAAAACAATTAGTAGTTGTTTATTATGAAATGTTTATACGCATCACTGAAACATATATTTTAAATTAAACCTTTAGAGTCAAAATATTATGGACTTATTATTAAGATTTTAAAGAAGTATGATTTTTGAGTTAAACTGATGAACTTTTGTAGGAGTCTATTTTATTTAAGTAACATATATTGAAAAGTTTTTCAAACCAAACAATATTATAAATATATCACCAATGTACATTGTTACTCATGTAAATTGCTTTATTGCAAGTAAAGAGAGTAGTGTTTGCTTAGTTTACAAGTTTAAATTAAATATTATTAGTAATAATACTAAGTAGTTGAATTTTGATTAGATCAACAAATATTTATTTCAATGATTTTTTTATTAAATAAGGATATTTCAGTAGGCTCACAAATAAACTCAAGACTTTTTCACAGTCTAGTTATTTTAGTTTTATACTTGCAAAATTTTTATTTGGTAATTTGCTTGTTTAAACTGTTTTTATAATTTTCAATCCTTTGTTGAGTGTGTTTACATACATTGACCATGTGTTTAAATTTGAGTTTTATTAAACTGTTTTTAATTTTGTATCTATACAAAAATTTCAAAATTTTTTTTTTTTGAGAAAAATGTTATAAATATTATCGTTAACAGGGTAACAACTTAATTTGTTACCTGTCATGTACTACAGTTTAAGTGTAATACATTTATCACAATTTTATTTGGATAATTTAGTTTAGTTTTATTTAGTTTATAGTGATTTGTTTTACAAAAGTTAATTTTAAATGGTTTTTTATATAACAGAAGTTGACTATCTAATTTTAAATGCTTTTTTAAATTCTAAAAGTTTCCTGCACATTTTTATTTCATTTTACTTGTGTTGGTTATTGACCAAACTCTACTAAAATAGTTATTATAATGTTAAGTCAGGATTGGCTTTTAGTCAGCGTAAATTTTAATTTTTTGTTATTAATAAAAGTCAGCACTTCAATAACTAAAACTTATGTACTTAGTTTTCAACTGTATTAAAACGCATCAAACAATTCCTTATTCTTTGAAGTGTCATTGATTATAGTGTAAAGAACTTATAGATCAATTGTTTAATGTGAGGTATCTCAGGTATATATGTTAATGTAGTTGTTTGATACTCATGAAATTTCCGCACCCCGTGCAAAAACAGCATACATTGCGAGCGTGCGATAGCCTTTTAAAGGTTATTCCAGGGCCATTTAAAGCAAGCGATATCGCCCCTTTTAGGGTGAGTTAGGTTATCAGGGCCAATAACCAGTGAGGGCAAAAAAGTAAGTGAGCAATTAACCAGTAAAGGGACGATGTTTATTCAATTTCAGAAATTTTTTCTTAATTTTTTGCTTAGTATGCGATAATGAAAGCTAATTTAGGTAATTTTTTGCTTTTGGGAAACTCAAAAAGGTATTCACTGCCTCTATGTAAAGGTAAATTGTATAAAATAAAAGAATGTTTTAAAAAGCGAATTTGTACAAAACAAGGGCATGTTTACAAGAAAATTTCTTTTGCACGCCGCGTAATTTTGAAAAACTGCACTAGATTGTCTGTAATAATATGATATAGAGTATGTATTACTATTTCCGCAAACTTATGTTAAAAGCACAAGTTTCAGTAGTTGTTGTAAAAAATATTGAATTTTCTTGTTTGCAAAAGTTGTTTTCAAACTAAAAAAATAGTAAATCTAACTGAAAGTATTGTTTTAAGCTCCTTAATAATCATTAATAAATTTATCTGTTTTTTTTTCAGATCGGAGTTGCGGTGGTGACATTTACGAATTGTTTAGGGAAATCACCGAAACTGAATAAAATGAGCGATTGCTTTACCACAATTACACGGAAGATCAACGAAAAAATTTTGTTGTTTTGAATAAATTTCGTGCACAGAATCTTTTTTTTGATCAAACTAGTTTGATTTTGGATTTTAATGATAATTTTTACAAAGATGGTTTTATGATAAAAATTTTTGTATGTTCAACAAAATATGTTTTTTATCTACGTTAGCAGTTTTACTAACGTATTTATAAACTTGTATTCATTTAAAATAAATAAAAATATTTCAACCAGATATAAAGTACGACAAATAGTGACTTTTTTCAACACAAAAACTAACTTTTTTTTTCTCACTTATTTTTAAAAACAAGTCCTTCAAAGGTGATATTATTTTTAAAATGAAAGTTATAAGATTAAACTAATTGTGTAGACCATGTTTAATATTATGATGTAAGTTATTGATAAATTCACTTAAGAATTGTTTCACTTCTATAAATTTAAGTTATATTTTATAAATAAAGTTGCTCCCTAGTTTCAACCATCCATAGTATTTATATAAATTCAAAACTTTTTTTATTATAATCGTACCTTATTAATAAATACTCTTTTACATACATTGAATATTTTAACATCAAAATATATTCAGGACAAGATAGTTTGATGTTATTTTGTTTATTAGTTTATGAAGGTAGTTTAGTTTTTAAACTTTTAGTTTACGTAAAACATTTTTGTATTTTTATTAGTTTTCCATCGTCTTATGTTTATTTTATTTTGCAGGCCTGAAGATCCCTTAGGGGTGAAACATTGTTGCTTTTGTAAATAAATAAATTTTAAAATTTAACCTTGTCTCCAAAACTAAAATTTTCGAGACCTTCTGTGCCCAAGGAATAATCCTTGCATATATACGTAAAACAATGTTTGATTTTTATTAAAATACCTAATCTAAATATAAAACAATTTAAGGTACTTGTTCCTATGTTACAATAAGTCGAAACAGTGCTTCCTCGCTAATCCGGCCATTTTTTAAATAATTGGTAATTTTTTTTTTAATTATGATTAGTTTATGGTCAAATAAAAAAATATAGTTAAGTTTTTAAATTATATTCCTAGATTATTTTACCCAATACGTAAAATAAAACGCTCACTAAAACTTTTGTCAAAGTTTACTTTTAAATGAAATTAACAACAAATAAAACAGATATTTGAAAAAATAAATTAATTCAACAAAAAACAACTTAGCTTATATTGGTTATAAGTTTAGCTAAATCGTTCAAATCTACTTTTCGAATGAACGGATAAACGAAGGTTCTTTGTAGAAAATTTAAAGGAAACTATGTGTGTATTGAAGTTTAAACTTTGCAAAACTTACGTTCAGTAGTATAAACTCTAATGGTTTTAATTAATTCTGAACTTATTGGAATAAAAGGCTTCTATTAAATCGATCTTTAGTAATGAAACAAATTAGTTCAGGTGGAAGTAACCGTATTATATTTGTTATTGATGATCCTTATGCGTGATTCATAGAAAATGTTGTGAAATAATTTATACACTTATATCTTTGAACTTTAAGTCGAGAACTGTAAAACCAACGATGTATTGATTAGAAGTTTCAAATAAGTTTAGTAGTTTATACAATTAAAGATTACTGTACGTTGCCTACTTATAGCTTTTATGATAGATTAATTTAAGTTTTATTAACAAAACAATGTTTTATTCGTTTGAACTAAATCAAACGAGATTATCAGTTGAATAAAATCTTATTCAAATAGAATGATATATTAGCTATTCAAACAAAATTATGTCAAAGTTTATCTTGATACTCTGTAAAATTTTGCTGTGCTGAAAATAAAAAGTGAGTAATTTTTCTTATAATTTAGTTATAAGTTATACAAAAAAAGAATTACTGGGTAAGCAGATAATATTTGGTGTTAATACTGATTTTTAATATCTTCTAAAGTCTAATAAAAAGTTATCATAAAGTAATATCAGTTTAAGTAGTAAAAAGTTAACGCGTAATAAAAAAAAATATTAGTTTTTAACTTCTCTGCTTAGTGTTAGTAAAATTGTTCCTGGTTTGTAACACTATTGTAGACGTTTTTTCAATATCCATTTTAGTAATCTTCTACGTTATGACTTATTTATAACTTTGAATAAAATTTCTGTATTTTATTTCACAAGGTGAGAAAGTTGTTTTGATAACGATTAAAAAGCAAGCAAAAAAATCATTTAGTTTTTATTAGTTACTACTTGTATAAGTATTAAATAAAATTTAAAAAAACTAAACGTTTTAACTGTTTTATTTTTAGTATCACAGTTGGCACAATAAAATGTAATTAAGGTTTGTTAAACATTTAAAGAAAAAAATTGGCCAACTTTAGTTAGTTTGAATTTTTAAAGTGTTTTTGAACAAAAAAAAAGAGGCTGAAATAAACTTACTTTCAGTCATTTACAAAACACAAACTTAATTTATTTTTTTACAAGTCTTAGGCTAGTTTTACCAGCTTTTATTGTTGTATTATAAACTAAAAAAGGTGCTTTTTCTATTAGTTGTTGTTGTAATTAAGTCCCTTTTAAATAATTAATTAGGTATTCAAGTATTATATATGGTAAATTTGTTGAGTTTTTTTATTATAATTTTCGTATTTATTATACTTATGCTCTTTTTCAATGATTAATTTTACTTGTGTTGATGTTATTCAAAACTAGTTATAAAAAACATTATAAGTAAGTACTGTAAACTTTACCTAGGTTAAAATTATATCTTTGTGAAACTTTGTATCATTAGACTAAAGGTTTTTCAAAGTAAATTTCATAACTTGTAGCGACTTAAAATAAGATCGCCCCCTTTAATTAAAGTCATTTATTAAAAGTTAATTGTTTACCCATTTAATTTTTGTTTTCTACTAGATTTTTCACCTTAATATCGTAACTTTGGAAAATTGTTGTTTAATCGTAAGGTTGAAAATTTAAAAGTAAGCTAAAATTTAAAAAGTAGAAATTGAAAGTAGAAATGATACAATTATATGAAATTTCAATATCGCCCCTTTTAGTCGTTGCTTCCCGACTTATTGAAGCCGACCGAAAAGCTATTTAATAAAAGCTAAAAAAAAACGTTTACTTGAATAAAAAAATCACCAAATCAATTGTTTTATCTTTTTCTTTTATTTTAACGTTTTGATGATGTAAAATAGAAGGTGGTATTAAAATTTAATCGATGTCAAATATAATTTTTTAGCTAATTTTGTTTCTTTACTACTATTAATTATTCTTAAAATGTTTCAAATTCTGCTGTAAGAGTTTTGAATAGTAAATTTTAAAAACTTAAATTTAAATAGCTTTTACTTAAGTATCTATTGCTAATTACTTATAATACTGAAAAACTAACTAAAAATGCTTAAGACTAATTGATTTCTAACTATAAGTCTCTATATACACAAGTGCTTTAGATCATTGTACCTAATAATCTGTTTTTAGCAGAAAAACATTGTGATAATAAAACAAACTTAGTAACATATTAATATAAAATAATTTATTTCTTAATGGCATGTTAACGGTTTGGAGTAATTAAGTTTCTGTTCTTAAATTAAATAAAAATAATAGTTTTGAAAACTTATTGACCACAAAGCTGTATACTAGCACAGTACTTTTTATTTATAAGTCTTTTAAGTAGTGATCTACCGAATGCTAGATTCGGACGAATCCCGCCATTTCGGACCCGGATTCGGATTCGGCCGAATCCTAAATTTAAAATAATACTCGGATTCGGACTCGGCCGAATCCGAAATTTTGGACTCGGTGGACCACTTTAAAGTATTAAAGTTAAATGAAATGTAAAATTAGTTAATGATTTCACACTTGAGTGGATAAAAGAATGGTTTTTTTCACTTACAAATCGTTATCAATTTTGATTTAATGATTACACAAAATATATAAACTATGACGTAGTATTTTGTTAGACTCTCAAATAGAATTAAGTAAACAGTTAATGCGTTTAATCTCAGCTTTTTGAATAACCGCTCTTATTTATTGATCTTATGTTTAAATTTTTTTATGTTTGCTCGTTGTTATGAACTGAAAAAAACAACTTAAATATGTAACATTAAAGCAGATGCTTGAATACTTTTATCTATATATTTTTGTTAATATTTTATAATTCATTTAACTGAAAATTTAAATTTATGATATGTCTGTTATAACATCAAACATTTTAATATTCATCTTAAAAACAATGTTATAAAAGTGAAATAATCCGTTAGAAATAAAAACTTAATTAATTTGCAGTGAACTGCTGCAACTACTTTCATAATTCAATGTTGAATTTTAAGTATTAAGAGAAATTAAGAGCTTGCTGCAGTAATGAGAAATAAAGCTTAAAATCAATGATGCAACGTTTCATTAAAAAACACTTGCCTCGTGATTTACAAAAGTTTTTAAAGCAGCTTTATTTTTTGAGTAAGAAGTTTTATAAGATTGTGGCGTGGTTCTTTTGTATAACAAATACTTCACCTATACTATATTGCCTAATTTATATAAAGTAGGTAGAATAGTTTTTAGTATTGATAGATAAAATTCACTGATATATTATAATAATTTGGTATAAAAGCAATTAATTTTTAATGTGTCTAATATAAATTATACAAATACCAAACTGCCCGCAGAGGGTCTTATGCATAAACGTGCTAGGAAGTCACCCGTCTGCAAGAAAAAAATGGGCAAAAAATTCAGGTTGACAATTTTCCCACAGACAGTCAATTAGACCCAACTGAGACTTTGGATGTTGGTCCACCAACATCCATAGCTCACAAATTTTTGATATTTTTTGTTGATTTTATGTTCTAGTTTTTAAAGTAAAATATGGTTATGAAAACAGAATCTTAACACAATTAAAGTTATATCATTCTCTTTACAGGGTTGCTAAAAAACTTGAAACCCTGGAATTTGACAGTTTAGACTAAAAAACCTAGAAAAATCTTGAACTCGTGAAATTAAAACTTTGAACAAAAACCACTAAAAAACTAGAGTTATAAGAAATTTTAGATGTTAAGTAGTAAAATTTTGATTAGACACAATGAAATCTATCATATGGATGTTTTTTTTAGCATCATCACAATGTTTTATATAAAATTAGTTTTAAAGGAGCTTTACAGAATCTATTGATAGTTTGCATACAATTTAATACAGTTTTCACAAAACTTGAGAAAAGGTTGTTTTGCAAACCTGGAGAATTGCCAAAAATAAGTGTCCAAAGCAATAAGTGGAGACCTTTATTTGTTATATATCTTAAAATACAACAGCTTTAAATAAATGATTTGGCTAATTTTATACTGTTTTTAGTGCAGAAATATAGTTTGCAAAAACCATGTACTTTTAAATAATGTGTTTGTTATCTTTTATTATTTATAGCAATCGAGATCGGCAAAAACTCAGGGTACTCAGAGAAACATAGGATATTCTAAAAGTTTAGAAAATATCTTGGAGGTTCTTGGAAACTCAGGGAAGTTTTTTTAGTAAATACATCAGGGTAGTTTTAAGACTTTAAAAATTTAAGGCTAGTATTCATATATATTGAATGAGATTTAGTTGAACTAGTTTCAATACTTTGTTTTATAACCAATTTTTTTTTAAAACTTGATTTTTATTGATGTCGAAAAGATGTTGTTTTTTTTCTAAGGATTTGAAAAATCTCGAGGTGACTCAGGACAGTTTAAGGTCACTCAGGGCAGAACTTCTTACTTAAAGAGTGACAACCCTGAATAATGTAAATTTTATTGGTAGTTTGTTTATGATAAATATAATTTTTTATTTATTCTAACAATTTTATAAAGCTTATTTTGTTAATTTTTCTATTTTTGAGATTCTGTTAGTAGATTTTAGAAATGTTTTATGTGTTTTACATTTTTTACTTTATTTCAAATATTTATTCCAAAAAATTAAATTTAATGATTAAAATAAGAAAAAAATAAATTATATCGAAGCAGATTTTTGCAAATTTATGGCTCTTTCCTATTATGATTATATTTAATTATTTCTATTTTTATTCTGTTAAGAATGGAAATACAAACAAATACTAAAAAACATAGTAATTAAATTGCTAATTTCATAAAATAAGTTTGACTCTATAGGACAGTATAAATGAAGCTGGAGCTTTTGAATAGCATAAGCTTAATAATTATTTGAAAAAATTTTGGTTTGTATTTTGTAGTATCATGTTTTGCATAGTAGTTTAAAATACAGTTTTTTTGTATCCATAAAATGTTTTATTTAAATTAAAATATAACTTAAGAACAAAACTATTACGACAAATATTAACAGCTTTGTCAAAGTATAGTTTATAAAACATAGAAATTAAATCATATCTAGAATTAAGATTTAGTGCATTTTAATTTTATAATACTATCATACCATTATTCTATAGTTATTTTTGTTTTACAGTATTAATAATGTCTTCAATAGTCTTGCCATATTTTACTATAAGTTAGTAAGATAACTCCATCGCAGTATGTAATATCTGCGGAGCTAAGATAAAAAGAGGAAGTAGAAAGTCTAAGTGCTATACTACCTCTTCCATGCACGAGGATTTAAAAACTCATTACAGCGAGATTTACAAAAAATCTCAAAGTGAATCTTTAGACAAAGATAGAAGTTGTACTGCAGCCGAACCTCCGAAGAAAAGAAAGCTTGAAGCTATCAGGCAAACTAGCCTTGATATAATAAGTCTATGAAACTCTGGATCATTTAGTATTCAAAAACAATTGAATTTTTTTAAAACTTGAAATATTTGAACTCGGACTCGGATTCGGCCGAATCCGAAGTTTTTGGACTCGGTAGATCACTACTTAAAAGCTTTCAAGGTTTACCTTTCTAGACTTAGCAACTTCCGACTGAATCTTAGCAATTGTTGTTGCGAATCACACTCCAATGCTTCAAGTCTGATTCTAAAATAAATAATTTTAGTTTGTTTTGCATTTTACAGTACATATTCTGTCTAAATATGCTATGCTAAATTTAAATATTTAGTTTTTCTTTTGAATTTATTTATAATTTTTTTTAGTTTATTTGAGTTTAAAAATTTAAAAAAAAAACGTAATTTAATTTTGTTGAATATGCAAGATGATTGTTAATATAAAGGTTATAAACCAAATAGTCTATACAGTATAGATCAAATATATTCTATTTTTGATACAGTCTGGATACAATTAAAATAAAAGATACAAAATAAAAAATAAAAACTATATATATAGAATTTATTTTAAGCTTTTGATCAATGTAATAATATAATTTAATCAATGATAGTTTTAAGCTTTAGAAAAAGTTTTAATTATTTGGTTAAGCCTTAAAAACAAATTTGCAATTTAACTGAACATAAATTAGCTGTTTATAATTTTTATCGAATACCAAATTTACTGCAAAAAATTGATTAACACTTGAAGTTATAAAAACTGTATTTCAGAACCTTAAGATAGTTTTAACTTAAAATTTACTAGTTGTTAGTTAAACAAAGTACACTATCTGTGTCAGTAATTTTATGGTCTAATTATAAAATAAAGTATAAACAAAAAAATTTTTTAGTGTAATAATTTCCTAATAAAAGACAAGAAAGAACGTGTTAAAAAAAGTTATAAAAGTAAAATACAATTATAAATCAAGTTAAGAAACAAACATTTTTTGTTTTAAGTTACTCTTACAAAAATAAGTAATTAGACTACATTTTTGTTAATATAAGCTCTTTTTAAGGTTAAAAAAAATTAAATGCATAAGTAACTTTTAGTAAGAAAACTTGGTTTCATTTTTTTTACATTTTTTATCATCAAAAGCACTTATAACTAGGTAAAAAAATACATTATACAAGTCTAAGATTTAATCTACAACCTTACAACAGTTTCAATTACAGTGATCATAAAATTTCTTTAATTACTTAAATCTTAGTTTTTTAGTCATTTAGTGTTTTGATTTATCTAACTTATAGTTTATTGCTTTACTTAATAAATCAATAACTAGAATGATAATTTTTTACACTTCTTGAATTGTTTTAGAAAACTGATGCGTGAAGGTAAATTAGAGTAAAAAAAAGATTGTTTTATAAAGTGTACTAAGCATCATCCTTTTAACAACTGATAAAGGCAAGTTTAAAACTAAAATATTTGACAAGCGTTAATTTGGATCGATTAGCATTTTTTTGAAATTAAAAAAAAGAGCCTAAACTTAAGATCTAATTATTTTTGTTATTTTTAAAATTAAAAAAAAAATATTATTAATATAACATTATTATTATTTTTATTGTATTCTTACTTTGCTGTGTTTTCAAGGTAATTTTTTTAATTTTTAATATTTTAATAATATATACGTTAAGCACGATTGTAAATATCAAAGACCGTCAATTTTCTAATTATCACTGTAGCAAAAAAAAAAACTATTTTTAATACACTTAGTTAAAGCTATTTTTATTTAAACTGTTTTAATGTAAGACATGAACCATGCACGTATTACTAAAATTATTATCATTCGAACATGAAATCCTTTAAATATCTTTTATAGGGAAATTCATGTTCTAAAATTTATAATTTTATTAAAAAGTGCATGGGTCATGTATTACTTTAAATCAGTTTAAATAAAAAAAAAGCGGTAAACAAAAATATAGTCATAATTAAGTATGTTATAAAAAGTTTTTTTTTTGCTACCATTTTGCTGCCATTAGAAAATTAAGAGTCTTTGAAATTTACAATCGGGGCATACTTGTATATATTATTGAAAAATTATAAATAAAAAATAACCTTGAAAACACAGCAAGTAATAATATCAAGACAAAAATAAATAATAATTTATGACTAAAACTTAGTTGGAGTAAAAAATAAAAAAATAAAATTTTTTTTAAGGGGCACCACTCAAAAAAAAACCCTACCCAAAGGATTATTTTAAAATTAAACTCAAAGGAGCGTTTTATAGAATAAAATAAAAGTCTTAGTTAGCTTTAAATATAAGGAAATAATTGGATTAAAAGTCTTGACATTTTTTTTTAAACTGCAAAAAAAGATAAACGAGTTAAATTAACGCTCGTTAATAATTTAAACTAGTAGTAGTCGAAAAAACTCAAAAACTTATACAAAACAATAAATGATAATTTATTTTTTATATAAAATTATTTTTTCCTAATTAATACAATTTCTAGGAAGTAGTTTTAAGTTGCAACAACAAAATGCCTTGCCACAACTCCTTCACCACCAAGACGGGCAAGTTCACAGCCCATCGCGCCAAAGTGTCGAAAAGCGAGGCCGAAGCGATGTGTAGGGCCAACGGGCAGGAGCTTGTTTCTTTTACCAACAAGGAAGACATACGCGCAGCTGTGGACATGTTCAACCGCAACAACTGCCACTGCGACCCCGACGACCCGGAAAACTACGGTTACCCCACGTGCGACTCGGACCCCGGCATCGAGAACTGCCCCTACTCGAGCGACGTGATAGAGGGATACCACGTCGGTTTGTATTTCGAAAAGCAAGTGGACGGCAGCTTCAAAAAGACCTTCAGCAACGGCACGCCTTGGAATGAGGCCGAGCACTCGAAGTTGTATTACAAGAACCCCGAGCAGAAATGGCAGTGTCCGGTGGCGGGTTTCTACCCTTATTACAGAGAGTACAGCAAGGGGTAGATGTTTGGTATCGGCGAGCACAGCTATTATTGCAATTGGCAGAAATCCCTCAATTACATGTGTCTTGCCCCTGCCGGTAGAGCAACTTCATCCGGTTTTCCGGTAGAGCAACTTCATCCGGTAGAGCAACTTCAACCGGTTTTCATCAGGCCGCTAGCCAAGATTCGTGGTTTTCAAGTCGGGACTTTTTCGCTGGTAGGAATGTGCGCTTTGGTGGTTTTTGTCTCAGCATGCTTGGCGGCTGTTTTCTACCGCAAGAAGAACAAAGAGGTTGATGAGAAGACGGAGGCTGCCAGGTGCGGAATCTAGACGAGTTCTTTGTTTTTTATCGTTTTGTTGTAAATAAAAATGTATACTATCAGTAAAGTATAGTACTCTAATACTGACCTTAAGAATAAATTAAGTATCTGTGGACCAAAAGACTTGCTGTTTCGCATAAGTAATATATTTTCATAAATATTTAAAAATCTTTTAACAGAATTTGTTTAACTTTATTTTTTGTACTGTAATTTATTGCAATTGAATAATTAGCAGTTTACATACTAAAATTTTTTATAAAACATACTAAAGTTGTTAAATAACAACAATAAATTACACATTTAAAATAGTAGATCGAAATTTTAGATTTAAAGTTTTAGTAAAAGTTTTTAAATTTATCAATGCAATGTTTATCAAAGCTCTTGCTTAATAATTTAAAAACTTTATTCAATAAATTTTAATTCTGAAAACTGTACAATACTCAAAAGTTTTTTTTATAGTAAGCTATTTTTTATCAAGTTTTATATAAACTTAAAAATTCAGTAAACATTCGTTGCTTTAAATATGTCTGGCTATAATGATTTTTATTATAGAGAAAACAATAAGAAATATACAAAGTGTTATACTTTTTATATTGAAAACCAAAACTATATTTCTTTAAATTATCTCAGTAAATTTACAATCAAATTAATTAACTTAGAGAGTAATAAACTAAAGTTTGTTAGTTTTATTAACAAAACAATGGTTTACACGTTTGAACTAAATGAAATGAGATCATCAATTGAATAAAATCATTTTTTTTTTAATATAATTATGCAAGAAGACATTAGGCTAAACTTGAAATAAAACTGACATTTGTGTGTAAAAAATTAACAAAACAAAACTTATAGTTTTAAACTAATAATTTAGGAAAATCATAATATTACCAGGTTAGTTCATTTTAAGATAAGAAAAATATAAACTTTGAAATCGTATTATAAAGTAAGAAATATTAAACAAATATCAATACTAACACTTGGCAGACTTGTAAAGTTTATGAACATTAAACTCTTACAACTAAAACACTAGAACGAACTACTGCTTTTACTCGTAAAAAATTTATGTATTGACGTAATATACGTTATGTTTAAAAACCTAATAGTATTATAAACTTGAAACTTTGAAATCGGTTACTTTTAGCGATTTTAAGATTTGCTTGTATAATTAAAAATCTACATGTATTATTAAATTTTCTTAATTTATAAAATAAAGCTTTTTTTGAAATGACCACATGGATATATTTAGCCGTTCCTTGATTTAATATAGTTCTCCCGTCAGCGCTCGCTATTTTCATATTCTCGTAGGTACAATAGGTAGCTTACTTTTTCGGCCACTTTTAATTTTCCGCTTGAAAAACTTTAGTGTTATTGAAATATCATAAAAACAGCCTGGGTAAAATTTTAGAATATTTAAAGAAACTTTTACTTTGGCAAAAATTGATTTTCTAAAAACCACCCCAATGCAAAATGTAATGGATCCAATAAATACGACTTTGAAGTTTTAATCTAAAAACTTTTTTACATGTGGCTAATTATCACATAAACACATTAAGAAAAATTTAAAACGATAAAAAAAAAATTTATATTAGTATTTCATGTTTTTTGAATTAAAATCTGGAAATTTAAGAAAAGTTAGAAAAAGTGATAAAAATTACTTAAAATTAGAAAATACCATCATAGAATTTTCTTTAAATAGTTTCAAACTGTTCTTAATGTGAATGTGTGATAATTAGCCACAAGTATAAAAATTTTCAGCTCAAAACTCAAAAGTCGTATTATTTAAATTCCATACATTTTGCAATGGAAAGGTTTTTAGAAAGTCGGTTTTTGCCAAAGTGAAAGTTTATTCAAATAATCTTAAATTCTTTACAGGCCGAAAAATAAGCACCCTTATTAGCAGGTCATAGGTACAGTTTTAATTATATAATATTATTAAGTAGCTTAAATTTTTCTAACCTTGGCTTTAACTTACCTGGTAATAATAAGATTTTCCTAAATTGATAGTTTTAAATTACAAGTTTTATTCTGTTTGTTTTTTACACATAAAGCCAGTTTTAACATTTCAAGTTAAGCCTAATGTGTTCTTGCATGTTTATACAAAAATTTTACAGATTTTATTCAACTGATGATCTCGTTTGATTTAGTTCAAACAAGTTAAAGATTGTCTTATTAATAAAACTAAAAAAAGTAATTTATCATTCTGTTTATCATTAAGTCGAGAACTTTAATTGTGATCTATAAAGAAAAAATTTCACAACTTAGCTAGTACAAAAAAAACTGCGAAGATAAATGAAATTTTAGAGTTTTTTATTTTAGCACGAAATGTTAAAAATAAGGATTTCTTTATATTTAAACGTAGCAGAGTTGCGAGAATTCTAATTTACTAAAAGTTTGTTTGTTTTGATATATATGGCTTTTAACAATACAAAACATGTTTTTTTATGTATTAAAATAACATTTGTTTTAGTATTAAATTAATTTTATCAAAACACTTTTTGACAACTTAACTTTTATTCAAACTTACTTTTATTTCTATACAAATACTTATTTTGTTTATTATTTCAAAAATTAACTCTGTTTATAAACAATCTAAACAAATTTAATTAACTAGTTGTTCACTAAAAGTAAGCAAAACAGTTTGAACGAGTTATAAAGTATTTTAAACAATTTACTAATTATACATATTTGTATTATTTTCAAAGAGATATATTCAAGCCAAGTTCATTATCATTAAAAGTAATTACAACTTTTTAAAATGGTTTTATTTACTCAAGAGTGAAACATAAAACTTGTTTATTTAACTATGTTCTATTTATAATCATAATAAAAAAAAAAGGATTGTTTACTTTTTTGAATCTAAGTTTTTAATGTCTTGTTAATTTTTTTGTTTAGTATAACAGTAATTTTTTATATTTGGTATGTTTTCTAAAAGCTCATACAAGCATATTTTTGTTGTCTTTTAAACAAAATATTGACTGTGATTTTGTACTAATTTTTTTCATTTCTTAGATTTTTTTATAAAACTTGTTTATACGGTTACTATACAAAGAAAATATATAAAACTTTTTTAAGCAAAAGTACATACTAAATGATAACGTAGAGAGGTAATTTGTGGTCAATTTTAAATAAATCGAGTTGAGAATAATGGTCTTCAAAAACATATATCCAGTGAAATATCAAAATATTCCAAAAATACTCAGTTTAAAATACTTTTCGGTTTTAGTTGGAAGGTCTATTTTTTTACCAAAGTTGCTTAAAACATAATAATAGTATTTTAATACAGAGTTTATTGGCTGGTTTAAAAAAAGATTTAAGTATGTACTATAACAATTTTTATCCTTAACTTTAAGCTCAACTTAAAAGCAATGTTACAATTTTATACACTTTTTGCTTAGTAACTTTTTACCATAAACTTTTTTTTCTGGTTTAAAATCGCTCGCTGGCGCTAAAGAGCAAACTTATAAACCAACAAGCCTTTTTCAACAAAAATCCACGCAAAACTGTATGTTACGCTTTTCAAATGAAGAAATTATTCGGTTGTTAGCAACTTCAACAAAAAATAAGTTAAAAGTTATTATACTAAGGATAAAAAAAAATAACGAGTAACTTAAAGCATTATAGGTTTACTTTATCTGACTTTTAAAAGTTTGTATTTTATGATTAAAATGTTTGTTAAATATAACTATTGTTTATTGAGCGACAAAATACATGCGCTCATAAAGTTTGTTCTAAAGATAAAGTGTACAAAAAGCTTATGGTTATTGAGTTATGCAAAAATTTTATTTACGAAAAGCACTAAACTCTATATATCGAACAAATAGAAAGAAAAACGAGAAGTAGGTTTTTTTTAACCTATCTAAAACATAATGAATGTTTTCTTTAAAGAAAAAGAACATAATAATTGAAATACATACACTTAGCGCAAAAACTCGGTGATTCATACAAAAAATACTATTTTTTGCTCGTTTGAAGCAGCTTAGCTGCGCTAACAAGTTCAAGTTGAAACTTTCACAAGCAATTCACAACGTTTTATGACGTCACAATTTATTTGCATTGGTCTGATTGGCTGTAGCGTCATTAGGTTACTTTGCATTCTGGAGCTAATGATATACAGCACAAAAAAACTAAAAGGTTTTTGTATAGACTTTTTTGATAACCGTCAGTATAATACAAATCAATTTTAAGGGAAGACTTTTGATTTTATCATGTTGTAAATAAAACTTCTTTAAACCCAAAGGGGCAAAATTATACAATGATATAAATAAAAATAACTGTTAAAGTGAAAAAATTCACTAACAACAAACTAAATTATAATAGTAATTAGAGAGATACTCTACCAATATGTATCGTTACTAAAGTTCGAAAACTGATTTGTAAAATTAAACTTCAAAGTATTCCTTAAAAAAAGAGCTGACTTAAAAGTTTAACGAGTAAAGAGGTCAAAAAATCGAGCTTGGTAGTTTTTGAGCTGACTCTAATTTTCAAAATATACAACACTTCATATGATTTGGTAACATAACTTATATATTTTATATAATTTTCTGTTTAATTCCTTTATGTGTACTTCATATCGTTTAAAAGTTTTTTTATGCCATAGTAAATCTTAAAAACTCTAAAAATCAAACATTAATTTCGAATGCAAAACTTACTATCGTAAGTAAAAGCGGATTGTTTTACATATGTAAGACATAATTATCTGTAAACCAAAAATTATGACAAACAGTTTTGTTTTTCTCAATTAAAAGTTGGTAGTTTGTCGATATTCTGATATCAAACCACTTACTGGCACACACTAAAGAGTAAATCTAAAATAATGGCTTGTACCTAGAAGGAAATCTGTTAATTACAACTAATAAGTGTAATTTTGGCTACAAAGTACTAATTAAATAAGTTTATAAAGTTTTTAAAGTTAGCTGAAAATAATATTTTTATTTATACAATAAAAGTATTTATAATGTTATAACTTAGTATAATTTAAACTTATTGCAATCAAACCTTTGTGTAACAAATACTTCAGTAAAGTATACGACCTGTGTTCGTTAAATTTAACGAATAACAATCGAAGTTTTATATAAATATAACTAAATCAAATTCAGTAAATGGTTTTATGAAATAAGTGAAAAAACCTTATAAGTTAAGTGGTTATTACATAAGTTAAATTTTAAATCAAAACTAAGAAACCTAATATTTTATGTTTCTAAGTTTATTTTCTAGGGCACATAACTAACTAATTAGACTAAATAGTTGAGAAAAGAAATAATTAAGTGAAACTAATTTAGCTAGTATATTTTAAAGAAATTTAGACTTTATACTATTTGCACTTCAAATAGTTATTCAACAGCGTTTTCAACTGTTTTGCCTACTGTTACAAAAAATAACTATTACCTCATTTTAATTTGATATGTTTTTATTGTTATGCAAGCAAATATGGTATACTTGTATATAACATAGTATAGTCAATTTTAATAACTAACTGTTTTCAATAGCATTAAAAAATGTTTCCTCTTTAACTCAGATTTTTTGTTGCTCGAACTGTTTATGCTAAGATTTTCAATGAGCAAACTTTGCTAAGTGTAATTTGTTTTTGCTTTATAGTAATTAAGTATAAAAGAAAAAAAAAAAGATATGAGGTTTATCATAGTGTTTGTAGCTTAAGTCTGTTTTTATAAGACATAAAAATCGTTTATATGCAAGGAATTTTAAACGATATTGAAAACTTTAATTTAGGTCAAACTTAGTTTGTATTTCAATCATCTTCAACTTTTGAGGTTAAGGTTTTTCTTTAAAAAAAATGCTTTATATAGTTTTTAATAGTTTAATGTTTTGAATATTAAGTTACTAAAACTTTTTATCGCTCACTTTGTATACTTAAAAATTCATTATTTATTAGCTATTGCTTTAAGCACAATTTCAAATTCAATTGTAGCAATAACATTTTATTTTCTCTTTGATTGATTTGTGATATAATTATTTGAATAGTTAGTTAAACAAGTTTTTGTGTTAATATAGATTTACAAGCATGTTTTTTCTACTGTTGATATGTGTAAATAACCTTAAACTCTTATCTAAAATAATCTAAATAAACTTTTGAAATATAAATATTGAAACATTAAAGTCGAACATTTATGTTTTTGTAAAAAAAAAGGACTAAGAAATTGTAAATGGTGAAGAATAAGTTTTAGAGTTACGTAATAAATGATTTCGTATTTGCCGAGAAAATTAGTTCATTAATGTTTTTAAAAATAAAACTTGAATAATGCTTTTTATGTAACTTAAACTTCTTTTTTATTAAAAAAAGCTTAGATTAGTTTTAAAAAGAAAAATAAATAAACACATAAATACAAAACACATTTATAGTTTAAACATCAAAAATGTTTAATTTTTTGCAAATTTTGTCTAGGTCTAGTAAGTTCAGTATATCTTAGCTCGCTTTCAAAATTTATTAAACTTTATATTTTTTAAGTAGATTTATTAACATTTTAGCAAATATTTTCGTTTAGCTTTTTATTTTGATAGAATAAAAAAACAAGAACACAAAACTAGTAGCTAAAATGAAATTTAATCTTTCTGTTACTTGGTAGCTAAAATATAGTTTAATGATATAGTGTAATTTAATTCTTAGAAATATTGAAAGCAAACTAACTTAATTAATTTTTATTATATATTCCGTTAATTTTAGCTATAATTAGACGAAAACAAATAGCAACAAAAAGTTTCAATTATGTTATGTAAATATGTAGTTTAAAAACTTACAGAACTTAAGATTAATGTATTTAGTTTTTACAGTACTCTCTTGCTAATTATTACGTGATTTTGAAACATGAAAAAAGTTTTCTCTTATTTTGAAACTTTGTCGTATTTGAAAATAAAAGTTTATATTTCACAAATAGCCTCATTTTTGATAGGAATAGGTAGTTCAAGTTTTTCACCGGATTTTTCGTAAAATTACTTTACAAATTTCTATTCAAAGAACAATAAAACAAAAACATGACAATTCACATAAATTTAAAAAGCTTACTATATTTAGGCCATCGTAACGAATCAATTACATGTCTAGTTGAAAAAAATCTAGTAAAAAAGAAAGTAGAACGATAAGATATTTTCACTAAATTTGTTCATTAAGCTTCAATATATTTTAACTTTTAAAAATGAGTACATAAATCTTATTTTATAGTTATGGAAAAACAAGTTAATTAAGTGTTCAAAGTTTTTTAGATTTAAAGCTTTAGTTTTAATTTATGACTACGTTAATGTTAAAATCTAATTATAGTTCTAAACCAAATAAATTTTAATGAAAGCTAGAATCACTTTTCTTCTTATTTTTATTAATTAAAAACAAACATGTTGTTTGTCTCTGTGGTTAGTTTTACCTAAAAATGTTACAAATTTTTATAGTATAGAATAGAATTTATTTTGTTATTACAAAAATAAAGTTTATAAAAACTAAAAATAAGTAGAAAATTAAGATAATACATAATAAAATCTGTACTTGAAGTTTTAGTAAAACTTTGTATATTTGAATTAGAGTAACTGTACAATCCTGTAAGGATATACATTTTATATAGTTAAATAAAAAGGACTTTTCTTTAATTTTATTTTTTATAAAACTAATTAAAAAATATTAATGAACTTTTTAAAACTTAACTTTTTGTGTATCATTATAGAAACTTAGATAATATTTTTTTAAGTGTTTTAGTTTTAACAAACGTTTTGATTTAAATGTCTACGTTTTACTTTTGTCAGCTGTCAATATATCATAAAACGAGACAAATAGACTAAAAGTTTTAAAAATACCAAGAAACTTTCAACTGTTTTGTTAATGACTAATTCTTAGTAATTTTATTTTAGCTTAAGCTATTAGACTACTTTTAAGCTATTCAACTTTAACATTTCCTTTTCAAGATATTTTTAAGATTATTATAAGGTTGTTTTTAAGCTGATAATTTATAAAAAAAGACAACAATTTTAAATAATATTTTGATTAAAGTTTTTGTAATTTAATCAACAAACTGTTTAAAATTTTTTAAATACGTATTAAATATATTTTAGTAGGTATATAGTATATATATATATATATATATGTATAATACGTATAAATATTTAAAATTAAATAAAACCGTGCATAAAAGCAACAACATTACATTAAAAGCTTAAGCAAACCTTTTTGTTTAAAATAATTTGATAAATTAAACGAATATTTTCGTTATAATATTTGTTTTTAAAATAAATTTCATGTATAACAGAAATAATTTATAAGTAAAAGTTATTTTTTTTTTTCAAGTACGAAACATAAAAGAAAAGCATAAATCTTGGTTTTTACTTGAACTATAAAAAATAGTTTTTTGTATAAACATAAACTATTAACACCAAGTTTTCATTTATTTAAAATTAAATTATTTTTCTTATAGATTTAAAATAAAGTAATATACTCTTAACTAAAAAATTTACTGGGCAATGATAAAAAACTTGACTGGTTATTTTTAAAATTAGTTTTAGTTATAAACATCAATCTTCATCTTTAAAATTATTTTATACTTGCTATAAACATTTTTAATAATTTTTATACGAAAAGTAAATACTATTGAACAAAGTTTTGTTTAATTTATTTTTTTTGTTTGACTTAATAGTTATTCAATGTTTTATACATTAATCAAAGCGTTTTGTACTACTTTTTAATAAAAAATTATCTATAAAGTGTTAGTTATAGTAAATTTAAAGTTCAACAAACTATAACTTTGCAAGGAAGTTTTTTGTTGTATAAAATATTAGAAAAATGTTATATTTGAAAACCTCAAGTTTGTTGAAATAAAACAAAACTTCTAAATCGTGTCTAAAAAATACTAAATAAATTTTCAATAAAAGATAGTTATTGCACTTGTCTGAAAAGTTTTGAAAAACAAATATTTAAAAAATATAGTTTAGTTTTAAAATGTATTATTTGATTAGAACTAAATAAGTTATTTGATTACATTTTTAAAATCAAAGATTTTATTCATAAAAGGTAGTAACTTTTATATTAAAAAAGTTGAAATAACAAATACAACAAATAAAGAATATGATTTTACTAAACTTTAAACATTGTACAGTTAACAAAAAATTGAAAAGTGTATTAGGCAAACAAAGGCTCTAGTAAACTTTATTTTTAAACGAGTTTGATTGTCAGCAGTTATTCAAAATGTTATTTTTTAAATTAACAGTTTGTCTATAGCTGTCATCAGTTTTAATTATATTAGGTTCGGTTGCGTTATTCTAATTCTGCAATTTAACTAATGGCTTGTTCAAAAAGTGTAACACCAACGTTTTCCCATCGATTTAAATTTACATACCCTCGAAATACTTACAACTTGAAAATATTCGGTTAAAAGCTAAAAACTAGAAGTTTAAAAAAGTAGGTCATACTCAATACTGATTAAAATCAATGTTTAAATGTAGACTTTTTGTTGTCTTTCAAGTACATACAAAATTCACTGTAATGTAGGTCAAACGCTAAAGTTTTTTTTTCCTACCACAACTATTGACCGATATACAGAATATACTGTTTTAAGTATAAAGTTACATTTTACGATTAACTAAAATTTCAAATATCTCAAAAAGAAAGATTTTTTTTTTATGTTCACTCAAACTTATATATAAACTTATATTATTAATGTTAAGGTAAACACATAGAAATGATTAAAGTATTAACAATGATAAGTAAGTATAACTAAGTTTTTAAACCTTAACTTATTTTAATTGAAGTAGCTTAAAAGCTCGTAAAACAAATGCTTGTTTAAAACATTAGGCTTAATTCATAGTAATGAAATTCAGTAATTATTTTTCTAAATGTATTTAAACAGAGTTTAAGTTAGCTTTTGTTCTTTTAATCTGACAAAAAAAACTTGACAGACTTTTAAATTAAATACCAGGGGCGATGCTAGGGGTGGAGCATTTGAGCAGATGCACAACCCATAAAATAAAAAACTTTATACAATGTTATACAACTCTTATAAATATTTTTTAGTAAACTTCTGTTCAGAAACGATTTATTGTAGCTGTTTTGTTTTTTATATAATTAAATTAGTTTTTAAAGTACTAACCTTAGGGGTTTTATAATTACTTGTAAGTTTTCTCCATCCCCTAAGAAAATTAACGCATGTCATAATTTATTCTAAACTTCTTGAGAGATTAGTATTGCTGATTTTAATTCCTAAAACAGTAGTAACTTATGTTAAGTTTAGTAGACGTACTAAATCAAACTTTGTTTTTTATGGTGCTAAAACTTGCGTACCATTAAGAAATTCACTTTAAAATATAGGCTTTTGCTACTTTTGAACACACATTATTAACAAACTTTTTTGTTAATTTAGTTAAGTAAATTAAGGTAATAAGAATTTTAAATTAAAATGATTTTAATATGAAAACAGATTGAAAACAAGCGTACACTTAATTTGATCGCTTTAAAAACAGCTGAACTTATAGTTTACTTTTATTCATACTTGTACCCAAACAAGTTGTAATATATCATCTATATTTAAAGAGAGAAATTTTACTATTTGTGCTTTTGATAGTACTACTCATGCGCGACGATTTTATTGTGCAAAACGAGAGAGTAGAACTTTTTTTAACAACTTTGCATAAACTTTTTCACAAGCATTTCATTTTAAGGTCAAACTAGATTTAAAGGAAAACAAAACTTGTATATTTGTCTGAAATCAAATACTTTAGACAAGTACATAGTAAAACTCAAGGATATAATTAATTAAAACTTATTTTCTTTAAAAGTGACTAAAATATAAATATCTGATAAGTATAACTATTTGTAATATAAATATTTGGTTCAAACTGAAATAACTTTTTAAGGTTAAAGCATCTGAGTGTTAGACTAATTATGCATAAATCTTTAAAAAAAAAATTTTAAGTTTGTTCAATCAGTTGAAAAAAGTACAAAATGTTGTTTTTTAAAAAACTAATTTAATCTTTGATTAATCTTACATCCTGAGTACTTTTAGTACCAATAAACTGAACTGTTATAAAGCTTGTTTCAATCGTATCAAAAGCTACTTGTATAATTAATTTAAAAAGGCTGTCGCTTAATATCATAAAAAATAGTTTATCGTGAAAACATCACCTTTTTTTCCCTAAGTAATATTAGTAATTTCCGTAAAAAATAAAACTGTTAATTAATTTTTCAAGAGAATTTAAGCACCATTTGTTTTTTACTACTATATTATTTTAGTTTTCAATGTTTATGAAGAATTTTAAGGTTTCTTAGACTTTATGGTTGCTTATAAAAGTGTTTATCTCAGAGTTGTAAAAATACAAGTTTTGATTTTAATATTTTCAGCTCACATGATAATATTGTGTTACTGAAAATACTACAATCAAATCTTGTAATTTATATTCTGAAATAAAAATATACAATTTAAACTTAGACTAAAAAAGCTACAAAACTATTTTTTTTTATAAATCAATAAAATAAAACAGTTTTTTATAAACATGAATTTATTATCATTAATGTGTGAACGAAATTGTGATAATATTAAATCAAAAAGGACTAAATATAGTCTTAAATTAAAAACTTCATCATCAAAATTCTTTTTTAAGTTCAAAAAAAAGAAATAAAACTAACAAAATTTTATTTTTAGAAACACTTTTTCATTATCAAAAAAAAAGTATTAATTGCACAATTTTAGTCTGTATAAAAGTTTAAGTATACTTGAGGTTTGAACAGATTTTAAGTCGTTTAAAAATTAATTTGAGTTTATAAAAGAAGTTACTAATAAAACATAGATAATAACAAAGCAAAGAAATGGTGCAAAACGTTAAGAAATAAAATGTTTCAAGTTTGAATGTGCATATTATACATATGTGTAAAAGTAAATAATGACTTATAATAATACAGTGCTTAAAGTTTTTTTTTAAATTTACAAAGTGATTAGAATTACATAGTATAAGAATTACTAAAAAAGATGGCTGTAAATACAAAAAACATTTAAATCCGATAAATTAAAAATCTAACCTGATTAACAATTTCAGTTAAAATTAATTATTGTATTTTAAGTTAAAAACTAACTTTTTTAAAAAAAATCATAACTGATGTATACTAAAACAATAAAAAAAAAGTTAACAGTTAGTGTTAAAATCAGTTTAGTTTGGAATTAAATTAAAGTGTATAAAAATAAAAACCTAAAAATTTTAAATCAATGATTATTGCTGTACAAACAGTATATTTAAAAAAACTACAAACAGAAAATAATAAATTGAAATTTATTGAAAAATTTCTATTAAAGTACTTCAGAAGTTCTGATTTATCTAAAATCATGTGAAAATGGGAAAGCTTATCAACTTGTCACTTTATTTTTATAACAAAATTTTTAAACTTAAAAGAAAAACAGCTCAAGTTCAAACATGTTCTTAAGAAATGTTACAGCAGATAAACAAAAGCAGTACAAAAGATCATAAAACGCTAAAGTGAGAGAAACTATAAAAAAATTGTTTTAACAAAGTTTTAAGTTTCAACAAACTTCCACCTCGCGCTTGTCTGTGACGTCACACTTTCGCGTTTTCTCTTGATGTCGCGCGTTCGACCACACGTGTGACGTCACAATTCCTCGCCCTCACTGCATTGCTGCGAACCTCTGCAAGAACTCTCGCGCGGTTGGCCTCCGTTCAGCGTCCAAGCTTCTCGCGTCTTCTATGAGCGCCCGCTGTTGAATTTTTTTTATTGATAAAAATATGGAAACAAAAAGCGCAGCTTTTTATTTTGCGATAAAGTTGACAATAACGAAAAATTGTTAAACTCATCCATTATCAAATGATTATGGTTGTTATGCGAATTAAAGCGCATAAGATTTTGCATGTTTAAATTATACTTTTACGCTTTAGAAACTACAGCAACTCGTTTCAACAAGTATGAAACTCACCATGGGTCCTTCGATTTCTGGCAGAAGGAATTCACTTAGAAGACTATGGTCTTCTAAGACTCTTTCTTCATACATTCTTCCTAGTATATCTTCGGTCAAATTCTTCTGGACTAAGACTGCTACCGCACCGGCGGCGTATATGTCGGCTGTAGAGTCGAACTCATACAACCGACTTGTCAAGTTTAGTTCCATCTAAAAACAAATCTTAGGTTAAGATTTTAAACAAACGTGCATTTAAAGCCGATGTACTAGTTGAGCAGGCCAAAATTTTATTTTTATATCTAATTTCTTACCTGCTCTCGCGGAGCGAACAGTCTGCTGCCAGCTTTTTTGGTTGTCGTCACCCGGAACCTTCCTGCTTCCTGGTTTCCTTGGTTCCCTTCCCCCTCTTCTTGATCGTCGCCTAGTGCACAAGTCGACAGTTAAGAAATCGTTTAACTTTAGAATGTAATACAATGAAAATCGAAACGAACCTCTTGTTGCAGTGCCGAAATCCGTCAGCTTGATGTTGTTTGTTGTGGTCAGCACTATGTTATCTGGTTTTATGTCCAGATGAACATAGTGCTTGCTGTGGATGAACTCAATTCCCTTAAAAATCTGCAAAAATATTAAACAAGTTATGATGTTTGTACTTTTCCAGCTAGTGCAAGAAACTGCTGCACTTTCTTTGGCGCTTACTGTTAAAAGCTGTAAAGTTAAAGTGTAAACCAATCAAATTTTTCTAACTTCTTTGATCAAACGGAACGCGTCAGCATTATCCGTTCTGCCCAGCAAGTACTGTGTGAGGTCCACCCTTCCAGATTCCATCTGCAGGATCCAGAGGCTTGCTGTGAATTGTAAGCACTTGCTTGTTTGAGCTTGGAAATATAAAAAAGAGAGAGTAAATTGAAACTTACGTTTGCGGTGTTCTTTAAAGTAGACTCCTTTTAGCCAGCTCTTGCATTGCTCGCAATCCAGACTGCCCATGTGGTTTCTGTTTTTTATTTAAAACGTTTAAAGCCTAGTAGCTAAAGTTTTATAGATGTAAGCATATAAAAAACGACACTTAAACAACAATGAGTAGCAATGTGACCCAAAAAAAATTGTCTTGTTATATAATTTTCATAACAAATATTTTAATTTTGCATCTTAATTTACAAAACGACAAAGGAATTTGTGGAATTTCATCCAAAAAACTGGCTGAACTCACTTGAACCTGCGGTCTCCGAACTCCGGAAAGATGTTATAGAACTTGACCACGTTGTTGTGCTGCAGTTTCATCAGAGTGTTCGCTTCTTCGACCATATCGTCGACACTGTCCCTGAAAACAAGCAAGCGTGAGAGTCATGTTTACAATAAATTATTAGCAAAAATGAAGGCATAAAGAAAAGCGCGTTTATAAAAAATTTCAGCACTCACGTTGAATGCTGCTTCGTGATTTTGAGTGCGAAGTCGTAGCCATTGAAGTTGTAGGTTCCCCTAACCACGATTGCCGTCGTTCCCTGTTGAATTGACGTTAAATAGTTTACAAATCACAAATCTTAACTTAAGCAAATCATTTATTTCTGTTTAGATTTATAAAGTAAGTAATTATTTCGAACTTTAAGGTAAGAAAATGTTGTTTTTACGTTAAACAATTTTATGTTTACATTTGTATAAGCATGTATACACTTATTACAAACTTTTAAGAGCCACTAACCCGTCCTAGTGTTTCAACAATTTTAAATTGTTCTATCAAGGGAATTCGATACTGTTCTTTCTTGCTTTTTTTCTGAATAAAATAACGCAAACACTTAGTACAAACTAGGAAAGAAATATAATAAAAAGAATTTGAAAAAGTCAAGTGTTTGTTTAACATGTACTTTATAGAACACTTCTTAAAAATACTAACATAATCTATGTTTTATATCCTAACCTTCAAATTTCTGTAGTGAAGCAACACTGCTACGATGACTCCTGTTGGTAAAAGGACTCCAAAACCAACAATGCCCGCAACCAATGGTGCTATGCTCGTCTTCCTGTCCGCTTCGATTGTCTTCTTCCTACAGATGGAATAACTGTTGGCTTTGTGTTTGCAGGACTTCTTTGCGCTTACCCTACTTGAATCCCATATCTTCAAAAAGTACCTGGTTGGTGTTTTAGCACTGTTTAGTTTACTGTCGTATAACTAGTTTTTTTTTGAATATTTTCTTTACTAAACGACAAAAATATTTTTCCTGTGTGTGTTGGTAAGCTGGTTAAAGTTTAGGCATACAAAGACTAAGGAATATAAGTTTAAATCAATCTTTTAATCTATATTTAAACATGTTTTTATACTCAAAAATGACTTAAGCTTTTCGCTTTTATGTCAATAATAAAACTAGCTGCCAACGTACAGGTAACAATTGTTTCCGTTGACTTTTTTGACGCGATACAACTGTGCTTTGCGGGAATAAGCAACGCATTGTTTTATATAAAACTTGATTTCTTCTATTTCATCTTCATCTAAAACGGTCGTTTCAAGATTCCTTATCTCGCATGACGTGTTAGAGCGGATAAACTCAAACTGGTTTTCAATTTTACTACAACCTTCTGTTGAAAATATTATTTTATTTTAATGTACTACTTGCTAAGAATACTTTGGTGGAAGAGGATCAAACTGAGTTTTTAAAACGTATTACAACTAAAGTTTTTAAATTTTCAACTAGAGTTTTTGTAACTTTTGTCTTGACTTATAAGCTAATGTAAAATAAAAAGTACGTGTCAAAAGTTTAACTTTGGTTAATTTGTCTTTTTATTTAATGAAAGTAGACACTAAACTGAAGTTTAAAAAATTTAATTAAAAGTAAAAAAGTTAATCATATCAAGTAGGTTAGTATTAGCTTAACTGACGTACAAGTTAAGAGAATTTATAAAAATACATCCGAAAAAACTTATGAACAGAATGTTGATTAAGTTATAAGTTAAAAAAAAATATCTAACTTTTCAAACTCGTAATTTTTACAAAATTTTTAAGTAGAATACTTAAAACTTGTTTGTGAAAAACATAATAACTCGTTTAATGTGACACATTAAAAATGTGCGATAAAAATTAAGTTGTATTTGCAGTTTAACTTTAAACTTTTTTTAAAAAGGTTAAACTATAAAAACATACGCCTTCATTTAAAATTAAAATGCAAGTTTAAAACAAACTGGTTAATAAAAATTAAACATAATTAATTAACCATATAATATTAGAATTACATTCTTTGTGTATGAGAAAAAATAGTTTATGACTTTTTTTCGTTAATTTATAATTGTACTATGGTGCTAAAATTGAAAATATGGATTTCGGACTATATTGAAGCTTTAAAAAAAAATATTAACCTTTATTACTATTTTAATTTTTGCAAAAATAGTACCAAAACTATTTATTCAGCACAAAAAGTTTAATTTATTCCAGTAAAACTATTTAAGCAGTAAAATCAATAAATAACCTTGTTTTATAGACGCACAGTAGATGTTTTGATAAATTATGGCAGTAAAGAGAATGAATCTGTATTAGAAAAATTTACTATTTCGTATAAACTTGTTTGAAAAATTGAAATCTAATTTAAACAAGGTGCATGTTAAAACTAAAATTAAGTTCTAAACGTTTAAAAAACATAAAAAAGTAAATAAATAACATATTAAAAATTTAATCTACATATTCCATTGAATAGTAATAGTTGTAGTTAGCTTAAATTGAAGCTAATAGAGATATTGAAGTATAAAAAGAAGTTTTCTAATTTTTTTAGACAATGATAGGAAATTATATTACTAATAAAGTAGTTATCGAATAATGAAAATATTACTTACTTAAAAACATTCATCCCGTTCTGCTTCAAACTTTGACTCCTGTATGAAATTCTTAAATCACTTTTTCTGTTCTAAAAGCAATAAAATAAATACTGTTGATTTTAATTTGTTAATAAACAACAAACAAAATACTAGCAATAAAGTGTTTTTTAAGCTGTAGGATATGTTTAGTTTTTAGAGATAAAAATTAAAACTACAAATTTATTTTTTTACTATTTATATAACTATTAAGTTTAAGTTATAAAATCTTTTAGTATTTATGTGTTTTAAGTAGTTAAGTTAAATATTGTCATTCAATTCTAAGAACGTCTTAAAATTCATAGGAACATATATTTTTTAGTCTGTAACAGAAGTCGGCCAGCGAGCTAAAATGCCTACCGACAGACCCCTGGCCTAAAACATGCGTGTTATATTTTGAGTTTGCATACGTTATATTATCCCTAGCATTGCAGTTTTACATAAACACCATTTTCTCTAAGACCATTTTGTTTTTGGTCAACGTCCATTTTAGTTAAAGCTACGTGTACTGTTTACTAGCAGCTAGTTTGGATTTTAGTTTTAAAACATTAATGAAGTACTAAATGTTTTATTTTTATTTTAGTTTAAATTTAAAGATTTTTGTGTTGTCTTATTGAAAGTAGCTTTGAAATATTCCTTATTGTGTTTGTGTTTTTTATAATATTTAATTAGTCTGTTATTTTAAAATTTATATATATTTTAATTCAAAAATAAGCTGATCTGTTTATTTAAGTTGTTCTTACAAGTTTTCTTCCCTTTTGTCACAATTATAATGTTTAAAATTTTAAAAGGCTGGCAATTGTATAAAAGTATTTTTATAAATTTGCAAACTTTCAATTTTCTATATAAAATTTTAATATATATCAAAAATCTTGAAATTTTTAAGATTATGGCTAATTGAATCACTGTTTAACAAATATTTTTATTAATATTAGTGTGTACATTTACAATAGGAGTGAATGTAAATAAGTTCAACCAATGCTAGTTTATACTTTTATTTTTTTTTACTGCTGTGGTTGCCACACACAAAAAATTGTAAAAATAGTTTAATATTTTTAAAAAGTAAGGTTAACCCTGGCTAAGTTTAAATCTTTTCAGGTTGTTTAAAAACCTTAGGTTCATTCAAACTTGTCAGCAGTTTATTCAAAATTAAGACTAGTTTAATTTCTTTTTTTTATCTACTGTGGTTTTTAATTATTTAAAAGCAAGTTTTTTTCCCTATTTTTTATATGTTTTAGAAATTAATTTGTTTAATTCCTTTTACTGCTTTTATGATTTATAAAAAACACAAAATTTCAGTTTTTGACTCAAAAATTAAAACTAGATTTTCTTTTTAATAAAGTTTGTTTTTACTAGGTTTTAGATTATTTTTAGACAAGTTTTATTTGAATTTATATTTCTAGTATATAACCTATATTCAACATTAAAATTACATATTAAACCCTACCTAGGATTTGAATTTGAATAAAATAAAAAATACATATGTAGATCTTGTTAATATCTACAAGCCACTTTTTTATTTTTTGCTAATTCTTAAATATTTTTTTAAAGATAACTATGTTTTTTACTTTATTTAAGCCATATCTCAAAAAATTTTTTTTTTTCGAAAAGAAAACATGTCTAGTAGATATTAATATGACCTACATATTTATTTTTAATTTTTGACTAGTATACATTACGTTTTAATTTGTGGCCGCTTTAATTTTTTTTCAAAAATTTGAATTGTCGGAATTTGAATAGTCGTGCACCCGTAATCGAAAGTTTTTATAAGGGCATAGGGGGTCCACCTTAATTTATAAATTAATCTTGTTTTATAGAGTTTTATCTGAGCTATCAGACGTTTTTAACCGCTTGAAAAATTTCAAATTAATTTTTAAGATATGAGCAATCAAAGTCGGTGACCTCAACAGGTTCCTAATAGAAGGTGCAAACTAAAAACGCGAAAAAGACCAGTTCATTAAAAATCTATCACCTCCTTCATTTTTAAGCAATCGTCTTTAAATTTTCACAGAAAGTATATTATTAATTTTTAAAAAGATTCAATGCAGAATCTTCTTTAATTTAGATAAATGAACTTTTTAATAAAATAAAACCACCTATTTTTTTTGTTTTTTTAATCTAAAATTTTCAAAAATTCAACATTCAAAGTCTTTTAAGTTATTAAGAAACATTTTCTGAAAATTTGATGTCTTATGCTCAAAAAATAAAGGAGAAGATAGATTTTTAGTGATTTTTTTAATTTCTTAGAAAATTGACCCCGAAAAATTTGCAGTCCATAGTTTTGTATTGGAATTTTTTATAAAAGTTAAATTATATTAAAAGTTGTATAAGATTTTTTAATTCTTTAAAAACTGGCTTGTTGTCTGTACTTTAAGCTTTTATTTAAGATGAAATGTTATTTTTAGCAAAAAAATATGTTGGACCACCCCTATGCCCTTAAATGCACTTATTTAACCTAAACTCACTATTGTTCCAAAGCCTTATTCCTAAAACCTGTTTGTTTAAGTCTTAGTAAGTCAAATAAAAAAACGGGTTTAAAAATTATTTTATTAAAAGAATCTTAGGTCTCAACTATTTTTAAAGTATTATTAAAGTTGAAATATTTAAGAAAAAGTTTTAATTAGTAACACTTAATTAATTTTTGTTTTTTCTTAGGATGCTGTGTTAGCCTTAGTTTAAGTACTATTTGTAAGTTTTATTGAAAACAAATATCTATACCAGGGTTTCCAAAAATAGACTAAGTAAATAGACCCTATGGGGTCATTGCAAAAAGTTAAAGGGCCATGAGGAGCAAAGGGGTCACAGAGAAGTAATGAGATCATAATATCCAATATTCTGAAGTTAATGATAAAGAACAAAAAAAATCTTAGGCTCTTTATATGGTAGTTTTGAAATTTAAACTAGATAATATGGAAAATAGTAAACAATATACTTCACCGCACGACCAACAAAAACAGCATACGAGACAACCTACGACCGGTTTTGTCCGTATTTTGTCTCATGGAAAGTTTTTTGATAACATTTTGTCTTGTTGTAGGTCTTCTTAGATGCTGTTGTTGTTGGTCATGCAGTGAAGTTCATGGTTTATTATCGATGACAAATAACATCCCAACTTCTTGTTAATGGCCAAAATAAATAGGAAATGTAGGAGGCCACAAGCCGTAAAAGCGGGAGCCACAAGACCATAATTTGAAACTGACACTTAATACTCTGGAGTTGATAATGAAAAGAAAAATTGATAAAGGTCATAGGCTTTTTAATGGTAGTTTTTTGAGATCTCTTGTTGGAACGGGCCTAGCTATTTAAAATTCTTTAAAAAGGTCTTCCGAAAAAAAAATAGTTTTTTAACTCTGATCTGTACTAACTCTTACATTACTTATTTATTTTACTTTATACTATGTCTTAAAAATTTTGTTTTTGCGCTAAACTCATGGCAATTTTTATGCGTTTTATTTTATTTTAGAAAAAAAATTACTTATCTTCTTAAAATTTTTGAAAAACCAATAAATCTTTTACTTAGAAAAAGCAAAAACTGAATAAATTAGACTAGTTGTAACTTAAGATTTCTAATTGCGATAAACATAAGTTTATTGATCAATTTAAAGTTTAAGTTTATAGGTCAGTGAATGTTTTGTAATTTTTTTATATTTTTTTCAAAGACAAACAAAATTAAAAAATTTTAATTTCTAAAAAAATGAAAGTTTTAATAAAAACTTTCGCATCTTATTATTTTATAACACCAATACACGTGAATAAAGAAAATAATCATAGTCTTAACTTTCAATACGTATAGATGTTTTTTTTCAAGCATACATATTTTTTATGTATTTAATTACACACAAAAAAAAAGTCCGCAACATAATACAGCCCAAAAAACTATTTAACCTAACTTATTTCTATGAAAATATTTAAAGCGTGACTTTTTTATAGTATAGTACTTTGAATTTATCTTTAAGTTTAATTTAAAGTAAACATTGTCTATAGTCTAAAAAAATAAACTCAGCTTATAGACATTTAATGCAATTTAACAATATACAAATTTAATTATGTTGCATGAAAAGACTTTTTTCTGTCAAAGAGTTCATATATAAAAGTGAAATTTAACTTAATTTTAATTTTAGAATTGATTGTTTTAATTAACATTGTGACCTTCTTCATTTTTTAGATTAAAAAGATATCAGCTGAAAATATTTAGTTGAAGTGCATAAAAATTTTATAAGCGCTTTTTCTGGCTAAATTTAAAAACAAACATCATTTACAGTATTTTGCCGCTCAAGTACGCATTTTGAACACAGTTCATAATTGCTTCTAAAGGAACTTCTGGTTTTGATTTACTTACAACAGGATTTTCTTTTTACAACTTTTTAAAGTCTTTTTAAAAAAAAAGTTTTATTAAATTAGATAAAACAAAATTTTAGATATGGCCGTGGGCAGCATTTTCGCCGACCTTTAAGCTAAATTGAAATAAAAATATCACTTTCATTAAAATTGCTTTTTTGTATTTTTTTCATTTATGTTTCAATCGTGGTCATGCAAAAGTTAAGTTAAGTTCATTATTTTTGTTTATAAACATGTTGTATGAAGTTTCAAAAATTTTTTCTGTTATGCCTTAATCATAGGGCTTGGAGTTTTTATTTTAACTGTTTTTTTATTTTTGTAAAGTACATAAGTAGTAATAAGTTTGTTTCAAATATTGGGTTTAATATACACTTTGTAAGTTAATGTCCTTGTATTTGCTTAAGCACTTAATCACTTATTGTTTAATGATTAATTATTTTCTCATTACCTTATCTCATTATATATATTTGTGTGCTTCATGACATTTTATATCACTTAAAAAAGCTCTGATGAACCTTATAGGTGAAACGACGTAAGCTTAAGTTGACAATTGTTAAAAAAATTAATTAATAGTTAAGCTCTTATTTTTGAAACATTTTTTTGTTTTTTTAAATATTGAGCACTCTACTTCATATTGTATTATAACATATGTTTGTAGGTTCATAATTTTTTAGGCTGTCCTGTTTTAATTTATTAAAAATTTGGTAAGTCATTGTTCATTTTAAAACGTTCTACTTTTATTACTACTTTATAGTGTTTTTTTCTTATTTTTAGCTGAAAATAACTTTTTTTGAACACATCATTATAGACTAAAAATTTTGTATAAAAGAAAAGCATACATAAGCGGCAAATTACTACGTAAAATCAGCTAACTAAGTTTCTAACTAAGTGTTTAAATCAGTAATAGAATTCTACATTTATAACATATATATTTAATTTAAAAACATACCAATGACGAAATTGTCTGATATTCAGCTTTTTTGATTTCTTTGTTTACCCTTGCTCTCTCAACTGCCACCTGTGTTTAAAATCCTTAATTTATTAAAAATGATAACAAATACGTTGAAAAACTATTTTTATTGGTTGGAACAATGGCTAGACGTTACCCACCCTTAATCTAGCAGAGTTGTTGTTATTAAGAGAACACTGAGGTTAATAAACTTTATTTCAGGATAAAGTACATATAAGACAGAATATATATATTTATTTTTTTATACATTTTGAAAAATATTTTCATGAATTTTGCAAGCAATTCTGTGAAGATTATTTTGGCTTGTTCTTATAAAATAAATATTAATAAGAAAAAATTTAAAGAACTCTAGTTTTCTTAAAAATATCTTTTTTTAATACAAATTGTACCATACTTGAAATAATTGATGTAAAATTTTTCAGTTATTTTTGTATAATTTTTTCTAGTAATGTATGCGCTGAAATTAGCAATTACTTATTGCTGTTAAACTAACATAACATTTAAAATACTTGAAAAAAGAAAGAAACAAAACAAGATTTGAAGAAAATAAAAAAATCATTTAATTATGTAATACAACTGGTACCTATTTTTTGTTCACTAAACTATTTTTTCTAGTCAATTATTGATTAACTTCTATTCGAGCACTGTCTTTGTATAAAAACCAACTCTTAAGAAATCTTGTCTTATAAAATCGCTTCTAACAAATAAATTTTACAGAAAATATTAACAGAATGCCTCAAAAAAAATGTGTCAACACATTCAGTACAAAAACTGGAAAGTTTACTGCCCACCGTGCAATGCTTACTAGATGTGAGGCGGAAGCGATGTGTAGGGCCAACGGGCAAGAGCTTGCTTCTTTTACTAACAAGCAAGATATGCAGGCTGCTATCGACATGTTTAATGGCAACAACTGCCGCTTAGACCCAAACGACCCGGAAAACTACCAATACGACAATTGCGACTCGCAACCTGAGCTGGAAAACTGCCCCTACTCAAGCGATGATCCAACAGTTTATTACAACATTGGTTTGAACGTTGTAAAGCAAGCGGACGGCAGCTTTAAAAAGTCCTTCAGCAACGGCATGCCTTGGGTCGAGGCTGAGCACTCGAAGTTGTATTACAGGAACCCTGAGCAGAAGTGGCAGTGTCCTTTCGGAGCATTTAGGCCTGACACCCAAGAGGAAGAGTACCTGTTTACTATCGGAGAAAAGAGCTACGACTGCGACTATGAAAACCTCATATCGTACATTTGCTTGGACCCGGCAAAAAGAAGCCCTGCCGGTTTGGTCATGCCGCTAACCAAGAGCCAAAAAGGCGCTTCTCAATTAGGCACTTTTGCGCTGGTAGGAATGTGCGCTTTGGTGGCGGTGGTCTTAGCATGCTTAGCGGCTGTTTTCTACCGCAAGAAGAGCAGAGAGGTGGAAAAGAAGATGGAGGCTGCCAGCTGCGGAATCTAGACGAGTTTTTTACTATATTCCTTGTTTTTTATCGTTTTAAAGTAAAAACGTAATTCATTGAGTGTGCTTTTTTTTCACCATAAACTATTTTGAGTCTTTTTTTTTTGTGACAATAGGGCTTATTTAAGGTAAGAAAATTGTTTGTTTTTTGGTTTAAAGTCTTACAGTTTAATACTTATTCCAAGACTTAAGGTTTAAAAAGTACCAAATAAAGTTTTCCTTTTTTTTATAGACCATAATGTAATTCATGAGTGAATGTTTAAAAAAACAATGAACTAAAATAACAACACAAGAACTCAAAACTCGTCTCAGTTCTTAAAATTCGCATACTTCAGTAAAAAGCTGCGCAACTTAAAATGCTTATCAATTCTCAAAAAAGCAATTTAATAGTTTCTTAAGGTTTAAGAAAACTAAATATCTATAAATTTATGGCTTAATAAAGATTAATGTCAGTAAAAAGCTCAATTAACTGCGGATATAATATTTAAGTGAATATAATGTTTGCAAGTAACACATTTCATTTTTGGACCCTGACCAGCTTTCGCCGCCTGACAGTAAGATGGCGCTGTTGCAGAATTTAGGAAACTTTTATATGGTGTATGTTAAGGTGCGCCTTTTGCCCGACCTTATAATGTTGCTCAGTTTAGTTTTTTGACGTTAAAAAATTAAACGAAAAGACATAAAAAATAAAATTAGCCTCCTATATTAAAGCCGATTGAAGCAAATTACTTTTGAAAACTTTGTTTTATATTAGTGTATTTAAAATGGGGAAAAAAAAAACTATTTCACTAAGAATTTGTTTTGTCCTACGTCTTTTGAGATAATTACCTGAAACGGTTGAAAATGCTCCTCGCCATATTTAGAAAATTCTGTATAAATAAAGTTTTAGTAAAAATAAAAATAAAACAATTATTGAAAGTTTAATAAAAAAAGATTTTTTTTCGTTTTTTTTTAACTTTGTTTGTACAGAATTTTCTAAACATAGCGAGTAACATTTTTTACCTTTTCAGTTAATTGTCTCAAAAAAGGTAGGAGAAAATAATTTTTCATTGAAATAGTCTTTTTTCCCTTATATGCCGATATAAAGCAAAAATTTCAAAAATAATTTGCTCCAACAAGCTTAAAGCTAGAAACTGTTTATTTGTATGAAATCTTAACGTCAAAAAGTTAAGCTAGGCTAAGTTCTTTATTTTTTATTTTTCAGGGGCAACAGACGCACCCTAGCGTAAGTAAACTGTGCTAGAAAGTAAAAAATCACCTTAACGTTGCATCAAACTTTTTTACAAACTTATAATACATCCGTTGATCTAAACAAGGGGTCCGCAGGCATTAGGTAGTCACGAATTTAAAAAATACAAGTATTTTGGACCGTGCTCCGCAGTCTTGGTATTAGTTTTAAATAACGTCACACCTTTTAAATAACATTATTTAACTGTTTTTATAAACGCCAGAACATCCAGTAAGAGTTTCTGAAATTTCTGGAGGCGCATGTAGTTTTAAGGCTGCAGTTTGCCGATTCATAATATAAATAACAAACCAATGAAACAATCGTGAAATTTTGAGTCTTTACTGTAAAGGTACTGTTAGTTTTAGCATGGTTAGGTGGAAAGAGGTGTTAGGCGGCAGTTTATTTTTATTGCGACTAAATAGTCAAATAAAGTTTCATAAATTGTTGCTAGATTTAAAGTTTTTATGCGTTTAAATTTTTCTGTTTCAAGTATTTTGGAAGTTAAGTGAGTTAAAGTGGTACAATTTTTTTTGCTTCTTTGATGTACATAGATTACTAAAGTTTATCTACTGCAAAAACTTTACATATATATATATTTAAAAATGGCTTAGTGGTTATCTAAATAGAAAACAAACAAAAAAAAAATTAAGTTGCTTTAAAAGTCAAAATTTATAAGTTTTTTTCAGTTTAAAAAATCCAAATTATTAAAATTGTAGGTAAACTAAAAAACATCAAAACGATTTAAAAAGTTTGTGTCACCTCACTGCTTAAAACAAAAAATGAAATGTTTTATTTGGTTTATTCTATAGGCTTGAAGTTTGCAGCTTGCAGTCTTAGTAAATTGATAAAATAGCTTAGTTACTTGTCCCAAATAAAAGATAAATTATTAATAAACTAAACTTGTAATAATAACTTATTTCATTTTAACTTTAAATGTTGTTAATTTATTTTTTGAAGACTATGTGTACATAAGTATACGAAAAAATTATACTGATAACTAATTTCTAGAATATATTATTTTTTACATGCATAAAGGTTACGGTCTTTAAAAAAGTTTTAGAATCTAGTTTTTAAATGTTTTTTTTTTCTAATCATGTAGAACATAAACCTAAACTTAACTTAGTAACAGACTTTAATAACACAAATTTAGACAACTTTATACTTTTAATCTAAAACCAAATGTATATAAAGTAGCATACCTTGAATAAAATAGAGCTGTCGAAACCTGTTCAGGCTTTGGAAGAGATTGTTCTTCGATGAGGTTTGCACAGACCTGTTCAAATTATTCACGTTTATCATTTAGCACAATTTTACTTTTGATAAAACAGGCAACAGTTTTGTTTTTTACTTAATATTAGCTTCAATTTTAAATACAAACTTAGAATTAACTTAACGAAATTACAGTAAGAGAATACTATTTTATAGTTTTAAAAATTCGGAATAAAATATTTGCAAAGCATATTTTTCTTAAACTAAAATGTCAGAAACATTAAAATTTAAACGTGGACTTGCTCTTGAGTGCAAACTTTGAACAGTGTCCAAGAAGTTCATACTAAAGAGAAAAATCATCACAAAATTAATTAAAAAGAGTTTGTGAAAAATGCTACTTCTACTTATTGAACTTGAGATTTTACAACACTTATAAAAGACTAAACTATGTAGCCTACTTACTTATGATATAACAAGATTGTTTAATTAAGAGTTATAAGATATGTAAGTTTATATGTTTTTTTTTATAGTTGAGATAACGTTTTACTAATATTGTGCTTTTAAAAATTTTACAATAATAAAAAAATATAAACAGAGTCTATTTGTTCATTGCAAGATTTTTAAACCACTAAATACAGCTTAATTTTTACAGTTGGTATTAGACACAATATTTTTAAACAATTTATCAATTTTGGAAGTCTTAATTTATTCAGTTTTGAATTGTATTTTATAATAAAGCATGACAAAAATACGGGCATAACTAAAAGTAAGTTAATTGTTTAATCGCTTAGTTGCTCTTTTTATTTAATTAAATTTTAAGCAAAAACACTAAGTAGAACAATTTCACGAACGATCAGAAAATATTCATAAGTTTGCTTTAAACTAAAGTACGCTTTTGTAACAAATTTTAAATACTTCAGTTTCTAACTTAATTTTATTTTCAAAACTCTTTTAAACAACAACACAGAAGTTTAATTTAGACAGAAAACTATAAAACTAGCCAAATTCAATCTAACTAACCTTATAGTTTTTGATGAATTTAGTTGATGAATTTTAGAGTTCTATTACACAGTAGGTCCTTTCACAAATCTTTTTGAGCGATTTTTCGTTAAATAAACAATAGAACAAATTTATTTAAATCTAAAAACATTTACTTACTTTAAATTTTTAAAACATACTCAAAGTTTTAAATGCTGCTAAGAAATTAACAAAAAAAATTATACTTTGTTATTTATTTTAAAATTTACAGTATTAAACACACTCAAATCAGTATAAAAAAATTAAAATAATAATCATTAATATAGTGTTCTATTTCAATTAAACTAAAAAAAAACGCTGACTAGTTTGTGCAAAAACTCACATTAATTAGGAAAAGTTAAGTAAAAAGTCTAAGACTAATAGAGAACAAAACCTTCAAACTTTTGTAATTACATGGAAAAGTTTTACTTTCAGTGCATATTTAGCCTAATTAAAGTGTACAATTTTTACGAGTCCCCTGAAATAAGAGAAAAAAAGTTTATATTAGTTTTAAACTACATAAACTTCTACTCTTTTAAATTTTTCAATTTTTTTTATTAAATTTAAATTTTAAACTTATAATAAATTATTTTAAATGATTAGCTTTTTTAAAACTACAATCAATTGTAATACTAATTTTCCTAAAATTCTTTGTTATTTTACATTTTAAGCTCTTGATAAAACATAGATAGAGTTAAACTAAAGTATTTATTTTTTAATCCACTTCTCAATAACAACTTTGAATAATATTCTTTATCTAACATCGATAACAAAGTATAAAATATAATCTTAATGCAACTAAATAGATGTTCTTGGTTTTCTAACAAAATTTAAATTTTTTTCGTCAGCAATATCAAAATAAGTTTAATTTTTACCGCGACAATTTTGCTACACTTAAACACATGGTTATTGTAAAAAGTGCCGAATAAACTTTTTCCCACCGATAAGCAAGCTTTACGTTCGGAAATATAATCCCAATAAAATAATTAGGCCAACCTCGAAAATGAAAAAAGTTTGAAGAAAGTAGGTCGTTCTTAATATCGATCGAAATTAGTGTTTTTATGCCGAATTTGTGTTGAAATATACACAAGTTTCAACGAAACATTAGATCTAAAAACTACAGATATTGATTAGCATGAAAAATGTTTTCTTTTTTTTCAAAAATAAATGTTTTACGGTTGAAAAATTTTTTTCACGAATGTTTACAAAAAGCTTACTTTGTATATGTTTTGTTTTACAAAACTTTTACAATTTGAAAGATCTAAAATTGATATAGTTTAATACTAACAGAAAACTTTTTTTTTAAGGAAAAAAATTATGTTTCTACCAAAAAATGTTTACAGCTCTGTTATTCATTAAACTATAAAATTATAATATGTTCCTTGAATCAACTGTAGTATAAGTAATCAGTTATTCAGGTGAATGACTAACATTAAAAAACGAACTGCAAACTATAAAAACTTGAAGCTTTTTTATAACAACTTTAAATATGATTGTTTCTATCTAAAAATGTCTGATTTGAAGTTTTGATATAAATTTAGTATTAAACTAAACATAAATTTATTTTTTATCAAAAGCATTCTTTAAACTTCAGATTAAAGTATTATAAAATACTTAAAGTTTAAAAAACTTTTAAAAAGTTGTTTCCTTCAAAAACATATTACTCAGCTGAATTGGCAGCTCACTATAGATTTGAACACGATTAGGTTATTTAAAAGTAAAAACGGGAGTTGAAAAGTTATCGCGGTAAGTTTACTAAAGTAATCGAAGGTCGAAACATTATTGACTGATTTGTGACTAAAATTATATTGTAAACATAAAGTTGCTTGAACAACATAAAAAAGTTTTATTAAAAACAATCACAATTATTAAAAAACCAACAACTGCTGTTAGCTGTATACAAATACTAAAGCTATTTAGTTAAAATAAATATTAAATAAAAAAAAACACTTTATGTCTGCTTAAAACTATAAAACACAGCTTACTGAGCATTGAAAAAATATCTACAAGGAAATCTATTTTGTTATATTTTTTCTTGGAAACGAAAACGATTTCACTATACGCAATATTTATTGTAGTTTTCTTACAACAGTTCACTTTTTGCTTTTTTTTTTTCAAAATACGGGTTTTGAACAAATAAAAAATGATAAGCGTTTAAAATTAAGATAGTCAACTAAATTTAAAAACAGTTGAACTAATTAAAAAAACACTTATACTTTAAAGTAAACGTTTGCATTTTTGAAAAATAAAGTCATTAATTGAAATAAAAGCTTCTTTTTAAATGAATTATTATGTCGATTGTAAGAGCTTTTTAACAGCAAAAAAAAACCTAACTCGAAAAAATTTACTTTAAAAGTTAAGATGAAACAATAAATCTAAATAAATGTTTATTGAAAAAAATCAATAAAACTCTTTTGTGTACTCTTAGCATTTTTAAATATGACATTTGATAAGTAAAATTAAATGTAATACATTAAGGTTGTAAAGATTGTTTATTGTACTGTTTTTCTTTTATTAGCCTTAAAATAGCAATTTGTATAGCAATTTTACGGAGAAATCCTAATGAAACTTTTGAATTACTAATTCTTGTCAGAAATTAGGCTGTTTCTAGTTTAGCTATTTGAAATGTAATATGTAGGGTAATTATGTAAATGTAGGTCAATTTTTTAATGTAACAACTATATCTACACAAAGTAAAAAGAAAACGTAACAATCTACTAAATAATGTTAAAACTAAATACGAAAGTGTAAATTTTTAAGCTTTACTATACAAAGTATTTTTTTAAATGTTTTGATTTCCTTTTTTTATTTAGTTTTTAACTTTTTCGGCAATATATAAAAATGCTTAGATACACAATAACTTCTAAACATCAAACTAGTAATACTTTTTATGGACAATATTAAAATATAACATTTAAGTCGATATTTTGTTTTGTGTTTTAATTACGTATTTTGTACTAATATACGTTTTTGTATCAAAATATAAAAGGCTAAAAATAAATAAAGTTTGCTTAGACATAAAAAAGCTACACAATATATGAGTAATAAATTCGAAAAGGCAACTTAAGTTATTCTCAATTTCTATAGCTACATGACATTTGAAAAACAAAAGCTTCAGATACTAGCATAAAAATTACTTATCACTGTTATTAAAGTATTGTAAAATCAACTACTTATACAATAAACGTATGTGTGTGGTTATGTTTGTTGAAACGGAAGCATTTATGACATTAATATAAATTCTTACTTAATGATTATAGTTTTACATTTCAAAAAACACAATAACCAGATGTTACTATAAAATTTTTAATTGACTTATTTGTTTTTAATCACGGAAAAGTTGATACGTAAATCTGAATTTAGTTATTCACAATGTTTACACGTATGTTTTTTACAATTATTGGGAAAAGTGTATTTAGTAATTTAAAGTTCAAATATTCCAATGTTTTATCTTAGTAGTTTGTGTTTTTTCTTATAATTTTTAACGGAATATTACACGCAAAAGAATTTGAAAACTATTTAAACACAAACTATCTATTAACTTCGAAGCAAATACTTAAACTTCTTTAAATATATATTCAAACAGTTGGTTAACTTATTAGATAAAAACACTAAAAATTTTAAAGTTTATTGCTAATTAAAAGTTTAACCTAAAATTGCGCTGAAACTATAAGCTGTTAAAAAGAAACCTTAAAAAAAAAGCAACTGACCGATATAAACTTTTCTTTTAATAACTTTCTTTCTAATTTCTTTTATCAACGAACAAAAACTTTAAATATATCTAGCACGGTTTTAATAGAAACAACTTTATCTTTAAAGTTAACTATGTGTTGAAATACAAATTAAGTTTGACCGCGATTAAAGCTATTAGTAACAATAAAAAATTCTTGCATTTAAACGATTTACATCTTTAACAAAAAACAGACTTGAGCTACAAACATTATTATAAAAAATGTTTTATTAGCCGTTTCGTATTTTACTATGCTGGATACCAGGGACGTCTCGTGGGGTGGAGAATCGAAACAGATGCACAACTAGAAAAAAAAAATATATTTATTTTAGAAAAAAGTGTTTTTTTTTAATTTTTTACAAGTGATTTGTTGTAATTGTAGTAGTTATATCTTACTAAGTTAGTTTAAAAGTATCTGACTAAAAAAGTTTTTAAACGTATAGATTTTCCGCGTTCCTTTACAAAGTAACATGTGTCGCAATTGCTGAATAAGAAGTACATCCTACCAATTGTTGCTTGTTAATCGAACGAAAAAATACAAATATTAAAAACTGTTACAGAATTAAAGTAATCATTACCGGAATTAGATTCAAGCTACAAATATTAATGGTAATTTAAGCTGTTTTTTTATAATTTTTACTGTTTATGCTGTAAAAAGTATTGAATTCGATGTTTTTTAATTCTGTTTTTTTGGCATTAAAAGGAAAACAACTCTTTATTACTATATCTAGTTTTTCTTTTCATTATAAAAACAATGATATCAATGAAAAATTAAAACAACTACAACTCTATTTTACTATTAGATTTTAAATACTAGTTAAAAAAATCAACTTAAAAACTATGATTTCTTTATCAATGCTAAATTTTTAAATAACTAAGATAATAAACTTGTTAATCAATTTAATTTTGATCTTTTGAAAGTTATAAAGCTACACAAAGTTAAACACGAAAGTTTGAATGAAGTAAATCAATGGTTTTGTACGCTCTTTTTATTTAAATTTATTAAAAAATTTTTTGCAAATCATTACTAATGAACAGAATTTTTACAATTAGTTGAAATAATAAGTTTGAATTAAACAGCTTCAAATGTATTTACTATTCTCGTTTAGATAAATTAAATCTTAGTTAAATTTTTCAATTTATACGTACACATATATTATTTAAAGTGGGAGCCGATCATTTCTAACCCGCTATCATTTCTAACCCGATCATTTCTAACCCGATCACTTCTAACCCGAATACTTCCAACCCGATCATTTCTAACCCGGTCACTTCTAACCCGATCACTTCTAACTCGATCACTTCTAACCCGATCATTTCTAACCCGATCATTTCTAACCCGATTATTTCTAACCCGATCACTTCTAACCCGATCATTTCTAACCCGATCGTTTCTAACCCGATCACTTCTAACCCGATCATTTCTAACCCGATCACTTCTTACCCTATCATATCTAACCCGATCATATCTAACCCGATCACTTCTAACCCGATCATTTCAAATAAGATCATTTCTAACCCGATTATTTCTAACCCGATTTAACCCAATCATTTCTAACCCGATCATTTCTAACCTGATCATTTCTAACCTGATCATTTCTAACCCGATCACTTCTAACCCGATCACTTCTAACCCGATCACTTCTAACCCATTCTACTTGTTTCTTTTATTTATTAATTTTAATCTAGATTTCTTCAAAAGCTAACTAGTCGTAATAAAATTATTAAAGATTTTTTTTTAGTTTCTTTAAAACATTATGATTTTAGTATGTTACGTAAAAAACATTGTTAGTATAAACTTTAACTTAAGTTTTAATTAAACATAAGTTTAATTTATTTTTATAACCTTATTTTTTGATATTTCATTCTACACATAATTTCAAACTTATTAATTTTTTTATGTATTTTTGTTCTTTCAATCTACTTTAAGAGACGTTTATCGTTAATCATATAAAATTAACTAATTCGTTAACTTTACGATATCTAGAACTATTCTGTGTAGGATTTTAAAGTAAGCAGTTATAATTATATTTAAGTTGGATCTTATAATAATTCACGTGACTATAATAATTTTAACATACGCAAATTTTTAAAAGTAAACCTTTACGATTGTAATATTCAGATACAAAAACCGTTATATTACGGTCTAAAAACTACACTGTAAGTCTGTTATAAATGTTATAATATTGCTGACTAATGTATTAGCGCTTTATAGTAGGTTATTTTAAAGTTTCATTTTAGAAACTTTTACAAATTGTTATACAACTTGCATAGGCCTACTAACATAACGCAATTCAAACAAACACTAGTAGAAATTAAATAATTTTGTTATATTAAGTGAAAAAGCCTGATTTTTAGGTATAACCTAGATATTAAAACAGTTATGTCGTATAAAAAATTGCAAAAGTATATTACGTCGATTGACCGTCTTGATTTCACTTAATTAGGAATTCCTACTTAGTCATAGAGCAAAAAAAGTCACTAACAATTAAACAGACATGTTTATTTGTATAACTAGTCCGATGTTAATCGAATCTAGCCCAGGTTATCTTCTTTTAAACCTTCACTTATATGTATATAATATACAAAATGTTTTTACGACTAAAGTTAGTACTTTAGTAGACAAAAATTTCATTAAAACTTATTTTATTATGAACAATTGAAATAACGTAAGTATAAACTTAATAAGTACTGAAAAACATTTTGAAATAGAGTAATAAATTATAGATAAACTAAGTATAACTAGGAGCAGAAGTTTATAAAAACTACATCAAATTTTTTGTTTCCTTTAGTCAACTATTTTTCAAACGATTATTACACGCAACATATTTACTTTTTATTCATTACAGTAAAGCCAGCTTAAAGTCTATTTACTTTATTCACGGTGTTTCTTTGCACCACGAAATTTCTTAAAACGATTTTTGCACCTCTAATTTTCTACAAACCTATATTAGAGTTTCACAATACAAACAAATTTTATTATTTTATTATAAATTTTAAAAATATTTAAATTAATCAAGTAACTTATACTCATATTTCATATTTTATTTTCGCTGAATAATTTTAAGTTCTTGTGTTTTTAGAAACCTGTAATACAATAACTTTTAAAAGATATCATTCAATTTTTTAAAGAAGTTTCTATTGTTAATCGTGGAAAACAGTTTTTGCAATTTTAAATTTTGAAAATTATTAAATTTTCATGATTAATATAAATTTGTTTTTCTCTATATACATCATATTTTGAGAAAAAATAACGCAAAATAATAAGTTTTCGATACTTAACTTTTATAGTTAAGTTTATTGTGTAATATATCTTATTTAGTTTTTGAATATATTTTACCATTGGCTAAAAGAAAAAAAAAATTTAAGTTCTAGTAAATGACGGGTTCTAAATATTAAAAAAACGTCTACCTCTACTTTTGACTTTTTAAACAGTATAAACTTTCGTTTTAAAAACTTAGAATTTAATAATGAGAATTTTAAATGAAACCACCATACTAATTACGATTACTAAATTTTGTTAACTGTATTATTTCGAGTTTCATATATACTGATATTAATATTCTTAAAAAGTTGTAAATTATATAAATTAGCCTTAAATTTGAATGCAATTTGCCAATCTGGTCTTCATACTTATAAAATGTATATTAACCATATAGAATCTTTTCAAAGAAAAAGTACAGAGTAGGCTTTAACGGCTGCGAAACTCATTAAATTTCTTACGTTGACGACTATCAAAACTTAATACTTAATCTTTATAATACAGAAGACTTATAATTGTAATAATGCTTTTTAAAACTAATTAACTACAGTTAATTAATAGTCCATTTTTAACTTTGTTTAAATAATTAATTATCAGAAAATAAACCATTGATTTCTAAACCTAACGAGAATAAACCATTATAAACGATTGATATAATATGTAGAGTTTGGGTAACTCCAAAGTTTAATTTTATTAGCAGCGCCTTTCCTTTGTAAATAATATAAGGTTTTTCAGTATTTTCGGTATATATTTTTTCTAATATCCTGTATTCCTAATGTTCTTTGGACTTTAAATTCAGTGGTTAGTCAATGCATTTAATTTTTTTTTTTTACAATTGTCTGTACCTTAATTCCAATTATGTTTATTTTAACTGTATCGATTATGCTTTGGCAAAGCGACAAAAACAATTGATAAAAAAACAATAATATACCAAACGGTTGCACAAATGTACAGAACTTAACTCTAAAAGTCAGGATGTGTATATCCGGTTGATTTTTAAACAAGAATAGATTTTATTCATGAAATTATGTAGTTTGTTTGAATTCTGACATTCTAGTATGTTCTAAAAGAATTTTATATAAGTAACCATGAACCTTCTTTTAATAAAGAAGCGCGCAACTTAGACTATTATACTGATTGCTGCACTAAAATCATTAAAATAATTCACTAAATCGTCTCAATATGTGTTGCTGAAAATTTAAAAGAATGTTTTTTGTTTTGTTGAAAAGAAATCGGAAATTAATTCTGAATTCAAAAATTGTGCAACTGTGTTTAGTTTTATTTAAACTCACTGATCGATGAAAGAATTGATGTTAAACTTGCTTGTTATGGAGTCAAAACCAAATTTGTTAACATTCTCCTTCAAATCATAAATAAGTCAATTAGTATTATACTAAAGTGTTAAATTCTTTTGCTGTTAATCTATAAATATTAGACAAAACTATAGTTTTTGATTTTAAGGTATATAAATTTGCGTCTCTTTGTTAGGTTTCATTCAGTTTAAATGGCTCAGATTTTGATGCCTGGGTCTAGCGTAGGATAACAAACTTTCAATAGCAATGAATATCAAAAATCAAATTTTAACAAAAGCTATTTGAACATTAAGTTTTATTTTAAACAAAACTAACTAAATTTCATAAAAAAACAACTTTGTTGAAATTAATTTGTTTTAAAAGCAAATCCTTATTTTTAAACAATAATAAACAAATATATTAATACAGATCAGGTTAATAATTGTCGGGTTAGATATGACCAGGTTAGAAATGATCGGGTTAAATCGGGTTAGAAATGATCGGGTTAGAAATGATCGGGTTAGAAGTGATCGAGTTAGAAGTGATCGTGTTAGAAATGATCGGGTTAGAAAAGATCGGGTTAGAAATAATCGGGTGAGAAGTGATCTGGTTAGAAGTAATCGAGTTAGAAGTGATCGGGTTAGAAATGATCGGGTTAGAAGTGATCGGGTTAGAAATGATCGGGTTAGAAATGATCGGGTTAGAAGTGATCGAATTAGAAGTGATCGGGTTAGAAGTGATCGGGTAAGAAATGATCGGGTTAGAAGTGATCGGGTTAGAAGTGATCGGGTTAGAAATGATAGCGAGTTAGAAATGATAGTAAACCATTTAAAGTACTCCTGTGTGTTTTTTTGTTATAGTAAAATTAAACAGGTAAAACAAATATTAATTAAGCCGGTACTTATGTTATACTTATAATTGATTTTAAAGTATAGAAAACTTCTTAGTAAAAATAATTTTATTAATAAGATAAAAGGATGTTATTTTTTAGTCAGATTAACTGTTAAATTAAAAACTTTAAGTTATTGGTAGTAAAGACCAAAAAGTTGGATAAGTAGTTTATTTCAAGTACTTAGTAACTGTAAAATGCATTTTGAAAACTGTTAAAAACATACTAAACGAGTTAAAACATAATCTAAAGATCAAAATTTAATTTGATTAAGTAAAACACAAAATACTTCCGTTAGCTACCCAAACTCAATCAGTTTTAAGTTTTTAAAGTTCTAAGTCATCTGGTTTTTTAATTTTGCCTAATTTCAAATTATGTTAGTTTTCAAATATATTTAATATCTCAATTATTTCATTAATTGATCATTTTCAACCTTGATAAGTAAAAAATAAAACAACATTATTAAAAGTAAACAAAAAACACTGTTCAAGCTATTTAGCATTACTTTTAAAGGTTACAAAGTTTTTTTTTTTAATTGTTAGCAAATTTATAAAACAAAAAACGTTACTTTAAATTTAAATACACTGTGCACATGTTAAAAGTTGTTCAGCATCATAAAAATGGAGCTTGTTAACTTTCATATTGACAGTATTTAAATTCAAACTAAAAATATTTTAGATAGTTTATATAAAATAAACTGATAGTTGCATTATTTCAACATAGTATGTAAAACTATTAAAAACTTATAAAAACTTTATTGTACTACGTACGTCAATTTAGGAGGCATAATACATGAAACTTTTTGTTCGAAAAGTAAATACAGTGTATATGAAATTTATTTTATTTTCACACAATTTTTAAATTCAAGCAAATATAACACTACATTTTAGAATATTTGTTACTTTAGTTCAGTATATTATACATGTTATTACAAAACTATCTATAGCAGGGCTCGGCAAACTGCAGCCCCAAAATGTAAATCTGCGGTCCTCGAGCATGTATTTTTTTAATGGAATGAAGCCAGCAAAAAAAAGCTATGGCCTGCGAGAACGTAAATGTGGCCCTCGAGCATGTAAATTTAGCCCGCTAAAAAACTATATTTTAAATAGATTTTTTCAAAAAAAAAAAGCAGTATGTTTATTAGTTTCTAAAGTTTAACATTTGAAAACCATTTATTATCTTCACTGCTTACGCTTAAATATGTGAAAAAAGATAGGTAGTAGTTTTATCAGTTTTTCTTTAAATTTTAGACTTTGCATTTATTTTCAAACAAAACCATCTTGGAGGTTATACAAAAGGTTATGTACTTGGATTGGAGTGTTTCTTAGATTCAGTAAATTAAAAATGCAATAAGTAATTGCTTTTATTATAAACAAATTTATGTGTACAAACACTGTGCAAACATTACAGTGTTGTACTATTAACTCTTTTTAGATTAGGTTTTTGGTTTGACATGTGAATATAAAATGTTTCTTTTCACTATTTTATCATATAATTTTATCACTGTTTTGAAATTTGCAAAGAATCATTTAAAAGAAGTCAAAAACTGTTTTATTAAAACTAAAAAAGTTTGTTTAACTTGTAAACTATTTCGTTTAAACGGCAAAGTTTTTCAATCTTGACTTTTTTTATATTTTTAGCTTTTAAAAACACTGACTTGTTTGATGCAACTGATTGTAACTTTTTTTTTCAAAAAATTTCAACCAAGAAAACTTTAAATAGATTATTAAAGTATTTAAGGGTTTTAAAAGAAAAACTTGCACTATTTAAAATGAAAATGTTTTCATATGTTTTGTTTATGTTTTAGTTAACTTAACAATACAACTTGAACTTTAATTATGTGATGTGCAACGTATTGAATATACAAAGATTATTTTTAATAAGTAAAAAGAAAATAATAACTAAATAAATACAAGTTGATTATATAAAAAGTAAACAAAGTGATACAAATATGCTTATTGAGCTTATTTTGTCAAGATGTTAGTGAGAGTTGCTTGTAAATGACTACGTGAAATGGCTATCTACAAAATTCAAAAGACTGGAAGAAAGAGATAAACTTACAACATTTTATGAAAACGAACAAAAAGATATTGTTTCGGTTATAAATTTAAATAATTTAGGTTGTTGTTTGTTTTAAACAAAGATAATTTTAACGTTCACAGCTAGTATAATTTAGTGATAGATCAACTTAAAAAATATTTATCGTATTAAACAGCCTGAAATTTAAAATACCATCATGTGTTAATCTTTTTTTATAGTTTACTTAATAAATCATTAATTTTTTCCAGTTACTTAATTTAAAAAAATTAATATGTTGACTATAAATATTCATTTAGCTTTTAGATATTAACAAGTTCGACATCCATTAGTAGATAATGACCATTTTCTCTATAGCTCATAGCTAGTTTGAAAATAGTGCTCTCTAGTGCAAGTAAGTGGCTTAAACAAAAAAAAAAAGCAAATAAGCTAAGATAAAAATTAAAAAAAAATTAGTTTATTAAGCACAAAATTCCTCATCAATACATAATTAATGGTTCACTGAGAGTATTACTTGCAAGTGTTAAATTTTTGATTTACAAAATATAAGAACATAAAAGTTTAACAATTTTTTTATTGTATCTGTAACTTATGAATTCTATCTATTTTAAAATAACGAACAAACGCTCAGTATAAGTTATTATAGTATTGAGAATAAACTAAAACCAAAAATAAAATGATGTAAATAAAAAGTTCGACAAAATTAAACGGTTACTAGCTAAACAATATCATAGTCATCAAGGTATGTAAAGGAAATAATTAACTTAATCTTCTGACTTTGTCAATGAATTATCAGGCCTCCTTACTCATTTAATCCTTAAGCTAAATATATATTTAAGGAAAGTATTAGAAATTACTTCTCTTATTTTTACGATGGAGAGTTTCCCGTTTTTTAGAAGCATTATTATTGCAAATGTTCACATTTAGAAGATTATTTAGCTAATGTTCACAAAAAGGTCGTCTTAGAAGTTATAAAAACAGACCTGCTGAACTTAAACAAGCTTAACTTATAGCAGCTACACTTTAAAAATGAAATATAAATTATTTGAAATGACAACTTTACAAGAAGTTTTCATCTGAAATAGATGAGCATAACACTGATGATAACGTTTATTAAAAAATCAACAACAATTTTTTTTAGCTAACTGTTATATTGTTTTATCATAAACGAAAAGCAGGTTTCTTTCTTCATGATCGAAATCCAATCAGACGAAAATGGATTTTGACGTCATATATAGTAGAAAAATGCGGGTGAAAAGTTTGACTTAAACTTAATATTGCGGCTAAGCTACTTTGAACCAGCGACAAATAAAAGTTGTTGAAATGTTTTAGTGTGAATAAGTTCACTACGCTTAATGTTTAATTTAAGTTTTACTTATTGTATTTAGTGATAAGTAATTTTTTTTTATGCAAAATATCTTTGTTTCAAAACCATAAACGTATCATTTAAAAAAAATATAAACGGTTTTTATTAGCAGTTTTTTGTGTTTTTTACAAAATATTCCATAAACATATTTGAAAAATTTTGAACTGATGACTGTTATATATAAAACATTTTGTTTCCTAATTATATAACTGCTATTTTATTTTTAATTATACTTTTTTTTTTCTTGAAAAAAAATTTAAACTATAGACTTTACAAAATGCTTCATTTACAAGTTTCTATCATTCTACTAGATATGTATATTTGTTTAAAGTCATTTTTTATATAAATTCAAAATTAGGTAAAAACTATTTGTTTTAAAGTACTTTGTTATAACGCAACATTATGTTGAAGCGAAAAACATTTTTTTTGTGAAAGCCTTTACAGCTTAGTGGAATACAAGAAGTCACTGTTAAGGTGTTTAAAAAGTTTATGTTTCTTTGAGTTTAATTTTAAAACAATTGGTTTATGTGTGACAAACTATTCGGTTATCTCAACACAAATTTATATGTGTATATGTTTTTCACTTTTTTAATTTTAAGTTAACTTATAAGCACATTTGACATGGAGTTTTTTTTTTCAGTATTTTTTTAAATAACTTATCCGAGCTTGCTTTTGGTAGCTGTTTTACTTTTTCTGATATTTTTAAAATACTTTTAATTAACTCTTTTATTTACTTAAGGCCTGTTTTAGTATGATCTTTTATAAATATATTGTTCTGCTTCTTGTTTTATACTTGCAAATTAAAAGAACTCAATTAACTTTTGTTTTAAAGTTATACTTAAGACTAGCATTTTTATAAAAAATAGCATATTATAAATTCAAACTTCTCAACTATTTGAAAAAATTATCACCTTTAATTTTTTTTTTTTTACTTTGTTACTGCTAACTATTTAATGTAGTCAACTAAAAAGAATAAGCTAGTATTAACTATTAAACAGAATGTTGTTTATGTAAGTTATAAATCCTAACAAACCTTTATATTTGTATTTTTCAATGAAAAAAAATATACTAAAAATTTACATTTACTGTTAACTGTTATATTTAGCGAAAAAAAAAAAATTTCAATTATGTTTAACGCAATTAAATTTTAATTCAAATGTATTATGTATATTCAAAATTAATTTTAATTTTATACCAAGCAATACGTGTTTTTAAAACTTATGTTAAGGGATTGATACTAGTAACATGTGTAATGTGTTTTATCAACACGCCATTTCAAATATTATAAAATATTTTTTTTCTATTTATGCTGAGAATATTATACTTCTTTATAAGAATTGCAAGATACCTAAAAACTAACTACAAGCAATCGATTTTATAATACCTCAGAAGTACTAGCTTGTGTATATCTTACAATAAGGTAGTCACGCTAGAGTAAGCACAATGAATAAATAATAAGAGAACATTCTCGCTTAGAAAAACACATGAAGTAAATTTTGAAATAATACTTTTGCTTAAGAAACTGTTCAAATTGAGTTGATTTTGTACACTATATATAAGATTTCTATCATTAAAAAATAAATATTCTTAAGTGTAAAGTTTTGTTATTTATGTTCATCTTGCAAATGTTTAAAAACAATTGTTAATTGCTTGTAGTTAAACAAGATCAGAACAAAAAGTAAAAAGTTTATTAAAATGGGATAGTTATCTTATACCTCTTATGATGTTAGTAAAATAACTAAAGTTCCATGATTATTTTTTCAATAAACAAAAAGTATAAGCTATTTTAAAGTTCAGGTTTAGTTTTAGTCTGAGAGATAAACTACTGTAACTATACTAACATAGTTAACAAAAATAAAATGCTTGAACATTTATATATTATTATAAAGCTAAGATATAAGCTTTGTAAACATTACATATTATAAATACAAAAAAAAATAACAAATTATTAAAACCTCTTACCCAATAAAGTCATTGATAACTAGCTAAACAATTACTTATAACTTCACACGAATTGCCGTTTTTTTTTTGGCTTGTTCCTACTCAAATTGCTCTCTTGCTCCTTTTAGTGGTTGAGAAGATCAAATAATTTCATGGTTAGTAATTGAAATTTAGGAGAAAGTTTTTAAAATTTTGCATTCTAAAAATCGGCTAAATATTTAAAACTATAAGCGTGTTTATAAAAACAAATTTTTCTGTTTAAACGTATAGACTTCACGTACACAAGGTTTGAATGACAACTTTATACTACCGTAATGTTGTTTTGATTAAATGATCACACCATTAGCTGTATGTAATCTTATTTTATTTATTTTAGATTTTTCGCCAGCCAATGAAAAACAAGTTAAATTAGTTTGTGAAACTTGACTATAACGTTTTCTCTCTTTCTGTTTTCTACGACCTAAATAGCAAGGAAATTTGTTATCTTTTTAATTGTAAGACTAAACGCACGAACTGAAACATTTGTAAATCATAATTAATTCAAAAACTAACGTTTGTTTTAAATTTCATTGCATCTAGAAATGGTTGTCATAGAAATAACACCATGGCACAAGTGATAGCATTTTGATGTATAAAAATTTTTATAGACAAAAAATCTTTAATAATATTTTTTTTTTGTTTATAGTTTTATTTTTATTAAGTTGGATATTTAAAGTTTGTAAAGTGTAAAAAAGACTATCAAATAGAATTTTTTAGGTATATGTATTTTTTAATTGATTAGATAAGAAACTTTTTCCTAGTATACGCACATCAACTTTTCAAAAACTCAAAAACATTGTACACTCTTTTATACCTTATAAAAAACAACTCAAGTTTATACTGAAAGCTTTTAGTTGATGACCAATTTTTAATTTTAACACAAACATATGCACATGCTGTGCCCTTAACTAAAGTATGTCTTGAAATTTGAGTACCATTTGGTGTGTATATTCAGAAAACTTGAAACACTAATAATTGACAGTAATAAAAAATTGTTTTGATGTTGTTTTTTGTTGCGGCGTCGGCAAATACTTGCTTGGGAAATTCAGCTTCATGATTTGTCCACACTTTGTAGTTTTTAGTGTTGACAATTTCAACCTTGCCAAATAACATGTCACCAAGGGACTTTCTTTCCTCTTGATTAGAAGTTTTTTGTTATACTTATATTTATTTTGGGTTTTTAGTGATACTTTAAAGAAGAATTAGAATTACAGGTGATGAAAACTTGCTTGCTTGACCTTCATAAAACATAAATTGTTGTAGAGTAGACTGATTGTTAATCGACTTGTTTTAAATGTTAATTTATAAAACCGTAACATTGTGACGTAAATATTATATGTTTTCTTCATTGATAAGTAACAACTAAATATTTTTTATCAGTAGTTTCTTGATATTCGTGTTAGTAGTTTTAAATTATGATTTGTTATTTTATTTTGTATTTTACTTTACTTTATCTAATTTAGTCTTAATAATTATAATAGTTTATTGAACAAAAAAAAAGACGCTCAAAATATTTGGTCTTAGGACCAGGTGCATAGAGAACCTTTCGGTTATCGAGTCGCACACCAAGGAAACTTTGAAAGTTTGGTGAGGATTTTATGATAACAAATATTATTTAGTTTTATAACAGTTGAAAATTAACATTATGTCTTGTATCTATTATTAAACATTAATCTACAATAGTGCATGTAAGCACTAACCAACAATTGAAATTCAGCGCCATACATAAAATCACAACAACTTCAACTGCATGTATATTACATAAGATGTAAGATGACTAATTATTGCTTTAGAAAAGAGCAGTCTCGTATTAAACTTAAAAAGTTCTTTTACAAATGTTTTAAATTTGCGTTTAATATGAAAGTTAAAATGTAAAATAAAAAACAACAAGGTGGTTATGGGAATGTGTAAAGCTGCAGTAAAAAATTATCAAGAAGATCTATTGGGCCTAGTAAACAACAAATCACGGTTTATCTGTTATTTGAATACAGGTTTCCAATTAAACTTGGAAAAACACGTAAAGTTTTTCTTTAAGGAATCATTAATACCATAAAAACCTGAAAGTTTAAAAAAATTGACTTTTTTAGTTTTTTTTGTTAAAAAAGAAATTGGAAACTTTGTGAACATAATTTACTATTACTACTTTATAATTAAGGTTTAGAGTTTTAAAAGGGTTATTAAAAGAAAACTGTTTTTTAAGTATCAAAAAGTATTTTCACAGTTTTATTACCAATAAATATTCTAGAAGTTATTAGAATTTTTTTTCTTTTATTTGAGCTGTATATAAGCTAAGTATTAAAAGATCCATAATTACAAACAAATGTAATTAGTGGTATTTGATATTAATAGTATTTGGTGATTATTATGAACTTGATTAGTTTATAACTTAATAGTTTTTTTATATAAATCATAAATTAGCAAATAGTTTACAATCAAGGTATTTAATGTTTATGTTTAAATAGTTGACAAAATTTTACTTAGAACTTAACTTCAAATTTTTTGTGGTAAAATCAATTTTGTTATTTTATATAAGACTATAAATGATCTTTATCTATAAGTTTTTATAAATATCTTCAATGTTTTTTGATATTTTATAGTATTTTAAGTAAAAAATTGTCTGTTATATAGTTCATAAACATTGTTGTGTAGTTTAAATTATTTCATCTAAGACTATTTTAAAGAAACGTTTGGTTTTGTTTTAAGTGCTTAATAGAAAAAATTAAACATTTATACACAGTACTTATTTGTACAAATAATGCATAAAAATTCAAATAAAAGGAAAAGTGTTTTGAAGCAAAAAAATGGCAAGTTAAACCTGTTGGGAACAAAAAGCTTCTTTTTCAACAAGTTGTACAAAGGTTTTTTTCAAAATGTGAAGAATCTGAACTACCTGAGTTCTTAAGATTTTGCAGAAAAGACTCTTTACGAAAACTCGATCATAAAATAGAAATTAACAACTTAGATAAACAAGGTTAACAATTTGTTTTTTAAGTATTTTGATCTGTTTCATCTGTTAGCTTGTCTAGAAAGTCTACGCACTTTTTGTGCATAGAATAATGAAACATTAGAAAATAGACAATTGAAATTCTTAAGTACATTTAAAAGTTTTAGTATAAATAATTGCATTTAAAAACTATTAGGTAGATTTGTTTTACCTTCTGTCATTATAATTTAGTAAGTTTGTTTGAATTGACTACTTATATGTAATATATAGTAATATGATATACATATTTCTAGTAAGGATTTGACTTAATTTTAAGAATTGATTGGGTTAATATGATAATGAAATTTGAAATAGTCGTTTTCTTTTCTTAACTATTCTATCATTTATTTAAAGCTCAGCAAATGCAGTAAAAAAAAGTAATGATATATTTTTTTATACTTTTTGGAAAATATTTAATTTACTGTTGTTTTCAACATAATTTTTTATGGCTAGTGTTTTTTTAATTAAGTTGGTAATGTGTTTACAACTTAAATAATATTAAAAGAACACTGACTAGTGTATAAGTTTAAGTATGTCTAAATGTAACAGTTGTTATAATTTAATTCAGATCAGTTGTTATGTAATTTTACGCTTATTTAGAACAGTAATTTTTTTTACTGTAAATTTTCTTGAGGTTATTTTAATATTTTTTGTAAAATTAGTTTAAAACAGTTTTTAAAAATATTCAGCTTAAATTTTTATGCTGAATAAAATTGTTCTTTTCATATTCTTGGATAAGAGTTAGAAGTTTTTTATTGCTTTAATTATCGTGAAAATTATCTTAAAATCATTGTTACAAGTTCTAGTATTTTAAGAATACTTCTGATAAAAACAACAAATATTATGAATCACAAATTTTTATCTTCTTATATTTTTTATAGGTAATGGACAGAGTTCAAAACTTACAATGATATCAGCTCTCAAAACAAGCACAATTTTTCTATGTGAAGACATTAGAAACATACTAAACCTTTCTGATGAAGGAACAATAAACTGTGAAAACGTTTGTACGTATTACCAGCTCGCAAAAACTTTCATCTTGCCGACACTTGCAGATAAAAGTCTAAGGTATATTGAGCGCTGTTTCACAAAGGTTTCCAAAACTAAGAACTTTTTCGAACTAGGTTTTTTGATTGTAAAACACATCCTTTCCAGTTCTGAATTGGATATTACATCGGAATTGCAAATAATGAATGCTGCTGATGCCTGGCTTAAACATGATTATTATGATAGAAGCAAAAATTCAAAAGATCTGCTTTTAAAGGTTCGTTTGCATCTGCTGTCTGAACCCGTTTTGAAAGATCTTTGTTCTAAATATCATGTGGTCACGCGTAAATCCTCTGCTTTTCAAAAAAGTCAAGAATGTGTATCCCTCGTCAAAGACATTTTACAAACTAAGAAAAACTTTAATCAGCACAAACAATTTTCGAGCAGTATGACTAGATATTGCAGTCAAAAAAAGTTTGATATAATGGTTTTTGGAAATAATGTTAGACTTTATTTAGACATACCATACGCACTACGTCATAATATGATTCAGGTTGATGGAGAGAATCTCGAACATATTGATAGTTTTTCCTGGATTTTTGTAACATGCGTATTTGGGCAGTTACTTTAAACTGTGAAATTTATTTGTTAGCAGCCAACACTTGCGGTTCTTCAATGACAGTTCACAAGTATTGTCCTGCGAAAAACCGGTGGTCTAAATTAAGCGTTATTAATAATTTCAACCGTAACTTCATAGAACCGTGTTTGTTTATGGACAAAATCCTAATAACAGGTGGTGGCGATAATACAGCTACATCTTCTTGCAATGCGTTTAACACCATTAACCGTGAAATAAGAAGTATTCAAAGAATGAAGCAGGCAAGAATGATGCATGCTTGTACAGTATTTGAAGGAAAAGTTGTTGCTTCTGGCGGAGGTCCAAATCGTTATGATCTTGATGAGTTCGATACTGTCGAGAAATACGATCATGCGGCTAACACATGGTCAAACATGCCTAAAATGGTTTGTGGCAGAAAGTGTCACAGTATTGTTGCAGTGAAAAACAAGCTGTTTGTTTTTGGGGGTTTGTCAAACACCGCAGAAGTATTTGATAGTTCAAGCAACCAGTTCTCTACTATCAAATCATCAGCATTACCGATTGGTGATTACGATGTACAAGATACGGTTGCAATTGGAAGAAAAATTATCATATTTAGGTTCTGGACAACCAAACTGCTCATCTTAGATTAAGACAAATATAAATGGTCTGAAGAGTTATTTAAATTTACAAAGGAAAGAAAAAAATTAAATTGGTATTTGTGTGTTAAAGTACCTAAACTTTAGTAGTATAATTGAGTGCTGTGCTACTTATATGTAGTATTTCTAATGTTTTTGGTAAGTAAAATTTATTAGTAAAAAAATATTCTTTTGTCTTAGAAAAATTAAACTTTGATTTTTTTCGGTTGTTATATACATTTTTGTTTTATTCTCTAGTAATTACAAGTTAGTGCCTATTTATAAAGAATTAATATTTTATAAATTTTTGGTTACAGTTTCCCATTTGCTTACAGATATACTATAAATTGTTATTAAACAACTAAAAAATAAAAGAATTTATTTTCAAATTTTCTCTTTTATTAAGTTGTATGCGTTTTATTTCCATTTGTTTGCTAAAAATATTAGGTCAAAAATAAATTTCAAGATAAAAAAATTTTTGCTGTGTACTATAGATAAAAACTCAGTTTTATCAGGTATTAATATCAGTTATTTATATTTTTTATTTGTTTTTTAACTATATTAAATGTAGTAATAAATACTACATTTACAACAAGTAACTTGAAGCAAAGTATTTATTTTTATTGAAATTTCTATATAGTTATTTGTCTTAACTAAAAAAAAAAGCTCAATTTACTGAAATGTAAAGAGCTGGTTGTAAATAAAATATTTCCACATCTTTATTTTTTAAAATTTTTAAACACTTAATAGTTTAAGTTATTTTATCTTTTAGTTTGAGCATAGCTCAAATTCGAAGCCTCTGATACACTCTACCAGACTTAATTAATTTACTTTTAAAGTTTTTATTTTTTTAGTAAGTCAACAAAAAAGGTTTGGATTACACCTTAGTGCATTAAGTAATAAGCTTTAGGTACATTGTATATATTGTTTGATTGCAAGAGCTAAAAGTGTAACATATTATAATAATACTTAAAAAGAAAATGCACAATAACTTAAAACAAATATAATTGTTTGTATAAAGTGTATTTATTGAATTGCACAAAATTAAAAAAAAAACTTAACGTCAAAACACGTCATGTTATGATGTTCGAAATATATAGAAATGTTTCTGTTAATTTAGACAAATTTTTGACAAAAATGTATCCAAATGTTTTAACTATTATAGCCAAAAGAATAATTTTAAGTAAACAGCGATCAAAAATGCAGTAATTTATAAAACTAGCACAAAGTTCAGTGGTGATAAAGATGACACGAAAAGTTGGCTTTTAATAAAATGTCATGAAATAAAGTGGAAAAATACCACTTTTCAAATATACAAAAATACCACTCTTTATTCTGTCAAAAAAGTTAATATAAACATTTATTTTAAGTAAAATTTGATGTGTTATATAACTTCGTAGTATTATAATATACTATCTAGTATATTTCTTAAATTCTCACAAACTTTTAAAAAAATTACACCAACAATTTTTTTAGTACAAATCAACAAATATTCAGCTCAGCTCTCCAAGAAATGTATACAATTTTTTTTAATTCATCCGTGGGCAGAGTTTTAATTTAAAATATGAAACAATTTGTAATAAATAACAAGATTGCTCTGTATCTAGTGGTTCTAAAACAATAATTTCAAACAAGTTTTAACATGGGTGGAAAAATTCAGAACCGCTAGTTTAAGAAATATTTTATTACATGGCAAATCTTATTGAGAAAACCACTTCGGAAATTCACAAATGGTAGGTTTATGAGTGAAAATAACACAATTTTTATTTGTAACAGCATTTTTCAAATATAGCTTTTGATGCTTAACGCTTAATACTTTAAAACCGCTAGAACTAAAAAGTCTTCCATCACAGCAACCCTGGTTGTTCAAGTTTCAACTTTCCCGTACGTTCCATCTGGGGGCCTGTAAAGCTTGGGAAAGGTCATCAGCTGCACGGAGGCGAAAGCGAACTTGCGCTGACCCACGTTCTTCTGTGTGTTCTCTATGCGAGTTCCGTTGCTGTGTGCAATATAATGATAAAACGAGGAACGAAATCATAACTTTATATGTCATATTAAAGTTTTAAGTATTTTGAATTGAAGATAAACTATTAAATGAAAATTAAATAAAAGTTAGTCTAAAATCAAAGTAAAATTGAGTGAATAAATACAAAATTTTTTCAAACAAACGGGCAGTTCTTATAATGTAGTACAGTTAAGGGCATAGGGGGGGTCCAACATTTTTTTTACTAAAAATAACATTGGATCTTATATAAAAGCTTTAAGTACAAACTACAAACCAGTTTTTATAGAATTAAAAAATATTATTTAACTTTTGAGATATTGTGCTTTTTATATAAAGTTTCCGATACAAACGTATGGACCACAAGTTTTTCGGGGTCAAGTTTCTTGAAAATTTTAAAAATCACTAAAAATCTATGTTCTCCTTCATTTTTTAAGATAGAGACCTCAAATTTTTAAGAAACGTTCCTTTACAGTTTCAAAGATTTTGAATGTTTGAATTTAAAAAAAAAAATTAAAAATAAAAATTTTAGATAAATAAAACAGAAAAAATAGGTGGTTTTTCTTTATATAAATTTTGTTTATCAAAATTTTAAAAATTCCTACATTCAATCTTTTTAAAATTTAACAATACACTTTCTGTGATAATTTGAAGAAGATTGCTAAAAGAATGAAGGAAGAGATAGATTTTTAGTGAAATGGTCTTTTTGCGCGTTTTTAGTTTGCGCCTTCCATTAGAACCTATTGAGGTCACCGAATTTGACTGCTTATATCTCAAAAATTACTTCAAATTTTTTCAAGCGGTTGAAAATATTTGATAGCTCAGATAAAATTCTCTATAAAATAAGACCAACTTGTAAAAATCAAGGTGGACTCCCCCCATGCCCTTAACTTGATTACTTTGTCATCTGTGTAGAATATATTAGTTTAAACAAAAAACAATGAGCAAAACTTTAAAATTTTAGCAAAACTAGATAAATTTTTAATAATTTACCAAAAAAACATCAAAATATTTGTAAAAACTTTTTTTTATCCTCTATGCACGAGTGCCGTTACATAAATATGTTACGATATAAAATTATATAAAAAGATGCAACAATGAATTTGTTTCTTTATAACAACAAGTTTTTACGCGTACTGTTGCGATTAAATCAAAACGATAAAGAAATTACACAAATTATTTACAACAAGTGTGTGATTGTAAGAAATATTCAACTTGTTTAATTAGAAAAACAACTAAAAAATTATATAACAGTATAAATAACTATACTAGTACTAACTAATTAAAATATTTACAAAAAAAGTAGGTTTATTTTTTATCAGACAAAAATTGCAGAACACTGTTGAAACTTGTAGTTTCTTAAAACAAGACTTAAGTATTTGTCAACTATGTTTTTGGGCGCTGTAAATATTAAAAAAAAAATTAAAAGTATAATAAGTAAAATTAAGGTAACAGTTGGTAGCTGTTATTGTTTTCTGTTCTTTTTTTTTTGTAAAAATCTCCAGTACTATTAAACAGAAGACAACTCACAGATTTTACAAATTAACAAAAAAAACAAATAATTCATACCATTAACAAAGTTTATTTATTGAAATAAAAGATTCTAAATAATCATATAAAACTGGTTCATTAGATAGTTTTTTTTATCATACTAAATTAAAAATGATAAGTTTAAACTTACTAACAATATTTCTAAACTTTCGCATAGCAGTTGATAAACTATTCAGTATTCTAAATATCAAATAACACAAACCTTCGCATAGCAGACAGTAATGATATGAACTTCTTCTCGCAGATATCGTACTGATTGTATATTATGGATGATTGTTCCAACGTGACCGACATTGCTGTTCGGTCTTTAGCGCTCTTGCACGAAGTGACTCGAACACCGTTCAATCTTCGGCATACCTGTGAAGAAAATAAATTAATATTGTAAGTTTATTGTCATACGCTGGATCAAGGCATCAATACCTGAACCGTTTAAATCGAAATACACACGAAATGAGACGATAAAGAAAATAAATAAAAACGTCTATTTTATAAAAGATTTTTAAAATTTATGGATGAACATAAACACCAAATTATTTTTATTAACAAAGAAATTTTATAATAAAGACTATATGTAGCTGAAATTTGTTAAAGTTTTATTTATTAATAGCCTAGTTAACCTATCAACTGATATTCAACACACTGTTTAATCATTGGCATTTGAAGAAAACATCAGAGTGAGTTTGTGTAAAGGGAAGTTGAGAGTTGAAAAATTAACAAAGTGAAAAGTAGAAATGAACATTTTGGAAATTAAAGTTACAAAAGCGAATTGTTAGTAAGTTGGTTTTGTTTTTAATAAAGAAGCAGACATACACACTTGAATTCCACTACTAATAAACCAAATAAATCAAAGTTTTTACAAGAATATTAAGGTTTAAAACTAAGCAAATCTGTGGAATACAATGGAAGTAATATGAGTAACTTATATGTACTGTTTCAATTTATTATTATTAGTACTTATTATATCAATATAATATTACAAGAGTAAATTTAGTAACAGTAAGTTAAGAGTGGAATTTAAGTGAAAACAAAAGTGATACAAGTTTCATATCACTACCATATTTTTATTTCAACAACTGAATTATCAATTTATTGCAAAACTGAATTACAGTATTTCCATGTGTAAAAAATTTAAAAGAATCAAAAGATAGTTTAGAAAAACCTACAAACTTATTGCATATTGGTTAACTTTAAAACGTTTCAGATGAAAATCCGTCTTCAGTAAACTAATAAAAAACTAATAGAACTGAAACACTATTGATGCAGAAGAAAAATCACAAATAAAAATTGACTGTGTTCTCGACTGATTTAAGAGCCTTATATAAATCTTGCAATGTGTAAACAAAACACAAACAAAACTTTTATGGTTCACAGTTTATGTAAAACTTTGAAATATAAACCAACCTCGGAAGCGATGTGAAGTATCTCAACTGGCTTGTTTTTATTTAAATTTATTGCTTGCCTTATATCTTCCAGTAATTCGTTTGTAGACTGTAAATAAACAAGTGAAACTATTTTTAATAGGCTAAGCACGATTTAAAAAAAAATATTTAAACGAATGGAAAGTAAAAAATAAGATGCTCTTTTAGTAAGATTACTTTTATATTATAACTTAAGAACTTAAGCCTACTAACTAGCATAGTGAACACATATACTTAATACAAACAATGGTCTTTAATTGCTTATTAACTTTATGATTTTTTTTTTTACAATAAACTTTAACTTAAAAATTCTTGAACTAATTTAACAGTTTATCAGCTCAAAATTTTAACTTATTTTATCATTAAATACAAAAGAAAACATTAGCAGCAAACACCAAGTAATAAAAAATACTTTTTTTGTTGCTTAATTTTTCTACTTTGTTAACGCTTTATCGCGTAATCAACTTTACATGACGTTTCATCTTTTAATTACCAATTTAACGCTTCTAATCTCTATGTGACGTCACAAACCTTGTTGACGTCGGTGGCCTGGAAGGTGTTTATTTTGGTGGGCTGCACGCTCTGCGCCAGCGTGGACTTGACCCTGGGCAGAATGCTGCTGAGTCCCTGCTTGCTCGGGTTCGTTGCGGGGGAAATCCCCAAACTGACAGTTGATTTCGGCGGGTGGCTGTGGTGTTTGAAACTGTGGCGCGACGTTTGAGAAACCTGCGAGAAAATAAACAATTATATTTATTTTGTCTTATTGTAACTTTTTATGAAAAGTATTTAAAAACTGTGACACGTGTGAGAAATTACACTAGTTTACAGAATTTTACTATTTAGTTTCAATTTTTATCATTCAAAATTTTGTATATTTAAGAAAGTTAAAGGGAAAATATATTAAGTAAACTTTATGGCATGTATAACTAAGTGGTTTAAACGTTAATATTTTTAATTTAGAGATACCGTTGTCTTACTTATGTAGGCTAAATGCGTTATTACGCAAAATGTTATGTAACTAACTTTGACTTTAAGTATAAGTTTAAATTCCAAATGTTAGAGTAATTCAGTACGATGAGAATGATGTACTAATTAATATTTTTCAAAAATTTTGAGCTCATACTAATTGAAACACTTTAAAGTAGCTTTGAAATTTAGTTTTGTAAGATTCCAATAAAAGTAAAACAAACAATCATGTAAAGATTTATAACGGATCTTTGAAATGCTAATGAAACAAAGTTTTTTTTTAATGGAAGTTTTGTCAAAAGCAATTTAAATCAAGTTATCCAACTCAACCAACTTGTTCGTAGTATCTGCTCAACTTTCCCAACGCCTCCTTGTTCAAATACTCCTGCAAAACGGAACCGCCGAACTTTTCCGCCAACGTTTGTTCCTGGTTGATGCCCACGTTGAAAAACATCGGCACCACCTGTGAGCGTTTGTAAAACTAAATAGAGGTAAAAGTGAATGATGGTAAAAAGAGGGTTGTGACTCGTTTTTTCAAATTTTTTCAAGGTTTTCCAAATTTCTTCCAGGTTTTTAAAGGTACACGTTTTTGGGTCTATTTTTAGTTTTAAGTTAAAATTTATATAAGAAACTGTGTAAAATAGTATGACATTGAAAAGATACTGTTAAGATACTTTAAATGTGTTTTTTAATAAAAAAGAAATGATGATGACAAAAACCTTATCTATATGATAGATTTTTTGTGTCAAATCGAAGTATTACTACTGAAAATGTTTCCTGGTTATTTTTGCCTAAATTGTCGAATTCCAGGTTTTTCCAGGTAAAGTGGCAACCCTGTAAAAACATATACGCAAAATTTTTAAAGTTAAAACATTTTTTTTGTATGATGAAAAAGTGTTTACTCTTAATGTAGGATATATCAGTGCAAGTTGAAAGGAAAAAAAAAGTAAATTAAATACGCAAAACTTGTGAGTTTATAAATTAAAAAAAGGCATGTTTCCGTTAAATTTAAATCATTTGTGTTCATACATATCATTATTCTATAATTGATGTATGAAAGTTAAGCCAACTAGTACTGCCTGAAATTTAAATGTATGCTTCTATGAGTTCAAAAAACATTTATCACAAAAATTTAAAAAATTTATTATACTAAAACAATACACTCATTTAACTACAACATCTAGATTAAATTTTAAAAAAATGTGTGAATTCTTTTAAAAAAATATGTTTAAACTTAAAGTTTTTTCAAGAATAATTAAGCAAGCTTATTTAGATGAAGTATGTACAGGCTATTTAATTTGATTGAATTTTTTATTACTTTAAATCCATGTAACTAGTATATAAAAAAACTAAACAACTTCAAAAAAAAAAAAAGATAAAATTACAAATAAAATTGTACTAATTCAAACTTTTCAAGCTCATTTAAATCGCAAGAATAAACTTTTAAAGTAATCTAGTGGTAATCAACTTAAAATAACAAATAAATTTTGTTAAAGCAAACCTTTATAAATCCGCCATTTTTCAAGTTTACTGGCAGTGAATTGAAATGATCTTCATTCAAGTATATTCTGTTTAAATGATCAAGCATTAAAACTCTGCATATTTAAAAAAATGCCTTATTTTAATAAATTCAAGATATGCATTACAATCTGTTTTATTTTTTAAATTTAAGCTTTACTTTATATTATAAACAACTTATGCTTGTTAATGTATATGTTTAAAACTGAAAAAGCTATAATTTTTCTATATGAATAAATAATCATTAACTATTAAAGTTAATCAAGATTAAAAATTAAGCAGAATTGTAAAAATTAAATTTACATACAATGTGGCAATAACTGTTATATTTTTTTTTTTCATTGATATAATACAGATTTGTTAATTTTCAATTGTGTAACTCATATTACAATGAGGTTAAAAATATACAATTTTGGATCTCTTTTAATTTGGATCAGGCTTAATTAACAAAAAATTATAAGTTAAGTAGAAATTAACAACTGATCAAAACTCACATAACAACAGGTGATAATGAATTTCCAGTTATTTCTGGCTTCTGATAAGTTTTCATTGTTTTCTTTTTCAACTGAAATTTTACTCTGTGCAAATCCATTACTCCTATAACGTAATCCTGGGTAAATTAATTTAAAATTGTTATGTTTTATCTAAAAAGTCTAAAAAGTGGTTCTTTGATTTCTAAATTTAACTATAACTGAGTTTATGGTATAAAATAAATTTATAATTCATTATACGACTTAGATAAAAACTTTGATAAGAAAACAAAAAATATAAACAACTTCTACATATTAAGTTATGTGCCTTTTAAGAGTTAAACTTATATTTAAAACTTTCCAACTTAGTGTATAAAAACTATAACTCTTTTTTTTTTGAAGCTTAAAACTGACTAACAAGTATTAAGAAAAAAATTCGTTTAAATAATGAAAATTATTAGTTTTCAGACAGTTTTACAATTCAAGAAAAAAAAAACACCTGTATCATTCCGTTCTCATTGCCGTAAGTGCTCAGCAGTGATTCCACTTGCAAGAGAATGCCGCAGCTTGCAAATTGCAGCATTGCAGACATGTCCTGATTGCAGACGTGCTGCAATATCTTGCAGTTGATTCCGCAGACGCACATTGACAACTGCAAAGATTTAATTTAAATCAAAATTTTTGCTGTAAAAGTCAAGTTAGCTGGGTTTGAAATATTTTATTCACAATGACATTTACTAGCTCATTTTTATTAAACAACTAAGTTTCATTATTTTTTTTTATTAAAAGAGTTGATACTATAATTTAGTTAGTTTTACAGTATAAACCTGTTATAGAGTTTAGTAATTTTTTTTTGGTTGACGGATCATAGTCTTATTTTATTTTGTACGAGAATAATAGAAATAGATGTGTGTAAGTATTTTGAATAAAATAATATATAAAGTTGCAACTAAAAATCATTAACAGTAGTAACTACAAATATTACAACTACAACAATACTAATAGTAACAACAGTACAACTAACTGCTTGTGAGAAGCAAGCTCTCCTCCTGTAGAACGCGTCGGTGTAGTAATTCAGGTATGAGTTGGTGAGAAATTGTGAATGGAACAGCGCCATCTCGCCCTGGTGCGTGAGTTGGTCGGCGCTGTCGTTTATTTGCTGCACCAGTTTCGCGCACACCTCCAGTTTCGTTGACTCTGTAAAGATTTAAAAAATTGATTTAATAAAATATGTTTAATCTGTTCTTTTAAATTAATTCTGGTGTATGACTTAATGACTGATAGGTCTATTCATACACCCCAGTCCTTAGACCAAATTTTTTTGAGAATTTTCTTTTTTTTCCGTTTTTGTTTAATAAACTTACTTTTGTTTCTGTGTTTAAAAAACTTATATATCTTTTAAAACAGTTTTTTCTCTGTTTAGCTTAAACATTGCACACAATAAAGTGCTTATAGAAATAAAAATGCAACTATATATTTATATTTAATTATAAAATAATTATGAAATACCTTCTTAATTTTTTAAAGATCAAAAAAATGTTGCAATTTATTTTAGTGTATATTAATTTTTACATATTTTTTCAATTCATCTCCGTCATGCATCAAAAAGTAAATGTGCAAATTGTTAATAAAATATATTATTCATAAAAAAGATTACAATAAAAACAAACTAAAATTTAAACTTATAAGACACACTTTTATTTAGACAGTTCAAAAAAGTATACACACACTCTACTTTGAAAACATTCAAATTTACCTGAACCGTTGTCTTGAGAATCGATAACTTTAACCAGTGATGCCAATGCAGCTTTTATTTTCAATTTTAAGTCTTCCTGTAAGTAAATAAATTAAATTTTACTTCCGATAAACAACTTAAAATTGATAAAAGATTAAAAGCATAATATGAATTCATATTTCTTTTTCCGGTTCATATATTGATTAAAATGTTCAAAAGATTTAACAGAAAACATAAGTATTAAACTAAATACTCATATTGATATTAGGCAAATTTCAAACACGATTAAATACGAAAGTTATACTTAAAACCTAAAAACAATAACCAAACACTCACATTAATATTAGGAACATCATAGGGATTATTGAGATTTACAGACATTATACCATGTGCTCTCTGTATTCGATCCCCATCAAATATCGACAATAAACTTCCTATCTGTTAATAAAACTGTTAGTTTATTTTAAAATAAAAACTTGGTACTTAAAATTCATTTTTTAAATTTACTAGTTTAAAATAATAAATGTAGCCAAACACACAAAGGGTTAAAAATAAGTTTAATTATTTTCGAAGTCTAATTTTTATAAAACTTTTAAACTGCAAACAACTGAATATATTACAAGTAGTTTCAAACTGCTCTTGGTGTACATTACTTAACCTGAAATAAATCTAAAATCGCTTAATTGTAATTAAAGAAAAATTAAAAACCTTTATTTTATTAACATAACAAACAAATAATCAATTATATATATATATATGAATATATATTGTTTTAATCTTTAAAGTATGTAAATACCGATTTGCTGAGACGGTCCAGTGAAGAAACGTCGATTCGCGAGCTGAAATTTTTGCCAATCTCTTCAGCAACGTGATTGGACAACACTTTGAGATTGCTGCATTTTGATTGGATGCTAGATAACAGTTCGAGCGTTTCTATTCGCTCGTTCACTTCACCGTACTGCAGGCATCGGGCTAATTGGTCGAACTTGATCGGTGACCGCCGCGAACTGAAAAGAAAAAAGTATTTAATGCGCAAAAATAAATTAAAAATTCAATATATATATTTATATTATGATACAAAATTACGCTTTAAACAAACTGCTAATGAGGTCATTCATAATAATTTAATAATAACATAATAATAATTCAAATATTTTGTCCTGAACATGACTTTAAACTGTATCCTGGTGTATGACTCGATAACCGAAAGGTTTTTCTTACACCAGGTCCTTGGACCAAATGATTGAGCGCTTTTTTTCGTTAAATAAACAATAGTCGTTTATTTGCACAAAAATAAAATAAAACTTCTAATTGATACTTCATCTTTCATAAAATTGCTCGAATGTACATATTTATTAATAAAATAAATAAAAAACTTTATTGTCTAGTTGCTTGACTTTTCTAATCTGATTTTGCTACAATAATTTACAGACAAAATTTAATACATATTATATTTGAATTACATTTTCAATTATACAATACACTTAAAATATATTTGAAATATAATCTCACAAACAGTTTACAAACGAAACAAACGTTTTAGTGTCGGGACTGTGATTGTAATGGGAGAGTATGTCGAACAACCCGCCTTGCTTGAAACCGGTGCTGTGAGATGACGTTGCTCCGACCGTTACACACAACAACTCGTTTGTTAGCATTTCTGATGATCTGAAAAGTAATTTATACTCAAATTTTTGGTACAAATTAAAACGTTTTTGTTTTTCACATCATTAATTACATACTAAATTGATACACAACAGTTTGTTTCAATCAAAATCTATCTCAACAATTTGTAACACATCAGAAGATCTGAAACGTGTAATTTAATTTGAAAACATTTTATATATTTTTATACTTAACAAAATAAACAGTTTTTATGAGATTACATATTTTTACTGCAATATCTGTAGAAGGTAATCTGAGAAGATTTAAATGTATCAGTTTTGCAACCAGATATAGAATATTTAATGTGTGATGAAACGACTATTGAAATATATTTACAATTGAAAGACAGTGAGAAGCAATTTTATGACATAAAGTATTTTTTTCAGCTACGGTATATTTGAAATCAATTTTTTAATTTTTGTGCGAATAATTATCTAATTATTCAATGTACAGGAAAACATAAGTGAAAATATAAACAACACTCGACTGTTAGTCAATCTAAAATGAACTAGTGAACTATAATTTGTAAAAGTTTAACTGAAATTAAAAAGGTTAAAAATAAAAGCTAGGCTTTAATATTGTACAAAACCAAAACCTCAAAACAACATGTCATAAAATACAAATTATCTAGCCAACTATGTTAAGTTAATCTTGAAATTTAACAGTGTTTGTAGAAAAAAAATTATAGACAATTACTAACTTGATTTTGGTATAACAAAGCAAATCTGACCCTAATAATTTTCAATAATTCAAACTATTGTAAGAAAAACTGATGAAAAAACATATTAATATCAAATATAACAAATAGGTTAAAATTTCAATCAAAACTAAGTAAACAAACATATATAACAAACAAACTTAAAATAACTAAACAAAAGTTTAAGCAAACAAATTTTAACTAAACATAAAATATTTATTTACTTTGATGCCTTTCACAACTATCAAATTGAATTTCAAGATTAACATAAATAAAATTTAAACAACTTTTATTGTTTTGACTTTCAAGTTTAATTAAAATAAATAAAGGTAAGCGAAGTACACTCTACAATTTTATCAGCTAAATTTTAATAAATGAGTTTATTAAACTAAAAGTTACAAAAATAAACACATCGTAACTATTTTCAAATATATACTACTACACATCTGTACAAATATAACTTTGCAAAGTTATACAATCAGTTTAAATAACCTAACACTTCATTTACAGTCATCTTGAACTACATAAAAATAAAACAAACCTGTCAATTTCATTATTTTCTGGGCATATTTTCATGTATTGTACGTGCAAGTTGGTGGGTATAAACTCGAGATCAGTTGAAGTTTTATCTGCGCTTCGTTTGATACAAGCTGACGACTCTGCGATAGCATATATATAATAATATCATATTATAATATATATAATAATAATTTTAAGTTTGCAATACTTTAAGATTTGTAATACTTCAATAAGTATTCGTCACTACGAAAACTAGAAAATCGCAAATAAAAACGAATAATCTAAAATTTGGCATATTCCTCGGGCAACTTCAATTTGAAATAAACACAAAAAAAGCAGATTGTTTTGATTTTAATTGTTAGTTAAGTTATGTTTTAGTTTAAATATTAAAGCTCAGATATATATTGAGTATGATAAAAATATTCTTTAAATTACAATTTATTTTGAGGTCTCAACTTGCATTAATAAAAGAAAATGAGTAAAATATACATTCAATGTTAAAATTTAATGACGTTTATTTACACTGAACATGGTAAAATAAAGAATATTTACTCTGATAATTCTAATTGGTTTGTGACTTAGTTTTAATAAATGACAATAGATAAAAATAGTTTTTTTTTATTCTTAAATTAACCATTGTTAACTGTTGTATATCTGTATATTTATAAAAAGTTAAGCGTTTTAACTGTTTTTTAATTTTGAATTTTTTAATACGCTTCATAAGTACATTCGTTCAATAATTATACTCATGTTAAAAACTTTCAATAAATTAACATTAAAACATGTTGATAGATAACTAAAGATTTTTTTATAAAATGCATGCACATAAAAAGAGAAAAATTTGCATTGTTATATTAAAAGTTGTTATATTTGAAAGAAAACAGTTTTATAATTGTAAAAGTTTTCTGCTACAAGCAAATAAACCGAATTATCGATCAATCTAATTGCGTTTTGGTAAAGAGTTAAGTGGTTTTTAACTCATTATTGATCAAATTAGTGTCTACCGAAGACAGAAATAACTGTTAGTATTTAGATTTAGTTTCAAGTATATTCTGCCTATAGAAAAAAAACAAAAAATTTTAGACACATATTAGAAAACTTAATAATTAAGTATTCACAACATTTTCTAAAATTAAAATATGTAGACAATTTATTAAGTTTTTATTGAAGTAAGATATAGTTTTGAGGTATAAAATAAATTGGTAGAATCATTCAAAAACTGTTTGTAAATATATTAAAAATATTAATCCTATAATATAACTACCAAAAAACTAAATCCTATTTTAAAATAAAAAACACTTGAATAATTTTAAGTACTTGAAGTTCGTCAATTTTTTTTCTACATGATTATAAAAAGAAAATAAAAACACTTAATTTAATATTAAACTCACTAAAACTACATACTGCACTTTTAAAGAATATATTAACACTTAAAAGCAAGAAACCAGAAACAACTCAATACATTTCATTATTAACTACTTAATAAACATTAAAGGACGCACAAAATATAATCTTAATACTTATTAGTATTAAAAACTTATTAAAACTAAAAAATTACTGTTAAAACTAATATAAAAACTCATAAAAGTAAAAAGGCAGAAAAACGCAAGTTGTCACCAAAAAGAGTTCAACGCGTCTGATTATTCATTAAAAACAAAATAATCAAACATATCAAAAAAAAAAATCAAACTCACTTGAAATGAACTGTATTTTCATTTTGTCCAGCCTGCTCTCATACATGTCGTTGTGCTTGTTGCAAGTTTTGATGATGTCTGCCCTCTGTTTTTCCAGTGCATTTCTCAAGTTGCCCATGTTTTCAAGCATCTTTATCGCGTGCAAGTTTTCACTTTTGCACATTTCTCTGTGAGCAACAAATTAGATTTGTAACTTTTTTGGTATATTAATACATTTTAAATTGATGCTATGCTGGTTAAGATTCAAAGGCATTGGGGGGTCCACCTTGATTTTTACAAGTTGATCTTATTTTATAGAGTTTTATCTGAGCTATCAGACATTTTTAACCGCTTGAAAATATTCAAAGTATTTTTTCAGATATGAGTGATAAAAGTCGGTGACCTCAATAGGTTCCTAATGGAAGGCTCAAACTAAAAGGGTGTAAAAAGACCATTTCACTAAAAATCTATCTCCTCCTTCATTTTTAAGCAATCTTCTTCAAACTTTCACAGAAAGTCTATTATTAAATTTTAAAAAGATTGAATGCAGGAATTTTTTAATTTTGAAAATAATTTTTTCATAAAAAAGACATAAGGGTTCTAAAATTCCTCAAAAATGTTACAAATGTAGTCACATAAACATGTACAAATAATTCTGGTCTAAACAATATAGTGTGATTAAACAGGTTGTCTACAAATTCTATAAGTATAACAAGACAAGTAAACAAAAATTAACAAGTATTGTATTCGAACATCAATACTAATGCATAATAATGTAATTCTAACATATATTCGTAAATATTAACTAAAATAATTATTAGTTGTTTAAATAGTACAAAACAAATAAACGAAAAACTTACAAGTATTGTATTGGAATATCGAAGCTCATGGGTGTTTCAAACATGTATTCGTAAATATTAATTCCTTCACCTTGATTGTTCTTCAAATGATAACATTTCTTGCAAGGTTTGATCAACACTGGAAAAAAAAAATCACATAGTTATTATTTAACAATTTTTTTATTTCAAACAACCTATTTACAAAACTATGATTCGCCCTTTTTGGGCTTGCAGTTGTAATTCAGTTTTTATCAAAATAAAAACGAGGATTTAAACAGTTTTAAAGCTTCTATATATCATATTTGCAACTTTGAGTAGGTATTTTATCATTATTTTAAATTAAACAGTTGGTTTAAATAAAAAGAAGTAAGAAATTAAAATAGTTTCTTACGTGCAATACAAAAAGAAATAAAATATAGTACTTAATTATCTTTTAGATAAAGTACATTATCAACTGAGCAATTACAATTAGTTTCATACTTTAACAAAGGTATGTGCGATAATATTAACTAAAGTACGTAAGATAAATATTAACGAAAGTATTATTCACTAAAATAATCAATTAAAACAAACAAACCACCACTGCAAGGAAAAATATTTTCGCAGCTGTTTTGATTTTCTGCACCATTTTCCATTTCAGGAGACAAATCGATAAGATTCTGAAAAAAAAAAGTCAGATTTAATAAATAAAAGTTACAGCTGTCTGCAATTCACAAGTTCACTGGTAGTTTTTATCGAAGTTTTACCAAACGACTAAATTTTTTAGTATACATGGTTGTTAAAAGTCATTGAAAAAATGTATTTAGCAATGAAATAAATTATAAACTATCAGTTTTGCAATGACAATGAATATCATATTGAGACAACAATTAGTTTTTTATTTTCTAGCAAAGTACTATACGTTTGTTCACAAAAATATATAATTGAAGCAACAGAAAATGTGAATTTTTGAACAAAAAAAAATTTATATATATTCCACACCTTTAACAAGTGCATGAAAACAAAACATACTTGACAAAACTGAAGTTAAAAATCTTTGAATTAATCCATAAGTTATGACACTTAAAATGTATTGCAAACAGAAGACAAAATTATGAATAGCTTAAAATTTTTCAACAACAAATAGTATTAATAGGGTTTTTAAAAACATCTTGTTAAATAACGAAAAAAAAACTGTAGTAGTGAAAAAGTCGATCATTTTAAAACAAAATGAGATAAATTTATTTTGTGTTGTGAAAAAAGTTTAAATTGAAAATTATTAACTTAAAAAAGTTATAAAAAAAGCAATAAACTTTATACAAAGCCTTTAAAAATCAGCTTAAAAAAAAAACTGAATGATTAAGGAAAATATAAATTGGCAATTGAAACTTTATTGATTAAAACTTTCAACTACTTAAAATTTAATTGAAAAATTAAATAAATTCTAAGAATTTTGTTGCACAACTTAAAAAGTAACTTTGAAAAAAAAATCAAATTTTACAATGTAAATTTATCTAGCAATATATACTAATTTATTAAATTTTATTTCAAAAAAAAATCATTCTTAATATATAACAAAAAAAATTGTAATAATAAGATAATTAAGATCAATTCTAAAAAAACTGCTAGCCATTTTTAAGTTTTCTATACAGACAGAGTACGAAATAACACACAACTGAATAAAATATAAACCATATTTAAGTTAAACAAGAGTAAAAGCAATGTGAAAAAAAACAACCTTTTGATTAAATTTGCTTATAATACTAGAGAACAAGACTAATTACATGATTTTATTATGAAATATTTTCTTATAATCTCCGTTACATGACAAACCAAGTTAAAACTAATACAGCTTAATAATATTTTAATCTAATAACTGTTTTGAAGTGAAATACTTTTTTTTTCTGACATAGCTTTTTAGTAAACTGTTTCGAATAAATTTAATTTATTGTCGGTTTAAATATAACACAAACTAAAAAATATAAGATACTTTGCTGAAATTAAGTTTAACAAAATATATTTTTTTCAAACTAAAACAAAATATAAGCAGTACTTTTTACTATTTTTAGCTATCTATAAAACTATTAAGACTTACATTAAACCTATTGATTATAAGTGTTTTCGTTAAATTAAACTCACCTACATAGTTTGACAATACAAAATTAGTAAAATAACTATGAGTCATCCAAAAAAATACAGCATAACTACGTAACTATTATTACAAAGAAATTACAATTTAAATATAAAAGAGCCTAAAAAAAACTTAAATTATAATCAAGTTTTTAAAAACCATGTACCTTTTTCTTAGAAATGCTATAAAAAATAAAGGCAATAAAAATCATCATTTAACTAAGTTATATTGCTATTAATGTTCCTTAAAAAAATATTTTTTTAATTTATTCTAATTATTAAATTAAGGTCAACAATTTTTTTAATTACCTCATCGACTTCATAAGGAAAGGCCATACCAATTACTCTTTTTATTGGCACGATTACTTTTGATTGAAACATTTCAAAAAACAACTAATAAAGTAGTACCTAATAAAATTATTTCACTTTTAAGTAGTCCAGCTCTATCAACTAAATTATTTGTAAAAAAAAAATTCTAAATGTTTTGCTTCCTGAAAAGTATAAGTTTTAAACTAAATGACAAATGGTTTTGTTATACAAAACTATTTTGGTAAACAAATTTTACTAAAGTCTATCACAAGATATTAAAAAATTAACTTATAAATAAACTCAAAACAACAACAAAGTTAGTCATACCACTTTTTCTGCTAACTAAACAATCAACTTCAATAAAATTTTGCAATTGACTTTAAAGAGGAAGTACAATTACTTTTTTCAACATTTGTTGTTTGAAAAAACACATAACTAATTTGTTATGAGTTTGCATTTCATTAGCTTTTATTACTAGATAAAAGCGTCGTTTTTATTTACAGCTAAAAATTTTTTATTTCATTTATTCAACATTATTTTTTGTTTTCTACAGCAAAAACTATAAATTTTTGTTTGTAATGTAACCACTAAAAAAACACAAGTAGACAAAAAAATTGAGTTTATCAGATGCAAAAAATAATAATTTTATATCACTTTATATATTGATTTACAAGTTTTATTGTTAAAAAACTACTTTTCTTATGTTTAATTTTTATATCACAAAACATTTCAAAAACTCAACTAACCGTATAGGTGTCTTGAAGATACTTTGATATTTTTATCACACCGACTTCCACAGCACCAAAGGGAGCTCCGTTTAAACTGAAATTGAAATTTTGAAAATAAATTAAATTGTTTTGCGTAAAGTCTGTTGAAACAGCCAGTTGTTTTGAGTAGAGATAAATTCGTTTGGCACGTAAATATTTTTTTTGTTGAGAGACTGCTAATTAAAAAGTTAAATAAAAAAAATCTAACATAGTTTAAAGTAAGTTTAAAATTACTTCTTCTCAACTTGAGCAAAGCCATTATTTCATTTAAACACATCTAGATTACACACTTTATCACATAAATTAAATTATACAGTTGTTTACTTGAGAAAATAACAAAAAGTATAATTGAACACAATTAAGAACAGATGTTTTTAATTGTTTGAAAACTGTTTTACACAGAAATCGATTGTTTTTTGAGGTTAATGATAAAAAATTGTAATTTGTTGATAACAAACAGTCGTTGTTTTCAAAACGAGTTGTATTTGAATAAGCTTTTTATGCCAAGTTTTAGGAAAAAGACAAAAATTTATTTAAATAATTTGCATGCTTAAGTTAACTGAAGTAAATTTTAATATCATGTTAAGACTTTAAGACATTTATAATGAAAAATACAAAAATCATTATATTATCCACATTTATTTTCCACTCAAACAACCTGTATTATTATTATTGTACTAATATTACTATCCTAGTATTATAAGACACAATAACTAAATACAGAACAACTAACACCATATCGAGTGTGTGCACTGTTGAAGAACTTGAAACAAATCTTTCGACAACGCAAAATGTGGATGCTAAGAAGTCGCTCTGTAAAAAAATATTTTTTGTAAATGTTATTTAAAAATTATGTTACATATTACTTTTTATAGTGTTTTTTAAAGAGTAAAACAACTACGTTATTTTCAAAAATAAACAGTTATACTTTATTGTAAAGAAAATATGAATGTTTTTAAATGTTAACCAATGTGTTATTTAAAATTAACTATTTCCTAAAAAGTTAAAAACTAAATTAAAATATCTGAAAAATTCATAAGTGTTAAAAATATCCAATTTTACACTTAATTTAGAGTTAAAACGGTTAAAGTTTAAGATTTTTAAAGATGTTTTTGAAAATTTTAGAATTTTTTTAGTTTGCAGTAAAAAAATGAACAAACAAAACACTAACACAATCTGATTAAAAAAAGAAACTCTTATGCAAAACTATATAAGATAAAAGTTACAGATTTACCAACTTGATCATCATGTTTAAAAAGAAAATAAAACTAAACAACTGTTTCAGTGAAATATCTCAGCACGATTTGAATTATATATCAAGAGTACTTCAAATTTTATTCATAACAAAATTGACTTAACCAAGGAAACTTTTTTAGTAATCAAAAAAAAAATGATTTTGTGTGATGTTTTACAAAGAGTGATGCACTTAAAATTAATTTTACAGAAGTATAAACATACCACACTTTTGCAACTATTCATTTAGTACCAAGATCATAAAACAGGGTTACTAAATATTTTTGGCAAATTTTCTCAAGGTTTTCAAAATTTCTTTCAGGTATTTAAAATTATAAGTTTTAGGGTATGTTTCAAGTTTAAAATTTAACATAAAGTAAAATACTATGTTAAATAGTATAACAAATTGAAAAGATTTAAGCTTCCTTTTATGCAGTTTTTAAGAAAAAAAATTATCTTTACTATAAATGTTTTGTTTCAAGCGAAATTTTACTACTTTACATGTAAAAATTGTTTAATACTTAAAGTATTTAGTAACTTTTGTTCAAAACTCCAGGTTTTTTCAAAATTTCTTAAATTCCAGGTTTTTTGGCAACCCTGTAACTACTATCACAAACTAAGATGCTTTCATACATATAAATTATTTTTCTGTATACCCTCACACGAACCTGGTTATTTTTCCTCTGCCTCCTAAAGACGACCTGCAACCTGGTGGAAATGTCAACACCGTCGCTCCCATGCAAGCATATCGTTTTCATGAAGCTGCAGTCGCCCCTGCTCTGCACCGTCTCCGTCCTGCTGTGTGCTTTCCATCTGTCATGCGCCCCGTTAGATGTTTGCACTGTCGAATATTTCAGTTAGATTTATTGATATTTGAGGTTCTAAACTGGACAAAAATAGTTCTCAACTTATTTGAAAATAAGGAGACAAATGTACAACATTAAGTTTATTTGTAAAACTCAGTTTCACCCTTCAATTTTTTTCGAAAAATTGATTAAAAAGAATTTTTGGGTTGTGAGAAGGGTCGATAGAATAATGAGAGAAAATTTGGATAAAAAAATTGAGCAAAAAAGCCGTCCGAATTCGCCCGGGATCTTCAGTTACAATTTAAAACTTATTCGAATAGAATATTCTTGTAACTGAAGATCCCTTAAAGGGTGAAACTGAGTTTTAAAAATAAAATTTTGATTAATTAATGTTAGACTTATGATGGTGGATTGAATGTTGATATGGATTTATAATGGTCGGGTTCAGTTTAGAGTTTTAGTGAAGTAAACAAGTTTTTTTTTAGTGATTTTATTTGTTTACTTGTTGTGTTAATTTATTTTCTAGAATAAACTGCGCTCCGTTAGATGTTTATACTGTTGATTGGTTTGAGTTTATTAGATGATTATGTTAAACTTTTATGAGATGTACTTCAAAAAGCTTATGATTTAACATTTTGTTGGTCGTAAATATTTGTCAGTATTTTTAAGGTGTAAAAATTTTGAATTTTGTATGTTATTTACACATTTTAATATTCTTGCTTTACTGTTTGAGTCAATGGTTATTGTATAGTAATAAAAAATTAATATAAAATAATGTTATTAAACTTTTTTTGTAAAAATATTTTTGTAAACATAGCAGACTATCATAATTCAATTTCAGTATTTGAACAATAACTCAAAATAAACCTATAAAAAATTATGTTAGGACTTTTAATTGAGTAAAAAAAATTCAAAGTTAAAATAAAATAAAGATTATTAATATAAACAAAAAGAAACCTTCAATAAAAACATTTGGCTCAATAAATCCTTGATGTGGTTGGAATCTTTTTAAGTTGAAAGATAATTCCAATATTGATGATTCCTGTTTTTTTATTTAAATAATTTTTAATACATTGTAAAACTTGATAAAACGAACTTTTCACTTAAATACTGTAGGTACTAAAACTATAAATGTATAAAAACAAGTGTTTAGTTCTTTATAAGTTTAAAATTATCTGTGTAACGAATTATTTAAACTAAAAAGTTAGAATAATAATTTTTATTATCTGAGTCTTCTACTCATTCTAAATTAATTAAAAGGTTTAGTTCAAAGTTTCCAAAAGTGTTGTTGCCTCATTGGGGTAAATTTTGACTATTAGGGGTATTTAGTATGAAGACAAAGAGTAATTGGAAGTTATCTACAGGGTTGCAACTCGTATTTTCAAATTTTTTCCAGATTTTCAAAATATCTTTCAGGTATTTATAAGTACACATTTTTTGGTCTATTTTTTGTTTAAAGTTAAGTTTAAGGTAAGAAACTGTGTTAAATAGTATAAAACATTGAAAAGATACTGTGAAGCTACTTTAAAAGTTTTTTTAATTTAAAGTTGTGATGATGACAAAAATATTTTATGTATATGATAGACTTTTTGAGTCAATCAAAATTTTACTACTGGACATGTGAAAATTGTTAAATTCCCAGGTTTTTCCAAGTTTTTTTAGAGATTTTTGTTCAAAACTCCAGGTTTTTCCAGTTTTTTTTCAAAATTTTCCTAATTCTAGATATTTCCAGGTTTTTTTTGCCTAAATTGTCAAATTCTATGTTTTTCCAGGATTCCAGGTAAAGTGGCAACCGTGTAACTAGTAAAATAGTGATACCAAAAGAGGGTGACATTTTTTACATTTGCAAAGAAGATGTTTATAAAAATTATTTTTTAAAGCTCTGGTCTAACTGCACAATAAGTATTTAATTTTAGACTGAATTCTTTTTTCAAGACAAAAACCTTTTTATAAATTTATCATTTTACAATATAAAAGTAAACCTTGTTAAACTAAATAAAATTTCAAAATCTATTTGTCTATTTTAAAACAAGTACAACTAGTTTTAATCAACACAATTTTGTACTAACTAACTATTTAAAATGCTTACTTTTTGTAACTGTTAACTCAGTTATTACAAAAAAAAAAAACTCAAAAAAAAATGATAAGGTAAACACTTAGTACACAGTTTTGAGTGCACCTTACAAAAAAACATTGGATTTATTTCGTTATGCTTTCTATTATAATTTCTAAAAGTTAAAAAAAAAATTTGTGCATGCATAAACACATTATAAAATTACTAACCATGTCAATACTGGGTAACAGTTGTGCTGTGTATTTATGCTGTTGACCTGGTATAAAATAAATAAATAATTAAAAAAAACAATTAAAATAAAATTAACTAAACAAGCTTCAAAAACTTTAAAAATCAGTTTATAAGTAGTTAAGTAAGCTTTGAAAACTTAAATTAACCATATTAAAGACTTATATGAGAATTTCAAAAGATTAAAAGAAATGAAAGTTTATAAAAATAATAAAAGTTGTTCTTGTTGTACAATTTGGATTAATGTAATTAAATAATTATAAAACATTTTTTGCATCTTTTTAAGATTAAACTTAGGAACAATGTATACATTTGTTACATATAATCCAACAAACTTAGATTAAGCATACATTTTGTGAATTAAACTAACTTGAACTCATTTTTAATTTCATTAATCCAAATTGTACAACAAGAACAACTTTTTTTATTTTTATAAACTATAATTTAATCTTTTACATTCAAGTAAAAACAAAAATTACTAAAACAAAAAGTAAATTAACTTTTTACTTTATTATAACTAAAACCAAAGTTATCAAGTAATATTTTAAATTTTCAATAGTACACTCATATAAGATAAATGACATACCAAACAACTGTTCCTATACTTATTTAATGTTTAAACAAATATAATTGTTTTAGTTTTAATAAAATCCATATTCATCTTTAACAAAGTCAAGCATTCAACAGTGTTATAAAAAGATTTTTTTTATATAACTTTACTCATCTAAAAACAGGGTTGCCACTCTTTGAGCCAAAAAATCTTCCCTGAGTGACCAAAAATTTCCCTGAGTAACCTTAAATTTCCCTGAGTTTCCCTGAGTATTTTCAAATCTTAAAAAAAAAATTTTCTCTTCTAACACAAATTATTAATACCTCATTCTCATTTTTCTTCTTTAATAATAAAAGGAAGGTTGTATGTGTATGCTTCTGCATTAAATTTATAAAAAAAAACTGTTTTCAAAAACTCAATCTTAAAAGGTTTAAACCAATTATAAATTAAAAACTAAATTTTTGCACAACTTTGTGTAAACTTGTTAGTTAACTTTCTACATAAAAGAATAAAGTTTAATTTGTTTGACATTTTAATTGACAAAATTTAATTATACTATAATAATAATTTCACATGAAGAACTCACTTAAATGCATACATAATAACTTCATTATGACTTGTATGTCTTTCCTAGCATCTGTTCTGAATGCAGTAAATAAAACTTAAAAGCTTAACATTATTGTAAAAAAAACCTGCAAAAAGAAAGTTTAAAGAAATAGCTAAAGAAATATCTCATATCAAAGTACAACTTATATCTAACAACTGATACAAAATAATCTAAATTTAAATTTTTTTTTATGTCTTTTAGATGTTCATACACAATCTATTTTAAATAACTGAAAACATAATTTTGATTTTAAAACAATTTCACATTACCTAATAAAAAAATCTTAATACTGTTTTTTTAAGTATGCAATTTCTAAATCAATAGTTTTAATTTTATTTTCAAGTTTATTTGCGTTGTCCTTAGCAGCTATTCCTCTTGCTAATAATTCTTTCATTGCTTCTAAATCAGACTGTTTGTTGGCATCTGCAGTATATTTGTCATAGTCTTCATTCAAACATTTGAGTTGCTTTGTAAGTTTACTTTTTTGTTCTCCTAACTTGCTCAAAGCATCACCTTTATTTGGAACATTTTTAGCAAAGCGCTGTTTTTTGTTTTAAAGCGCTTGTTATTTGGCTCAAGATACGCCAAATATTGGGCCCTAGAAGATTTTACAAATTTTAACAATTCAGAACTTAGTTCAACTGTGCTTGGTTCTAGACTGTTTGCATATAGATGATCTTTGATCATTCTTTGGGACCTTTTTGTCATCTCTCCCATATTAGTTGATATTACTTCCTTATTTAACTAATAGAACTAATAGTACAACATAGTGTTTTTTAAACTACAAAAGTAACTAAAAATAAAAAGTTTATTAGAACTTTTCAATGAATAGTTAACAACAACTTTCATTTCTATAAACTGTTTGATTTTACTTAAGTAAATATAAATTTAAATCTTAAAAAAACTACAATGTTAATACTAAGAATATTGAAGAACTAGCCGCAAGGCTAAAAAAATTCTAAATAACCACTTAAATAATAAAAATTACTACTTTTTAACAAAATATTGAAACTGGATTAACTAAACAAACCTCATTCTAGATCTGAAAAAAATTTCCCTGAGATTTTCAAAAACTTCCCTGAAATTTAGAGAAAAAATCAAAACTTCCCTGAGTTTCCCTGAGTTAAAAGAAAAATGCCAAAATTCCCTGAGTTTCCCTGAGATTTTCTACAGTTTGAAAATTCCCTGAGATTCCCTGAGTTCCCTGAGCTCCCTGAGTGTGTGGCAACCCTGTAAAAATAAATAAAACTTATATTAATTTTCACAACAAAACAAACTCTTGTTGATGTTAAAACAAATGTTTTAAAACAAAATGTCTCATTAAACAAACGTTTGTATATTTATTTTCTTTGTAAACAAAAGATTGAACAACATTAAAAAATATAAATAGTACTAAATTTTACAAAACAAAACAAACTCTTGCTGATGCTTTAGTTGATCAACAAGCTGTCGGTACTTGTTCTTTATGTAGGTGTACGAAGCTTGCTGCAAACTCACAACCCAGTTGCCCGCATCTTCAACAGAATCGCACCTGAAATAAAAACTGTCCTCCTCGCCTGAGAAACCTGCAGGGAAAATAAAATAATTTGAAAATTACAACTTGTGTACTAAACCTTTTTTCTGTTTTGTTTCCTATGACAGGTTTTAAGTCACTTGAAGAAAAATTAGTAGAATATTGGATAAATTTACATTTTAAAAATTAATTACTAAGTAAACTTTTTAGGGCATAGAAGAGTAATAGGGAGTTAGGGCATAGGGGGAATTAATTTTATTTTTACCAAAAATTACATTGGCTCTTATATGAAAGTTTAAGAAAATACAACCAGCAATTTTTTATAGATTAAAATAATTATTAACTTTTGAGATGTTGTTATTTTTCTAAAAATTTTTTGATACAAACGTATGAATAGCTAATTTTTTAATTTAATTTTCTTGGAAATTTTAAAAATCACTAAAAATCTATCTTTCCTTTTATTTTTTGAGCTGGAGACCTCAAACTTTCAGCAAGTGTGTCTTTATAGTTTAAAAGACTTTGAACACTGTGATTTTAAAAAAAATTAAAATAAAACAAAAGAAATTTAGTTTTTATTTTATAAAATATCAATTATTTTTAACTAAAAAATTCATGCTTTAAAAGTTTTTTAAATTTAATAATCGACTTTCTGTGAAAATATTAAGAATATTGATGAAAAATTTAAGAAGAAGATAGATTTTTAATGAAATAGTCTTTTTTCTCTTTTTTGGTTTGTGCCTTTCATTAGGAACCTATTGAGGTTACCGACTTTGATTGCTTATATCTCAAATATTACTTTGAATTTTTTAAAGCGGTTAAAAATGTCTGATAGCTCAGATAAAACTCTATAAGTTAAGATCAACTTGTAAAAATCAAGGTGGACCCCCCTCTATGCCCTTAGATATCATACTTGATTGATTTCAACTTAGAAGCAAAACAACAAAACATACTAATATAGAAGCTGTTTTCTTCAAGTTTTTCAACAGCGTAATTTCCTTCCAAGATGAAAACCCCACTAACTTCAGAGTTCTGTGGGTAAATTTTAAATGATGAACAGTTCTTGTAAAATTAAATTCATGCATCGTTTATTTTCTTAATATGCACAAAAACTAAGTAACATACATATAACATACAAATATATAAATATATAAAGTATTTATATAAGATGCACTGCACATTGTACAAGGTAGTTTAATAAACATTTTTATGTGGCAAAAAATGTAAAACAAAGACTTATAAAAAACATTTAATGTTTATTGTTTTACGAGTTTTAAACATATATTGTGCTTGATCACCTGACTTAATAAAAAAAAGTTATGGAGAAACCAAAAGCAGGTTTGCAAGTTTTTAAGCCAAAAACTAGCCTGGATTACATCAGGGCAGCCAGAGTTTATGAGAAATTTGATCAAAGTAAGTAGTGTAAGCCAAAAACTCAAAAAAATAATTTGTTCTAATTAAGCAAAATACATAAAAAAGGATTTAGTAAAAATACGACTTTATAGAAACATAAAAAAAGTCAGAAAAACAGAAGTTATTTGAAATAAATTAAACTAGCGTGAGTTAGCCTGAGTGTGCGTGGCAACTATGATTTTTTCAAATGTTTTTATTTTTATAAATGACAATATAAATAAAGGGTTTCCAGGTTTTCTCAAGATTTTTAAAATTTTCTCAAAGTTTTTACATGTACACATTTTTGGGTCTATTTTTAGTTTACAGTTAAATTTAAGGTAAAAAACTGTGTTAAATAGTATAAAAACATTGAAAAAATACTGTAAAAATACTTGAAATGTGTTTTTTAATAGAAAAAGTTTATGATGAATGCAAAAAATGTTATAGTTTTAACTCAAGTTTTTTGGCAACCCTGTAAATATATAATATTGTAACGAATCATATTCAAAGTTAAAAACTTCTTAAAATTGAACATTTAGTAATAATTAAAAACTCTTTGAAAAATTTTAAGAAAAAAGTTTTTAAAATTAACTAAACTATTCAATAAAACAGTTACTACACCATTAAATATTAACAAATAAAAAAAAAATGCTCAAAAACTTTCAGAATACAGTCAACAAGCAAGTTTACAATAATTAAAAGATCCTGAATAGAGCTCAATAACTTAGCCTGATATAATCACCTTTTACAGTCTTATCTGATTAATTTGATATCAAAAACCAAAACATTAGAAATACTTTAACAGAACCTTAAGTAGCTAGCACTCTATACTACAAATTTGAAGCTTTGTTTTCATTTACAAACAATTAAACTACTTTACATACACCAGTTAAATATACAATGATTGTTAAGAAGTTAATACATTAAGTCCACATAAAAAAGGAACATCTTAATCTTTAAACATGTTTGAAATTAAAAAAAAAAAAATTTATCTATGTGAAGTTTTAAAGAAACATATATTCATATAGTGTTTTTAAACTTGTTTTACACATAAAACTTTAAAAAAAAATTTACAGGAAACTTACTTTTTTTAGAAGTATTTCTTTATAAAAAAGCAAAAAAAAAATAATGACAAAAGTAAAATTTTGCTTACCTTCTGTTCAGTTTTCAAGCAAAAAAGTATGTTTCCAATGAGTCGGCACCAGCGGTGTTTCAGAACTGCAAAAAATGTACATTCATAAACAGATAAACAATGAGAAAAGTTGAAAGATTAATTTCTTTTTTGCTATTAATAACTGCTTATCATTCTCATGATCTTAATCAGTTTAACTAACCAATGAAAAAATCTTAAAGCATAAAATTTAAAGAAGTAAAACATGTATAAACTATACAAGTCAGTTTTTGGATTAAGATATTTCTTTATATATGATATGATATGATTTCTTTATATATGACATAAGATAAAGATTCTTGCTTTATGACTTTTATATTTGAGTTAATTTGAGGAGGGCAGGAAAGTTTAAAATATACATATCGATTCAATTTGGATACACATAAAATGAACAATTTTATACATGAAAATGTCATACGATAAAATGTAAATAATCTCTCTTATTTTTAAGCAAACATGTAACTGCATGAGTTTTAACTATTAAACAAAATAACAAAAAACTTTAAATGTTTTTCAGATTTATTTTTGATAACATTAAGCTATCTAAAAAGGGGACAGGTCAAATATGCACAAAGACACTTTTGCACAAAGGGACACTTTTGCACTAAATTGAGTAACAAAACTTATAAAATGAGTTTATTTCAATAAACAGAAGTAAATAAAAGAAAAAATAACTTAAAATACAAACATATATGTTTAAAAATCAAACCTTCCCCCTTACTCCAAAATTTACCGTTGTCTTCTAAAATTTCAAGCAATCCCTCAAACTTGCAGTCTTTTGATTCTGACAAAATTTTCAGCTCAGTTGAATTGAATCGCATTCTTTATCAAAGTCATTTAATATAATATGCAATTTTCTGATGCAAAAGTAAATTGATTTATTGGTGGATTTTTTTTTCAGTTTTGAAAAACGACAAAGCAAATAAAATTAAGCAGAAAAATAAAACTTAATCTGTAAAGATAAAAAAACATTTGTTTTTAAACAATAAAACAATTCTATATAACTACAATTATCAACAAATGTTTAGGACCTATTTAAAAAATTTAAATTTAAAAATCTAATTTTCATCAAACCAAACGTTGTTATATTACATAACATAACTTTTTAATCTTAATGTACATTGTTGGAAATATATGATTATTAAATCATAACTTGTTTAAATCAAATTCAAACTTTAACATTATTCATTTTATAATTAGACTTACTAAAAAGCTCATATACAAAAGTTCTAGCTGTTAAAAAACATAAAACTTTTTGAAGAACTGTTTTTAAGGGAAAGCCAGTTGTATAAAAGCTTTGACACAAACAAAAGATCACAATGCTTTCATTGATGAAACTAATTGTCAGTTTTCTAAAAATTTCAGAATGCACTATATAGTTTATCTGCTTTTATACTTTTCAAGCTACAGACTTAAATTTAAATGTAAATATATGGATTCAATGACGTGGATTTAAAAAAATACTACAATATTTGGGTCCATAAATCTATAAAAAAGACCTAGAGGTATCTAAAAAACTTATTGCCTGAAATTCGAATTCCATACAGTTTTTGAAAAAAAATAATAAAAACACTCTAAATATTTGAAACAGATACAATTTTAACTAAATTGTTTCTCTTCAGCTTTATAGTATGCACCATTTCATGAAACACTTGTTGTGTTATGTTATAAAACCAATCTGACAACTGAGATCAAAACCATTTAATCAAGACCAAAATGTGAAATTTAATACCATATTTATTTATCAAAATGTGAACTAGTTTAAGTTTTATTTCATAAGCAAGGAAGTTATTTAACTAAAAGTACAAGTATGTGTGATTTTTTAGTTAAGATTTATCAATTAGTTTTGTAACTAATCATAAATTGTATAAAAAACTATTTGATGTCCTATATCTCTCTAAAAATGGAATTATGGGCTCATAAAAAGCTTACATAACAAGAGTGATGTATTTATTTTAATTACTTATTATTCAAAAAAGAAAGGTTATGCTTAGCTTTAGGTGAACATACTTTCGTTCAATATACAGGAATTTTTCAGCTTTATTTTAAATGATTTTCAATTTCATTTTGAAATTTATTTGTGTTATTTATTTATATAACTGAATGTAATTTTAGCTGGCACATTAGATGACTCTTTAATTGTATATAACAGTGTCATTTCAACATCGCAGCTTTTAAACTTTTAGTATTCTTTTAGAATAATGGTTAATGTATGTTACATTTTGGTTTGAACTTTGTATAAAAATTAACTTGTTATGTTAGGCTTTTTTAACTCTAATAATAGTGTCATTTCAACTGGGTGTCATTTCAAATTATATTTTACATTATTAGATAAATTGAACAAAGATTTTTATAACAAAATTAGTTAATTTTTATACAAAGTTTACACCAATACGTAACATACATAAACCATAATACTAAAAAAATACAAAAAATTCAAAAGTCACAATTTTGAAATGACACTGACATATACAGTTGAAGAGTCACCTAAGGTGCCAGCTAAAGTTACATTCAGTAATATAAGTACATAATGAGAATAAACTTCAAAACAAAATTGAAAATCATTGAAATAAAGCTGAAAACTCCTGTATATTGAACCAAAGTGTGCTCACCTAAAGTTAAGCATAACAAAAAACTCTCTATAATCTATAAATTCTAACTTTGAATTTAAATAAAATCAATGAGTACATTTTGACACTAATAGAATATTGTACTTAAAAATTATATTTTAAACATCGAATTTTGCAAAACTAAAAAACTATAAATTCACATAAAAATTTATAAGGTTTCTTGCTTTAAATTCTTTTCTTAATTTTGTTTAGTTAAATTTACCTACTATTTAAAGTAGCTATATTAGAACAGATAACCAATAATAGTGTGTCTTAAATAAGCAAATTTTTATTTATTTTACTAGAGAGCACTGTTAGCTGTAACAATATTAAATGTTTGATGAAAGACAATAATTTTAAACTTTTTAATTTAGTTTGACTAATATTAATACTAATATAATTTGAAAACTTGAGTCATTTTTCTTAACTTAAAAATTCCAAGACACTACAATATCTTTGTTCTTTGTTCTAAAAAATATTTTTTACAGAGTTGAATAGCTTAATGAAACAGATAAAATAATTAATAAACTATGTAGTTTTTTGAGTTCTGGTGACCCGAGTCGGGTCTATTGAGTCGATGCTTAAACCAATAGAAAAAAGTTTGCTATTTCTTGGAAAATGAAGTCGTACAAGATCCAAGAATTTTTTCCCAATGTTTGTTTTTACAGAATTGCAGAATCGGGGTTGTCCAGGAAGATTATTTACTTCAACCCCCCACTCTGCAATTCTGTAAAAACAAACATTGGTAAAAAATTCTTGGATCTTGTACGACTTCATTTTCCAAGAAATAACAAACTTCACAAGATCCTTAACAAGAACACCATTAAAAGTTCATATAGTTGCCTTCCAAACCTAAAAAACGTATTAAATACCCATAACAAAAGGATTTTAGACGATTCAAACAAAAAAAGATAAGACTGGCAACTGCAGAGACAAAACCAACTGCCCTTTTAAAGGAGAATGCTTACTAAAAGGTATCAATAAGGCTTCTATTAGGAATAAGGAATATATAGGATCAACAGGGGTATCCTTCAAAAAAAAAGATAGCAACAGCACAAATACAGCGTACTCAAGAAAACCGAAACAACTACTCTATCCAAATTTGCCATTTCAAACAATATCAATTTTGCCGAAATCAAATGGCAAGTACTATACAAAGTTTGTAGCTCAGTCCCGAAGAAAGCTGCCAACTGTTCAATCTGCAATCTGGAAAGAATGGCTATAACCAAAGCAAATAGAATCAAATCATTAAATATCAGAAAAGAATTAACGGCTATGTGTCCCCATTATAAGACTTGTTATTTTTGATTTATTGTTTGCTTGTTGTGTCTTATTTTTGCTATTTTTACCATCTTATATGTTAAACTTAGTCTTTAATTTTTAGACTTTTGTAAATTTTATGATAATTTACTAATTAAGCATAATAAGTTTTTATAAAGTTATTAATTAATTTCACTCAAAAATATCTATAAATTACTTAATTACTAATTTATGTCTAATTAGCGCTGATTAGCCTAATTAGTGCCAATTAATTTAATTATTTTTTCTACATATATCAGTGTGCTTCATTTTTATTGCTACCTAACTCTGAAGATCCTTTTTCAGGTGAAACCGGGTTAGTAAGGTTGCAATTTTGTCAATAAATTATAAATTATCTCGATGAATAAATTATTTGTTTTTTTTTTTGTTATTTTCAAAGTCTGTGAATAGTCTTCGGTTTGTAGTACTGAAGTTTTTACAAAGAAAATAGAACAGAAAACAATAACAACTACCAACTGTAGCCTTAAATATACTTATTTTATAACAATATAAGTTTAAAAACTTAATATTTACAGCGCACAAGAACATAGTTGACAAATACTTAAATATTGTTTTAAGAAACTACAAATTTTAACAGTTTTCTGCAATTTTTGTCTGATAAAAAATTAACCTACTTTTTTTGTAAATATTTTATTTGGATAGTACTATAGCTATTTACACTGTTATATTATTTTTAAAACTATTTTTCAAATAAAAAAGTTGAAACTTTCATACAATCACTTACTTGTTGTAAATATTTTATGTATTTTTTTATCAATTTGATTTAATCGCAGCGCGTAAAAACTTATTGTTATAAAGAAAAAAATCCTTGTTGCGTCTTTTTATGTAACTTTATATTGTATAATATTTATGTAACGGCACTCGTACATAAAGGATAATAAATATAAAATAGTTTTCATAAATATTTTGATGTTTTTAATGTAAATTATTAAAACTTTATCTAATTTTTCCTTGAAATTTTCAAGTTTTGCTCATTGTTTTTCGTGTTATAAGTTAATATATTCTACACAGTTGACAAAGTAATTTAATTTACTATACTACATTATAAGAACTGCCTGTTTGCTTGAAATACTTTTATAGTTATTCACTCAATTTTACTTTGAATTTTAGACTAATTTTTATTTAATTTTCATTTAATAATTTAGCTTCAATTCAAAACAAGCTAACTTAAAACTATATGAAAACATCTAGTTAAGTTAATATTTTATTCCTCGTTTTATGATTGTATTGCACACAGCAACGGAACTCGCATAGAGAACACACAGAAGAACGTGGGTCAGCGCAAGTTTGCTTTCGCCTCCGTCCAGCTCATGACCTTCCCCAAACTTTACAGGCCCCCAGATGGAACTTACGGCAAAGTTGAAACTTGAACAAGCAGGGTTGCTGTGTTGGGAGACTTTTTAGTTCTAGCGGTTCAACCGTTATTAAACGTTTAGCATCAAACGCTGTATTTAGAAAATGTTGTTAGAAATAAAAATTGTGTTATTTTCACTTATAAACCTACCATTTGTGAATTTCCGAAGTGGTTTTCTCAATAAGATTTGCCATGTGTGGAAGCTTTTTTGATCTGGTGGTTCTGAATTTTTACACCCATATTAAAACTTGTTTGAAATTATTATTTTAGAAACACTAGATACAGAGCAATCTTGTTATTTATTATAAAATGTTTCATATCTTAAATTAATACTCCACCCACAGATAAATTAAAAAAATTGTGTACTTTTCTTGGAGAATTAAGTTGAATATTTGTTGTTTTTTACTAAAAAATTGTTAGTGTAATTGTTATAAAAGTTTGTGGGATTTTAAAAAATATATTAGATAGTATATTATAATACTACGAAGTTATATAAAACATCAGGTTTTACTTAAAATATATATTTATATTTACTTTTTAGACAGTATAAAGGTATATTTTGTATAATTTTTCCACTTTTTTTCATGACATTTTACAAAATGCCTCGTGTCATCTCTAATCACCACTGAACTTTGTGCTAATTTAATAAATTTATTTTCTGCATTTTTGATCGCTGTTTACTTAAAAATATTCTTTTGGTTTTAATGCTTATAACATTTGGATATTTTTTTGTCAAAAAAAAAAATTGTCTAAATTAAAAGAAGCATTTCTATATATTTCGAACATAATAAACATGACGTTTTAAGGCCTTAATTTTTTTTTAATTTCGTGCAATTCAATAAAACATTTTATACAAACTATTATTTTTTAAAGTATTGTGCAACTTTGTTTTAAAATTTTTTGTAATATGATACACTTTTAGCTCTTATAATCAAACAATATATACAATGTACCTTAAAGCTTATTACTTTTCGCATATAGGTGTAATCTGAATCTCTTGACTTACTACAAAGTAAAAAACTAAAAAAGTAAATTAATTAAGTCTGGTAGAGTGTATCAGAGGTGTCGGGTGGGTTGGAGCATTTGAGCAATGTTGCAAATAAAAAATAAAATACAGTAACCTCTCGCTTATTTACGCACATTGTGTCCACAGAAAAAATGCGTAAAGATACGAGAGACCGTAAACATGCGAGATGTACAAAATATACTTACTATAATAGCTTTTTTTTGACATTGCATTTAGTAAAAGTAGACTTTACCACTGTTAACAATTCGTTTACTTTATTTATAAATATGAAAATAAAATAAAAAACTATACATATATATTGTTGTAAAAGGGTTTAAAATTATTCAAAATAATACCACTTGTAAAAACTTTTACTATTTTTTATAATAAGAAGATTTTATCTTTATTTAGATTTGAATTATTTGATACTTAACATTTATATTCTATTCTACTTAGCATATTCATTTATAATTAAGCATTTGTTTACAGTTAAGAGATGGTGTGGTGTCTGTATTAAAATTTGTGTTGCTTTGTTCATATATAGGGCAAGAGTGCTGTGTTATTTAGTTGTGTTTTGAACTTTTATTATTTCATTATACTTTCATTATTTAACACAGTCATATTTCTTTCAAAAATTTAATTTAATCACTTATTGTTAATATAATTTCTGATATACTGAGGTATAACAAATGTTTATCAATTAGTCAAGGAACATTAGTTTACAAAGTCTAAAAATTTAGAGAGGTCAGTTAGCATTTAAAAATGTCTTTTAAAATAAAAATATACAACAAACCGAATTTGTGCAATATTAAAAAAACTAAAATTTTATTTTTTGAATTTTTTAGAATTCTAAAATGCGTAACTAAACGAGATTGCGTAACGTCACGAGTGTGTAAAGATGCGAGAGGTTACTGTACTTGGATAAAACTAAAACATGTTGTTTTTATAAAATTTTATATGGAAACAAAAAAAAAATTAGAAACTCAAGGGAAATACACATAGTAAATTAAAATAATTTAGTCAACATATTATGTGTAGAATATTGTAAAAAACCTAACGTGTTCATTTTAAACGTTACATGGATATCTTATTTACAAAATTATTTTTATTATAAGACAAAGGTATTCTAAGAAAAGAAATAATTGAAACATAAATGGTTGAGTTGTATACAAAAAACTTTATTTAAACGAGAGAATTTCGCTGCATCAATTACTTAAATTTGTTTATAGTTAACAAAGATATTATACTTGTTAAAACTGTACAAACTTTTATTTAGAGCTTATAAATTTCAACTTTTTTTTAACAATATTGGAACTAAAAAACCATTAACTAGCAGATACTTATAAAATGAGCAGAAATCATACAGATTCACAGCAAGAGAAATCAGCCAATTTCAAAGGCAAACTCGGACCTCGTCTCCATTCATCTCTTTCAATGTCGTACACCTCAACTTCATCTGTAGGAGTGTCAGTATCTAAACTATATCCCCCCATCACATATAAACTTGAATTTACAACGCAGCATCCAAAACTAAAACGTGGATTATCCATTGAAGCAACGAAACTAAATTGATTGGTTTCGCTTGAGTAAACTTCAACTGACGAATAAATACGCTCTTTTTTACCGCCACCAACAACAAAGAGTTTTTCGTCGTAAGCAACAGTGCTATGTCCAAATCGTTCATTTAGAAGCCTCAAACTGCTTTTTTTCCATATGTTTTGTGTAATATCGAATGTTTCTATAGTGTCCAGCGATGTATCTGTGTCGTTAAAACCGCCAATAGCCCAAATTTTTCCTTGAAAATAAGTCAAAGTAAATTCGCATCTTTTAGTGTTCATACTAGCAACTTCAGTCCATTCACAAGTTTCGAAACTGTATAGTTCACATTTGTCTTTAAAACAGTTATGATATCCTCCTCCAATAAAAACACATTCTGCGATAGAACACATTCCAAAGCTTATCCGTTTATTGTGCATGAAAGGAAATGTTTTTGTAGTTAATTCTTCGCTGAGAGATACAATCTCATTTTCAGCTGAATGAACATAGTCTGATCCACTATATCCGCCTATCAAAAACATTTGATCTCCTTTAATTATGGACTGATGAAGACATCTACATGTATCCAAAGTTTTAAATTGATCCCATTTACCCATGCTTGTGTCCATTTTTAAAACACAGTTTTCGTAAGTTTTTTTGTCTGATTTTCCCCCGCTGACATACATATAGCTTTTAACTTCTTTGTTTTCAGCACCTAGAAAATTAAAAACAAATACAAAAAAGCTAAGCAAGCCTTTAAAAGTATAACTATAATAAAAACAAAAGATCGACAATAAAATCAGAGCAAGAGCTTTGACTTTGATTTACCGTAGATACTGCAAATTAGTTAAAAACAAGACTATTAGGCGAAAGCTTTTGGTAATGAAAACAAAATCCGTGTCTACTAAGAGCTTTGGTTTTATGATTAAAGCTTTAAAATGCAATAAATTAAAAAACATTATTATCAGTATTACGAAGTCGAAAAAACTTTTAGAACAAAAAAAATTTTAATAATTTACCTTTAGTTGAATAGCTGTTTGTACTCTGAACATCGTTAACGTAATCATTTTGCTTTTCTCTTTCATTTCTTGATAGCCTTTTAATATTATTTTTTATCCGTTTTGTAGCTTTTAAATCAGCCAACAGATCGTTATTTTCTGACTTCAACTTTTCGTAATCTTTTTTCAAGCACTCCGCTTTGTTTTGAGCCTGTCTGAGCGAATTTACCAAAATTTCAAGGTATTTAGTTATTTTTTTGTTGTTTTCTTGCAACGTCTTGTTTTCAACTTCAAGTTCGACAGACTTCATCAATATTAAATCACTCATTTTTTCATCGATTACGTGTAGTTCTTTCATATTGTTTTCAATTTTATTTAGAAGCCCTTCATGTAGTAAACTTGTAATTAAACATACGCTCATGTTGTAATCTAAAGCTTTCTTAGTTCCACTAAGAACTTCATTTACCTTTTCATTATCAATCCCTTCAAAAAATTCTGATTTTAAAGCTAAAATAAAACTAAATACCATAACAAAATAAATTTAAGAATTTTATATTAAGATTTATTTATACTTGACACAATTCAAATTCATTTTTTTATAAAGTTTTAAAACAAAAACTACTAATCTACTGGACACGCTACTAGGATTAATAAAGAATTTGATTTTTAAAACTAATAAATACTGTTTCCAGATGTTGTTTAATTAAATTGCAATTGGTTAAGATAGTTAAGATATTTTAAAGTAACTTAGGCTAATTTTCGGTTAAATGAGTATTCAAAGTCTAACATTTTAATTAAATTACTGTAAAAATATATATTTTAATAATCAGTAATATAATATATGTAAAACATAAACAAAGATATATTAATGATACATTCAGGGTTATGCGAATAAGTTTACTTTTAAATTTTTTATTAATTAAAGCTTTTACAACAATAAGAAAATGTAAACAAAGTTGTCAATTTTATTAGTAAAAGTGTTTAAAACTGTAGATTTTAAGTGCTTTACAGTTCTTTTTGATCTTATGTGTTATCAGTGGTTATTTTGCATTGAATTTAATGATAATATCGTTTTATATTGACTTAAAAACTTTAATACTTTCAAATTTATTCATCTAGGATTTATTATAAATTAAAGATCTGTCTGGATCCTGACTCTATTTAAAACTATAAGTTCAGCATAAACAATCAAATTATTTAAACAATAGCAAATAAACAAACCTTTACTAATTATTGCTTCAATATTGTTGATAGCATCTTCACAAGTAGTTACATCAATTTCATTTTTTTTAACCTCTGACTTTTCCTCTTCAATAGTTTCTTCTTTTTCATTAAACAATATCCTAATCTCAGCAATCAACCCGTCTTTTGTTAATTCTAGCTTACTGATTTTTTCATGCAAGTTTTTAATTTTTTTCTGGAAACCTCTCAATAACACTTTATACAAGCTGTAGCCTTTACGGTTGGTTTTGTAAGTTTCCTTTAGACGGGTATTTTCTTTATCTAACTTCTTAATGATTTTAACCATGGCCGTCCTTTTGTCTGCTTCATACTCAACAACTTTATCAAAGAAGCTCAAAGTATCATTTGAACAGTCACTGTAGTCAAGTTCTTTAATCACATCAAAGTGAACTTTAATTGTTTCTTCTTCCTGTAGTTTTTCCCTACAAATTGGACATGTTTTACTTACACTTTTTATTGCGTTTGATATGCAGTCCCTGTGGAAAGTATGACCACAAGGTGTAACGTGAACTTCTGTGTCTACTTTGAGTAATCTATCAAGGCATATACTGCATTCGTTCTCCATTATTACTTTTATTTTTAATGTAATAAAACTTTAAAATATGTTTAAAATGATAAATAGATACTTTTAAGTTTACTCTTTAAGTTTTAATAATAATAAAATGAAAGAAACGTATGAAAATTTTGACAATTTTATTAAAAAAACATAAAACAAATTGATTTTGTTAAATATTATAACAAAACTTCCAATATCATATATTTTGTCAAAACCTTAAATCTAGTTTGCTTCATAGTTTAAAGCTGTACTTTTCTTTGAAATAAGGTAAAAAATGCCTAGTCTTATAAACGTATTTTAGACTTTGTTTATGTCCCCTAGGAGTTTAATGTTAAAATGCATTGCAAGATGGTTGTAAGACTAGTATGCATAGAATGTATTTCATTTAGCAAAGAATTTTTCAGCAATTTTTATTTTCTTATTTTACTATAAAAAGGTAATCAGAACAAATATTAAAAATGTAGTTAGCTAGTGATATATACTATAGTGATAGCTATAGTGGCTCATAATACATGCTTAAAAAGTAAAACGTAAGTGAGACTAACAGTACACTTAAACAAAAATCTAAATATTAATGTAATTTCTCTATTATTCAAGTTATGTTATAAACTAGAAATGTGTAAAAACAACTTTTGAAATTATATTACCTTTAAGTTAATTGGCCCTTACAAAATATTTAAAAGTATTTTTTTAAGACTAGTACAAAAGTACTCTGTTATCTAAAAATATTTAGGATGTACCATCCCATTTAAAAACCAAGTCTTGAGACTCGCCTCTACTTTTAGTGAACTAAATGAATAAAAACTTAAAAGTAAAAATAAAAACAGGGCAGAAAAATAATATAACATGATAAAAAATGTAAAACCTTGTTAAATACAGCTGATTATGTTAAACAAATTTTATACATATAAATTAGTTATAAACAAATAATTAAGTATAGTGATACAACTTGAAAATAAAATTAATCATTATTGAAACATAACTAAACATCAAGATAGAGAATAGTTTACATCTTTAATTAATTGCTAATAGTGTGGTTTTTTATAGAAACCTTCTTTTATGAATTTTCACAGATCTTATTTTCATTTAGGCTTTGAATTACTAAACATTTATTAAATTTTTATTGTTATAACATTTAAAGAAAGTTATTTTTACAAACAGTGCTGTACACGTTAGGTGCAAGTAAGTTTAATATTTTTTTTATATCTAGAATTAATTTTTTTATAATTTTTATATTTCATAAGCTATTTATAACGCAATTTTAATGAATCTCGTTTGTAATTTAATGAAAATTTCAAGTATATTTTGTGTACTCGATTATGGAGCATATCATAATTCGTTAAACTTGAGGTCTAAATTAAACTTTATGTTTATCATGATTAGTATACTTTTAACAACAAAATACGGTTAATGCAATTTTAATGAATCTCGTTTGTAATTTAATGAAAATTTCAAGTATATTTTGTGTACTCGATTATGGAGCATATCATAATTCGTTAAACTTGAGGTCTAAATTAAACTTTATGTTTATTATGATTAGTATACTTTTATCAAAAAAATACGGTTAATGCAATTTTAATGAATCTCGTTTGTAATTTAATTAAAATTTCAAGTATATTTTGTGTACTCGATTATGGAGCATATCATAATTCGTTAAACTTGAGGTCTAAATTAAACTTTATGTTTATTATGATTAGTATACTTTTATCAACAAAATGCGGTTAATGCAATTTTAATGAATCTCGTTTGTAATATTGTAATGTTTTTTTAATAAAAATATACTATTCATCACAAATATAAAGTTTAATTTAGACCTCAAGTTAAACGAACTATGAGTTACCCCATAATCGAGTATTACAAAATATACATGAAATTTAAATTAAATTACAAACGAGATTCATTCAAACTGCTTAAAGCACGTTTTTTAATAAAAATTAACTATTCATTACAAATATAAAGTTTAATTTAGACCTCAAGTTAAACGAACTATGAGTTACCTCATAATCGAGTATCACAAAATATACTTGAAATTTAAATTAAATTACAAACGAGATTCATTCAAACTGCTTAAAGCACGTTTTTTAATAAAAATATACTATTCATCACAAATATAAAGTTTCATTTAGACCTTAAGTTAAACGAACTATGAGTTACCCCATAATCGAGTATCACAAAATATACATGAAATTTAAATTAAATTACAAAAGAGATTCATTCAAACTGATTAAAGCACGTTTTTTAATAAAAATATACTATTTATTACAAATATAAAGTTTTATAAAGACCTTAAGTTAAACGAACTATGAGTTACCCCATAATCGAGTATCACAAAATATACATGAAATTTAAATTAAATTACAAACGAGATTCATTCAAACTGCTTAAAGCACGTTTTTTAATAAAAATATACTATTCATTACAAATATAAAGTTTCATTTAGACCTTAAGTTAAACGAACTATGAGTTACCCCATAATCGAGTATCACAAAATATACTTGAAATTTAAATTAAATTACAAACGAAATTCATTCAAACTGCTTAAAGCACGTTTTTTTAATAAAAATATACTATTCATTACAAATATAAAGTTTCATTTAGACCTCAAGTTAAACAAACAATGAGTTACCCCATAATCGAGTATCACAAAATATACTTGAAATTTAAATAAAATTACAAACGAAATTCATTCAAACTGCTTAAAGCACGTTTTTTAATAAAAATATACTATTCATTACAAATATAAAGTTTCATTTAGACCTTAAGTTAATCGAACTATGAGTTACCCCATAATCGAGTATCACAAACTATACTTGAAATTTAAATTAAATTACAAACGAGATTCATTCAAACTGCTTAAAGCACGTTTTTTTTTAATAAAAGTATACTATTCATTATAAATATAAAGTTTAATTTAGACCTCAAGTTAAACGAACTATGAGTTACCACATAATCAAGTATCACAAACTATACTTGAAATTTAAATTTAATTACAACAAAAAAGTAAGTTGAAGTGTTAATTATAGAATTATACCAGAATGTCTACTACAAAATTGTATCATTTGTAGTACGCAAAACACAGGATACATACTATAAAACATAAAACTTTAATTTGAATTTAAATATTGTAATATTTAATATTGAGTCGAAAATAAACACCAAAATTAAATAGTTAAAAAAAGACCTTTCGTTACCATGATAATGCATACAATTTGTAGAACTTTATGTGGACTAAAACTAGAAACAATCACATAAACCAGCGCAACAATATGGTAATTAATGATTAAGTATTATTAAGACTTGATTGTAATTTAAAATTAAAATTCTTTTATACTCAGCAGTAATTTATTTAAGAGCATATATTATTCATATATGTTTGTATCTGTTAGTTTAATTAAGACACACCTTATCCAACACTTTTTATGTACATAGAATTAGTCTTATTTGAAACAAATTTAATAATTGATAATCCTAAAGACGATATCCATGTACAACTAAAGTGTAAGTAAAAATTACTAAGTTTTTTCTGTATGAGACTCAGGGTCATGACGTAATAATTGTAAATAGGTAAAAATAAAAAATATCACAAAATTACCTGAAAAATTGTGGACAAAAACGGTATTTTGTAAGTGTCTTATTTAAAAGATGTCCAAACTTTATTTATACAATTTAAGACGTAAATACTTACTTATGTAACTGAAAAATTTTAACTTAGTTTCTGTCTAAGTGGCATAAACCTTTTACATTCAGTGTTCCTTATATACTACTTAGATAAAGTATATGGTTCTGTTCCATTAAGAATGCAATGTACCAATATTGGTAAAGCATTTTGCACAACCATTGTTTTTTTTCTTTCAAGCCTAACGACGCTTAAATCTCAGTAAGTAATCTACTAGTGTAATTCAAACAAATGATATACATTGGGATTAATTATTGGGAACTGTAAATTGGGATTAATTAAATGAAAAAACAGTTAAGAGTCTAAAGTACACATAAATACTAAACTAAGAATTTGTTTGCTGTTATGAGACTTGGTAACTTGAATTGATATAACTTTTTGAAATGCAGTAGAATGATACTGATAAAGTAAATTACAACGTAAAACTGTTGAGTAATTTGAATTACTTAAAGGTATACACTATTAAACATTTCACTATAAATCGAACATATCTGTTAATAACACTAAAACTCAGTCTTTACTTAACTTTGAGCTATAAGTAGAACTAACTTACTTAAAAACATACAATACAAACAAAACAATGTTTAAATAATAACATAAATGAGATAGAAGACTTTTATAGGTAAACTAACTAGTATGTGCAAAATACAATAGAATGATACTGTTAAATCAAATTACAGTAAGTGAAGTGTTATATATAGAATAATAAATTGTTCATAAATAAATAATACATGTTAAAATCCAGTTTATAATGCTTGTTGATTTGTGTAGAACTTATTTATAAAACAACACATCAAACTAGTATTTAAGAGAACCCTTAATTACAATAAATATATGAGTAGACATTTATTAGGACACTAAAATTTAGCTATATAAAGGACAAACTATATTAACACGTATCAAAATACTAATGAAATTGTTAGTCAAAGTAATTTGTTTTATAAACTTTTAAAGAACTAATTACATCAATATACTTTATAAGAAAGTAATTTTTGTCTAAAGACCATACCAACTGTAGTCATTGAAATTTATGCAAATTTTTATGCTATAAAATTGAATGATAATGAACAAGTATAACTTTTTTTCGGAAGATTTTTCTATTTATTTTAAACTTGCCAATAATTAAAAATAAACATTTCCATCGTTTCTGGCGGAAAGTTTCATGCGAAAAAACACCAAAAAAATTATCAAAACGATAAAAATTAAGATTTATTTCACGATACTTTCTTATGGCAATTTTGAGCCGGAAAATTAATTTTATCACGTGGTTTCTCTTCTCTCGCTTTGAAAATTTTAAGCTTGTTTTAAACTTTTGGCTATAACTTTTTTAAACTTTGTTTTATTTTAGAATAGATTTTACTATCGTTTTCAGCACAAAATTCTGCTTAAAAAACACCAAACACTTTATAAAAATGATGAAAAATAGACAAAATGAAAGCTTTGAATTTGAACTATTTAGTTTTTGAACACGTTTCAAACTTGTATGCTTTTGTATGATATGAGTTAGAAATTGAAACACATAGCAGGCACTAGTATCTTCATAACAAATATCACTGCTATATTTCTTATTTCCGCTTTAAACCTTCATTTTAGTTCAAAGATTTACATTTTTAACCATTAACTAACTGCTTAAACAAAAAGAATTCTACAAGAGTCTAAAATTAAGTCGTGTTGCTAATACTATTACATTAAGCTTGTGATTAATTAGTGAAGTTTTTTCTCAATAACTTTTTGTAGAAACTTATTGATTTGTGTACTTATTATTAAAACAATACTTCACTCTAGTATACTTAGTTGCAATAAGTACGTGAATAAACATTTATGCAGACATTAATGCCCAGCTTAACTTCACAACTCACTATTATCAATTTGGTCGTTATTTTGTACAATAACTTATTTTTACATGACTTAAGTTTAGCATTATTTCTTAATTTAACAGTTTAATACACATAAAACAATTAAGTTTCGACATAAACACAAAAACAGTTCATCAAGTTTATAAATAAGTGTACATACTTCTTAATACTTGACAATTTTTTTTCAAGTGTGCACTGACAAACTTATCTATAAGACTTGACTGTGTATAGTCAAATAACTTGCTAATGTAAACTTTTAATACTTTTGAGTAGTATTGTTCACTTAGATAATCTGTTCAAAACTGTAATAAATTCAAGTTATTCAAAAGTAGTTAGACACTTGTTTAGTTTTGAGTGGGTCTTTTAATAAACTCTTAATATTGTAACACAATGAACTGTTGAAAACTTAGAAAGATGAACTATCATCAATTCATAATACTGTGTTGTTTAAACTATATACAAAAACCTGCACATTTTACTTATCATCTAACTTACATAAAAACTAAGCTAAAATCTATCATAATCCTTAAAATTTTATCATTCTTCAAAAGTTAATATGTGTGAACTTGTTGCTGTATATAGTTTTTAACTAAAGTTATTTCCTTATATCATGGTTATTTCAGTATTGTTTTTCTAGTTTAACAAAAGTATAATTATATCTTTTTATACACAAAAACTATTTTATGTTTGTCATTTAAAAAAACAATGATAAAACTAACAATTTAATCTAATGTTATCTTACTTAATATTTAAGCTAACAGCTATTATTTGCATTGATAGTTATTTAAATCTAGTTTATAAAGCTTGTTGATTTGTGTAGTAATTGTTTATAAAAAAACACTTCAAACTAGTAGTAAAGAGAACCGTAAGTTGCAATAAATATGTGAGTAAACATTTTTTAGGACACTAAAGTTTAACTTTACAAACTATATTAACACGTATCAAAATACTAATGAAACTATGAGTCAAAGTAAAAATTATTTTATAAACTGTTAAACAACTAATTACATTAATATACTTTATAAAAATGTAGTTTTTGTCTAAAGACAAAACCAACTGTAGTCATTGAAATTTATGCAAAATTTTATGCTATAAAATTGAATGATAATGAACAACTAAAACTTATTTTTAGAATTTATTTTCTTTTCTTTTTAAACTTGCCAATACTTAAAAATAAACATTTCCATGGTTTCAGGCGGAAAAATTCATGCGAAAAAACACCAAAAAAATTATCAAAACGATAAAAAATAAGGTTTTTAACATTTAATATTCACAATACTTTCTTATGGCGAATTTAAGCAGAAATTTTGTTTTATCACGTGGTCTCTCTTCATTTATTTTTAAAACTTTAACCTAGTTTTGAACTTCTAACTTGTTTTTTTAAACCTTGTTTTTTTTTGCAAAACTAAATTTTATTTTCATGTCGAGCACGAAATTCTACTTCAAAAAACATTTTCTTCTTTACATCTTTTAAAGGTGGTTGAAGTTTTGTTTGAGTACTTTTTTATTGTGCAGCATTTTCAAATGCAAGTATACATTTGAGTAAAAGTATATGTTAGATTGAGCTGATTTAGTATCCATTTTTACTTTAACATTGGATATTGCACAGATAATAAAGGCTAGACCAACTGCTTTTTTTTCGTTGTTTACATAAGATTTATCATTTTTTAAGCTTAAAATAATATGCAATTAAATAACTATGTTTATATTTAGTAAGCAACTAGGTAGAATTAAAGTTTTTTAAAGCAAGTATAACGTTTTGAATGAAATTGTTTTACGTTTGATTAACTTTTTATTAACTTTTATTTACTTTTTTGTTAACTTTTTATTAACTCACAACTTTTTTCCAATAGTCATTTCAGACTTTTTGGACTATATTTCGAACAAATTCTAAAACATAAGCAACTTAACAGTTTGTTTTTTTTTCTGACGTGTTAAATAATAACTTTTACTAACTTCCCTTTTAAAACCTTTAATTTTATTTGAATTTTTAGTGAGATTTTTTAGTTATTTCAACTTAATCTTTGTCAGATTCTTTCTAAATTGGAGGTTTCGTTTTTTTAACTTCAGTCGAATTGTTGTTAGTTGTTGGAAACGTTTTGATCGTGGTAGTTATTCGGAAGACTAAATGATTTATACATAGCTAATACGTTTATAAAACTTTTATATCTGTCCTTGATATCATTTGGTCTTCGTTACGGGTTTTTGTATTTGGTTTTGTTAGTTATGTTTATCTTGTACCAAGTGCTGGTATGAAAAGTATACGTTTTTATCTGTAAGCGTATTTTTTTGAGTTTTTATTAAGTACTATTAAGTTTAAAATCTTAATTTGTTTTGGTTTAGCCCCTTTGTTGTTTCAAATACCTTTCAAACTTGTATCTGTTTGCATGTTGTGAGTTAGAAACAATTAGCAAATACTAGTATTCAAACTATGTTCATAACAAATAGAATTTGTATAAACAAATAGATATTAAATAGAACCTTTTGTAATAAGTGTGTGAAAAAATGTTTATCCACACACTAAGGTTTAGCTTAAGTTTCCAAACTATATTAAAATATATCAAAACACCAATGAAACTGTTAGGCAAAGTAAAAAATCTTTGATAAATTTTTAATGAACTACTTACATTCGAGGTCAACGAACAAATATATTTATTGAAATATACAAACACTTTTACTTTATTTATTCAACAAACAAAACTCAAACAAGTTGATTATTTTAACACAATACTTCAACTAGTTTTTAATTTATTTATAATTTTTAGGTTTGTTTTTGTAAACTTCCATTAGTTTAAATATTCAACTCCATAAAAATTTCGAGACAATTGCATTTATATTAACAACAGCGAGTTTAACTAATAGATAGAACCAAGCTTTATCTGGAAACTAGACTGAACTGTAAACATGAAAGTTTATGCAAATTTTCAAGCATCAAAATTCAATAAAAATGAACATTTAACTATTTTTTTAACTTGCCTATACTCAAAAACTAATGTCTCGATCTTTTCGGCCACAAAATTTTGTGCAAAAAAAGAACCAAAAACTTTATGTGAAGGATAAAAAACCAGAATTGTTAGAACAAGTGCGTTAACATTTTTCATGAATAAAACAATACTATTTAGCTTTTAGTCTTATAATTTTCAGATTGTGATTAGTTCAACTTGCACAATACTTTATTTGCTTAGATCAATAAGTCCAATACAATCTAAAGTCTTTACTTTCTAATAAACCCATATAATTCAATTAATAATATACAATTCAATGTTAACAAGTATTATAAATTGTTATGTCTAACTGTGATTAAACTAGAGTAATGCCATAAATAACTTTTAATTGACCTTTATAAGCAAAAAACCTAAGATATGATTGAATACTTAACTGGTAATTTATTTACGAGACACACTTAGTTTTGAATATTATGTAGTAACATAATTAGTTGAGTTACAATACAATGATATTGATAAACATAATTAAAAAGTAAGCTGAATTGTTATTTATAGAATAATACCAGAATTGTCTACTACAAAATTGTATCATTTGTAGTACGCAAAACACAGGATACATACTATAAAACATAAAACTTTACTTTCAATTCAAATGTTGTAATATTTAATAATGAGTCGAAAACAAACACCAAAATTAAATAGACAAAAAAAGACCTTTCGTTTTTATGACAATGCATACAATTTGTAGAACTTTGTGTGGACAACTTAAGACGTTTATTATTGAAAAATTTACTTGATTTACTTGATAAAACAGTTTAATCTTTTAAATTTATAGTTAAATACACATGTTGTTTGTGATATGAAACTAGAAACAATCACATAAACCAGCGCAACAATATGATAATTAAATATTAAGATTTGATTGTAATTTAAAAATTAAATTCCTTTATACGCAACAGTAAAATATTTAAGATCTAGTTGCCATATATGTTTGTATCTGTTAGTTTAATTAAGATACACCTTATCCAATACTTATTATGTACATACAATTAGTCTTACTTGAAACAAATTTAATAATTTATGATCCAAAAGATATGTCCATATACAACTAATGTGTAAGTAAAAATTACTAATTACTAAGTTTATACTGTATGAGACTACAGGGTAATGACGTAATAATTGTAAATATGCAAAAATAAAAAATATTACAAAATTACCTGAAAAATTGTGGACATAAACGGTATTTTGAAAGTGTCTAATTTAAAAGATGTCCAGACATTAGTTATACAATTTAAGACGTAAATACTTACTTATGTAAATTGAAAATTTTAGCTTAGTTTAACCATTGTTTTTCATTTTGAAGCCTAACGACGCTTAAATCTCAGTAAGTAATCTACTAGTGTAACTCAAACAAATGATGCAGGAACTGATTCATAGAGTATCCGGCACTTAAGTAGTGTAAATTGGGATTAGTTAAGTTATTATTTTCCAATAAGGGGTAAAACATGAAAAAAGCTGGTCTAAAGTATAATTAAACACTAAACTAAGAATTTATTTGCTGTTTATGAGACTTGGTAACTTGAATTAATATAACTTTTCGAATTGAAATAGAATGATACTGATAAAGTAAACTACAACATAAAACTGTTGTGTTACTTTTTAGTATTCGAATTACTTATAGGTATATACTATTAAAAATTTCACTTTTAAATTAAACATATCTGTTAATAACACTAAAACTCAGTTCAGTCTTTACTTTGAGCTATAAATAGAGTTAAATTACTTAAGGACACACAGTACAAACAAAACAAATAAGCTAAGGCTTGTTTAAATAACAACATTAATTAGATAGAAGACTTTTATAGGTAAACTAACTGGTATGTACAACTAGTAAATTTATGAGACAAATTACAATAGATTAATGTTAACAAATCAAATTACAATAAGTGAAGTGTTATATATAGAATAATAAATTGATTGTCTACTCCAAAACTATACCATTTGGAGTACTACATCAATGTTATATACTATAAAACATGTAACTTTACTGTAATTCAGATGTTTTTAATATCAATCATACATATGGATACTCACAAGTGTATAAGAGAAAAATAACATACTAAAAGAACTTGCGTAACTACTCGTACATCAAACAAAAAACTAATTAGGTGCCGACCAGCATAAGGACGCGGCCTAAAGGACGGCTTTCGTTATTTGTGCAAAAGTCCCTGGAGCAAGAGTTCTCGAAGAGAACTCGCAGCGGAAGGGACTTTTGCACAAATAACGAAAGCTGTCCGCTACCACTTTAACTCAAAACCCAACTACTTCTTAGAGCTCAGTACCACACTTTTATCTGGTTTGGCTGTCAGGCTTACTAACTGGGCTCCAAGCGTAATTAGGTTTTTAAGAAAAAATGGTTGGGAGTAAAAGTGAAAAATTTTTCGCCGGCTCCGCCGGCGAAATGCCTTCAAAATAATTTTTTTTATCAATCTCAAAAATTTTCACGCCCATTTTCGATTTAGGGAATTCCCCCTAATGTGAAAATTTGTGTGGGGGGCCTTAGTAATTTAGTGCGTACCTTATGCGTGTGCGTATTTCTTAGATCGCGTACCTTACAGACATTAAAAATCACTTTAACGCATTGTAACCATACTACCTGATGTCAAATCATTTTCGTTCATTTTTAAAATCCTTAACTACTTGCATCTTAAATAGTTCTAAGGTCCGGCTGCAGTTCTAACGTCGCTTCTGATTGGCTAATATATTACTTGTTTACTTAGGTTAGGGAAAGGTTTTATATTAAAATTTTGGTTAGGTGGTTAAGGGTGTACATGCTTTTAATATTCTGCTGAATTATCACTTTACGCGTTTGCATAATGTTATGAATGAAAACACATACAAAACCTTACAACTGCAGCCGACCCAATTAAAATATACACATTTTAGCTTAACTTACCTTATTCAATTTCTATACTTGCAACTAACATACTTAAATATAAACTACCACTGTCAGAAACTCTTCTTAAGTAGCTATTAAACAACAACATAGAATTGCTATACAATATAGTTATAAAAATATTTAACAGAAAATTCTATTTCTTTCTAACAGTTTTTGACAGTGTTTTTTGTTTAGAAAAAAATGGTTAGCACACTTGCATATTACTTATTAATTGTTTAAATAGTCTTTCTTTAGAATTTTTGTGGTTACGTTATCTAATAGTATATCATAAGTATTTATTTTGTATGGAATTTCATGTTTGTTGAGATTAAACTAGAAAGACACTTTATTTAATGCTACACATAGCATCAAGTTGAAGAAAAAATAAATGCTTGTGATATACTATTTTTTAGTGTCACTGTTTAAATTCCAAACAAAGACTATTTTGAAGTACTCTAAAAAATTAAGTTTAACATATCTGTACAACATAGTCTTTTTATCAAGATCATACATAGTCAGATAACAGTCTGGTTTTTGTCAGCTAGTTACAGTTTTCTTATCATAACTCTATCAATTATAATGGTTTTCAAAGTATTAATACACTTAAACTTTGAATTTTATTATTACTGTTAACTATAATCACTACAAGTGACTGAAACAAACCATACTCTTATCTAACTTAGTTATATAAACATATAAAAACACTAAACATCAGGCAGTTGATCAAGCTGCCTGAATGTTTTTTGTGCTCCTATGTGTTCACATGTAAAAAAATAAGTGACTTATCACAAACAATTTACACTATAGCTTTAACAGCTTAGTGGATAAAAACATAGTAATAAAACATTTACTTAAACAACTAATAACAATGTGTCTTTAAAAGTGTGCAAAGATTTAAAATTAACTACTTAATTTTCAAGCTTGTAACATTCACTAAACAAAATAACGGCTTGATTTTTACCTCTAAAACGATAATTGAACGTTTACATTGTAATTTCTTTGTAAAGATTTATAACAAATAAGTTTTGACATATAGAAAAGCTAATGAAGTTTAATAGTAACAGCTGTTATTTACTTTTGCACACTTTAGAAACTCTATAAGATATTTTATAGTGTAAAATTTTCATTGTATTTAATTCTTAGTTGTATGACATGCATTTATAAGTGCCAGGGCTGCCACTCTTTAATTTAAAAAAACTGTACTCTTTTAAACCAAATTTCATCTAAACTTGGATAAAATTAGAAACTAAGCAGCATAAGGTGTTAATGTGTTATGTACTTATACTTAATACCTATTGATTTTGAGCACTAATTTATACTAATGATATTCTTTATTTTAAAAAATAATGACAATATTTAATGAAACAACTAATTTTCAAGTATTTAATAACACCTGAGCACTACTATAAATTAAATGTTGGCAACCTTGAAAAATAATCTTATATGAAGTTAACTATCTTATTATTAAATATTTTGTATAACATATAAAGCACTTACCTCACTAAGAGCAGTAAACCAACAACAGACCTGATATCTAAATTTCCACAAGAAGGTTAGTGGCTAGAAGGATTGATATAGATGATTGCTGTGAAATTGAAATAGAGATGCCCAATTTGTTTGTGCTTAATATAAAACTTTTCAGTGCAACTATGATTGAATAGAAAGACATGATTACTAATATAATGTAGCACACTGTTAATTTGAGACTCTTTTTCAACATAAAGATAAAGACTTTTCTCTGAAATCATGAATAAAAGATAATGAATCACATGGTTAGAGTAGAAGACTGTTAATTCAAGATACTTAAAAAACATACAGACATTGTTGATTTGTTTTATGTACATTTTCTTGAAGCATAGACAGTTTAAGTTTCAACTGTTAAAGACAATGCTGATTTTTTTTCAAACCAAGTAATTGATTTTGTGTATCTGCTTTTAGTACCTTTTATTACTTAAAAAAAGACATGTAAAAAGGTAAACTCTAAAATAGTTTATGAAAGTAAAGTTTAAGTAAAAAATGACAAGAGCTGCTACCTGTAAGAAAACATTTTACAAATGAATGCTATTTCATTAAAAATTTCTGCAAACAGAAATTTTAATAATTACGTAACAAATAAAAACTAGGTGCAAAAAATTCGCTTGGTGACATTCACGAGGTCTCTCTTCTCTCGCTTTGAACGTTTTAAGCTAATTTTAAACTTTTCCCTGTATTTTTTTCAAACCTTGTTTTTTTCAAAAATAAATTTTACCATCATGTCGAGCACCGAATTCTGCTTCAAAAAACACCAAACACTTTACAAAAAGGATGAAAAATAAGCAAAATAGAACTTAAAAACTTCAAAGCTTTGAATTTAAACTGTTTGCTTTTTAAAACTTGTATCTTTTTGCATGAAAGGATTTAGAAACAATTAGCAGATACTAGTAATCGAACTATGTTCATAACGAAAATCTCTGCTATAATTTAAAACCTTTTCTTTAGTTTAAATATGCTTTTCTATTCATTGACTGCTTAAACACAACACAACTTACGTGAGTAAATATAAGCGATTAAAACAAAGGTGTGGTTTTAATTCAGTAAACTTGTGACTGATTAGTAAATTTTTCCTTATTAACATTTTATAGAAACTTGTTGGTTTGTGTACTTTTTTAAAAAGTAATACTTCACTCTAGCATTAAAGGTACCCTCAGTTGTAAAGGCATGTGAATAAAAGTTTTTAATCTTTTAATTTTGTCGTTTTTGTTTGTACAGCAGTTTATTTTTACATGACTTAAATTTAGCTCTAGTTCTTAATTTAAAAGTTTAATGTAAGTTATATCATACAATAAAAACATTTCATCAAGTTTATAGTTTAACTACTTAACACTTGACAGAAAAAGAGCTTTTATTTGATATGTACACTAAAAAACTTATCTATATGATTTGACTGTTTTTCTATTTATAGTCAAATAACTTGATAATGTAAATTTTTAGTACTTGTGAATACTATTGTTCACTATAAACTCAAGTTATTTGAATAAATACTTGTGAGCTGCAGAACAGTTGAATTAATTTAGCTCCAACAAAATCTTTTAATGAACTCTTAAATTTGTAACACAAGTGACCATAGTATTGTGTTTTTGAAATTACATGCTGTTCCTGATGGAAAAACCAACACATTTTACTTATCAGTTTTAAACTTATGTTTGAATTCAAAGTTTTGAACAAACAATTAAACGTTTAAAAATAAAACAAACATTAAATGTAAAACTGTGTAACTTGTTAACAATAATAAATGTATAACATAAGAGCATACGAACGAAGAAATTTATCAAAATACAAAAACTCTTTTACTTTATTTATTCAACAAACTTAACTCAGTTAAGTTTATTATTTTAGCACAACAATTGAACACAAATGTTTATTGATAATATTTTATTTAGGTTTGTTTTTGTAAACATTTATTAACTTAAATATTCAACTCAATAAGCATTTTTAGTCAAACATATTTAAAATAAGAACAGCAAGTTTAACTAACTGATATAAACAAGCTGAAGTAGTGTTTATCTGAAAACTAGACAGAACTGAAAATATGATAATTTATTTTTTTAGTTCCAATATTGGAACTAAAAAACTATTAACTAGCAGATACTTATAAAGTGAGCAGAAATCATACAGATTCACAGCAAGAGAAATCAGCCAATTTCAATGGCAAACTCGGACCTCGTCTCCATTCATCTCTTTCAATGTCGTACATCTCAACTTCATCTGTAGGAGTGTCAGTATCTAAACTGTATCCCCCCATCACATACAAACTTGAATTTACAACGCAGCATCCAAAACTAAAACGTGGATTGTTCATTGAAGCAACGAAACTAAATTGATTGGTTTCGCTTGAGTAAACTTCAACCGACGAATAAATACGCTCTTTTTTACCGCCACCAACAACAAAGAGTTTTTTGTCGTAAGCAACAGTGCTATGTCCAAATCGTTCAGTTAGAAGCCTCAAACTGCTTTTTTTCCATATGTTTTGTGTAATATCGAATGTTTCTATAGTGTCAAGCGATGTATCTGTGTCATTAAAACCGCCAATAGCCCAAATTTTTCCTTGAAAATAAGTCAAAGTAAATTCGCATCTTTTAGTGTTCATACTAGCAACTTCAGTCCATTCACAAGTTTCGAAACTGTATAGTTCACATTTGTCTTTAAAACAGTTATGATATCCTCCTCCAATAAAAACACATTCTGCGATAGAACACATTCCAAAGCTTATCCGTTTATTGTGCATGAAAGGAAATGTTTTTGTAGGTAATTCTTCGCTGAGAGATACAATCTCATTTTCAGCTGAATGAACATAGTCTGATCCACTATATCCGCCTATCAAAAACATTTGATCTCCTTTAATTATGGACTGATGAAGACATCTACATGTATCCAAAGTTTTAAATTGATCCCATTTACCCATGCTTGTGTCCATTTTTAAAACACAGTTTTCGTAAGATTTTTTGTCTGATTTTCCTCCGCTGACATACATATAGCTTTTAACTTCTTTGTTTTCAGCACCTAGAAAATTAAAAACAAATACAAAAAAGCTAAGCAAGCCTTTAAAAGTATAACTATAATAAAAACAAAAGATCGACAATAAAATCAGAGCAAGAGCTTTGACTTTGATTTACCGTAAAATACTGCAAATTAGTTAAAACAAGACTATTAGGCGAAAGCTTTTGGTAATGAAAACGAAATCCGTGTCTACTAAGAGCTTTGGTTTTATGATTAAAGCTTTAAAATGCAATAAATTAAAAAACATTATTATCAGTATTACGAAGTCGAAAAAACTTTTAGAACAAAAACAATTTTAATAATTTACCTTTAGTTAAATAGCTGTTTGTACTCTGAACATCGTTAACGTAATCATTTTGCTTTTCTCTTTCATTTCTTGATAGCCTTTTAATATTATTTTTTATCCGTTTTGTAGCTTTTAAATCAGCCAACAGATCGTTATTTTCTGACTTCAACTTTTCGTAATCTTTTTTCAAGCACTCCGCTTTGTTTTGAGCCTGTCTGAGCGAATTTACCAAAATTTCAAGGTATTTAGTTATTTTTTTGTTGTTTTCTTGCAACGCCTTGTTTTCAACTTCAAGTTCGACAGATTTTATCAGTATTAAATCACTCATTTTTTCATCGATTACGTGTAGTTCTTTCATATTGTTTTCAATTTTATTTAGAAGTCCTTCATGTAGTAAATTTGTATTCAAACATATGCTCATGTTGTAATCTAAAGCTTTCTTAGTTCCACTAAGAACTTCATTCACTTTTTCATTATCAATCCCTTCAAAAAATTCTGATTTTAAAGCTAAAATAAAATCAAATACCATAACAAAATAAATTTAAGAATTTTATATTGAGAATAATTTCTACTTGACACAATTCAAAATTCATTTCTTTTATAAAGTTTTAAAACAAAAACTACTGATCTACTGGACACGCTACTAGGTTTAAAACAGAATTTGATTTTTAAACTTAATAAATACTGTTTCCAAATGCTGTTTAATTAAATTGCAATTGGTTAAGATACTTAAGATATTTAAAAGTAACTTACGCTAAATTTCGGTAAAATGAGTATTCAAAGTCTAGAATTTTAGTTAAGTTACTGTAAAAATATTTTTTAATAATCAGTAATATAATATATATAAGACATAAACAAAGATATATTAATGATACATTCAGGGTTATGCGAATAAACTTTTTATCAATTAAAGCTTTTACAACAATAAGAAAATGCTAAGAAAACTGTGAATTTTATTAGTAAAAGTGTTTAAAACTGTAGATTTTAAATACTTAACAGTTCTTTTTGATCTTATGTGTTATCAGTGGTTATTTTGCATTGAATTTAATTATAATATCGGTTTATATTGACTTAAAAACTTAAATACTTTCAAACTTATTCATCTAGACTTTATTATAAATTAACGATCCTGATTCTGTTTAAAACCATAAGTTTAACATAAACTATCAAATTATTAAAATAATAGCAAATAAACAAACCTTTACTAATTACTGCTTCAATATTGTTGATAGCATCTTCACAAGTAGTTACATCAATTTCATTTTCTTTAACCTCTGACTTTTCCTCTTCAATAGTTTCTTCTTCTTCATTAAACAATATCCTTATCTCAGCAATCAACCCACCTTTTGTTAATTTTAGCTTACTGATTTTTTCATGCAAGTTTTTAATTTCTTTCTGGAAACCTCTCAATAACACTTTATACAAGCTGTAGCCTTTACGGTTGGTTTTGTAAGTTTCCTTTAGACGGGTATTTTCTTTCTCTAACTTCTTAATGATTTTTACCATGGCCATCCTTTTGTCTGCTTCATACTCAACAACTTTATCAAAGAAGCTCAAAGTATCATTTGAACAGTCACTGTAGTCAAGTTCTTTAATCACATCAAAGTGAGCTTTAATTGTTTCTTCTTCCTGTAATTCTTCCCTACAAATTGGACATGTTTTACTTACACTTTTTACTGCGTTTGATATGCAGTCACTGTGGAAAGTATGACCACAAGGTGTAACATGAACTTCCGTGTCTACTTTGAGTAATCTATCAAGGCATATACTGCATTCGTACTCCATTATTACTTTTATTTATAAAATAACAAAACTTTAAAATCTGTTTGAAATGATAAATAGATACTTTTACGTTTACTTTCTAAGTTTTAATAATAATAAAATGAAAGAAACTTATGAAAATTTTGACAATTTTATTAAAAAAATATAAAACAAATTGATTTTGTTAAATATTATAACAAAACTTTTAATATCATATTTTTTGTCAAAACCTTAAATCTAGTTTGCTTCATAATTAAAAGCTGTACTTTTCTTTGAGATGAGGTAAAAAAATGCCTAGTCTTATAAACATATTTTAGACCCGTTTATGTCCTCTAGGTGTTTAATGGTAAAATGCTCTGCAAGATGGTTGTAAGACTAGTATGCATAGAATGTATTTCATTGTGCAAAGAATTTTTTAACAATTTTTATTTTTCTTATCTTATTATAAAAAGGTAATCCGAACAAATATTAAAAATGTACTTAGCTAGTGATATATACATCAAGCCAGTATATCTTCAAGCTAATCAGAATCTGTGTACACCAAACTACAAAACATAAATTGGGTCCCTATGATAAAATTTTAAAAAGCGCCGCTAGTGATAGGACTACGTAAAATAGTTTTTTTTAAATATTTCTTATTAAAAATGATGTTTTTGAAGCTTTATGTTAATGAGATATGTTTTCATTGAACCCACTAGCGGCGCTAATATATTATTACTAAGTTTATATTTACGTGCAAACCTTTTTATAACACAAGCTGAAATTTATTATTTCATTCTATTTTTAAATGAACCTTTTTATTTGGTTTACCTTATTTTTACAATTAAATTTTAGTTATATGGCTTTGTCTTCCATACTTATTAATTGAACTCTAATCCGCAATCACCTCAAAATCCCCAGTACAGTATTCTAAAAATATTTTATACAATATTAACTACATACTTAACCCAGTTCTTTATTTTTTACTTTGTGAGTATTATCTTCTTTACAAATGATATTAAACAAATATAAAAATGAGAACAAAAAAAACAAAAACGAATTAAAAACAGCTTAATTCGAAATAATGTATATCTTTTTATCTCTGTACAGTTGATGCTAAAATTTTTTCTAAACATAGACTGAATTTTTGAATTTCAAGATAAGTTTAGGGTTGTAACTGATTGTCACTTTTTTCTAGTAAAAAAATAAAAACTAAAATTTTAACTATACTTTCTTATGAAGTTGTTAAAAATAAGTATGTACTGTATTTAAGATTTTAACTTGGTTTAGTAATTTAGTTTAGTCACTCTTTTAAGCAAAAATCAATTCTGGTTGACCAAAAACCAGTTTGTAATTCTTTAAGCTAGTTTAAACTAGAAAAATATAATTCTGTTGATCTAAAACTTAATAACAAATTGTTAAAGGTTAAACTAATCTAACATCAATTAACTCAACAAATAATCAATAGAAAATATAGTCTAACATTCAGAAAAATATCAACCTAGTCTAAATTTTTCAATAATATTCGAACAATTATGTGTCAGCATAAGTTTTTCAAAAAAAAATTACTGTGCCTAAGTCTCCAAACTTTTAAAATAGCATTAAAGTTATTCTGAATAGTTTGAGTGTGTGAAAACTCTGTTTTTAAACAACTAAGTTTTATTATTGCTTTGTAATCTAGTATTATCAATATCAACAAATATCAATAATTGTGCTGACGATAAAGATTGGTTTTACACAGTAAATCATGATATTTTACTGTAAGTATTTAAAACTTGATAATGTGATGATTTTTGATTTTAACTTAGTTTAATAAAAGAAGTTAGATTAAAATTAGAAATCTAGTAATTAAAAAATTTAGACTACAAAAAAAAGTTAAAATGACAATCTAATTATTTGAAATAATGATAAATCTAATTGTACTGTCACCAAAAAAAAATGTTTTTATTATTTAGTCAAACATTGAAAGTAAAGTTGGTTAATAAAGTTTGACAGTGTTGTAATCATTTTAGTCAAAACTGTTCTGATGATTAGAAACTGTCTTGAATGACTTTGAACTGACCAGTAGTCATCCAGGATTATTTTTCTTTCATCAATTTAAAATTTTTCAAAGGCAAGAAGAACCAAGCTCTTCAGCAAAAATTACAACAAAGTAATAAAATATTGAAACTAAACCAACTACATCTCAATTAAAAGGTAGAAAAGCTGATCTGAAATCTCAAAAATATATTTAGATAAAAAAACCTCTCTGAGCAAACCGGAGTTTTGAAAACAAATTTAAAACTTATTTAGTTATCCTGTGTCATTCTGAGATTCTAAAAAGTTACAAAGTTTCCAGGATTATTCTGATTTTGTGGCAACCTTTTTAGTTACCTGAAATATCATAGTTATAACAGACAGATTATTTTAAACATTTATTTTAAGGCAAAAAATGATGTTAATTAAAATTTAAAAATAGCCTTAAATTCAAAATAAAAATTCTCAACTAACATGAACATTTTTTAAAATCCTTATGTGTTAAAGTTTTAATAAGAATATCAAAAGACCTTTAAGTACCTTTATTTTTGCAATTACTAAATAGAAAGTTTGGGAAACCCTGGTTTACCTATAGTATTTTTTCTCTTGAAAATTTTTGAATCATTGCAGAACTAATTTTTATATAGGCTTAAATTTATTATGAATTTATTATAATTTAGCTTTTATAACTCATAAAGTAATTTATTCTTTACAATAAGAGCTCTAAAGGTTAAGAGCAGGTAAGTATAACAGGACAATTTTATTCCAGAGTAAACTGTTTTATACTAATAAAATTTAGAAATTATATGATTATAATTGTCTTATTATGGTTTAAAACAGTTCCTCCTACCACAGGGTTGCCATTCTTTAAGGCAAATAGATTATTTGATTTACGAAACTAAACTAACGTTTATAAATTAAGACTTAGGTGTTTTCAGTTTGTTCAATAATTTAAACAACTATGTCGATAAAAATTTTGAAAATCTACTACTGACCAAGTAGTATGAAAAGTAAATAACCTCATTAATTATAAATAAATATCAAACAAAATAATAATCATTATTGAAACATAACTAAACATCAAGATAGAGAATAGTTTACATCTTAAATTAATTGCTTATAGTGTTGTTTTTTATAGAAACCTTCTTTTATGAATTTTCACAGATCTTATTTTCATTTAGGCTTTGAATTACTAAACATTTATTAATTTTTTTTGTTATAACATTAAAAGAAAGTTATTTTTACAAACAGTGCTGTACACGTTAGGTGCAAGTAAGTTTAATATTTTTTTTATATCTAGAATTAATTTTTTTATAATTTTTATATTTCATAAGCTATTTATAACGCAATTTTAATGAATCTCGTTTGTAATTTAATGAAAATTTCAAGTATATTTTGGGTACTCGATTATGGAGCATATCATAATTCGTTAAACTTGAGGTCTAAATTAAACTTTATGTTTATCATAATTAGTATACTTTTATCAACAAAATACGGTTAATGCAATTTTAGTGAATCTCGTTTGTAATTTAATTAAAATTTAAAGTATACTTTGTGTACTCGATTATGGAGCATATCATAATTCGTTAAACTTGAGGTCTAAATTAAACTTTATGTTTATTATGATTAGTATACTTTTATCAACAAAATGCGGTTAATGCAATTTTAATGAATCTCGTTTGTAATATTGTAATGTTTTTTTAATAAAAATATACTATTCATCACAAATATAAAGTTTAATTTAGACCTCAAGTTAAACGAACTATGAGTTACCCCATAATCGAGTATTACAAAATATACATGAAATTTAAATTAAATTACAAACGAGATTCATTCAAACTGCTTAAAGCACGTTTTTTAATAAAAATTAACTATTCATTACAAATATAAAGTTTAATTTAGACCTCAAGTTAAACGAACTATGAGTTACCCCATAATCGAGTATCACAAAATATACTTGAAATTTAAATTAAATTACAAACGAGATTCATTCAAACTGCTTAAAGCACGTTTTTTAATAAAAATATACTATTCATCACAAATATAAAGTTTCATTTAGACCTTAAGTTAAACGAACTATGAGTTACCCCATAATCGAGTATCACAAAATATACATGAAATTTAAATTAGATTACAAAAGAGATTCATTCAAACTGCTTAAAGCACGTTTTTTAATAAAAATATACTATTTATTACAAGTATAAAGTTTTATAAAGACCTTAAGTTAAACGAACTATGAGTTACCCCATAATCGAGTATCACAAAATATACATGAAATTTAAATTAAATTACAAACAAAATTCATTCAAACTGCTTAAAGCACGTTTTTTAATAAAAATATACTATTCATTACAAATATAAAGTTTCATTTAGACCTTAAGTTAAACGAACTATGAGTTACCCCATAATCGAGTATCACAAAATATACTTGAAATTTAAATTAAATTACAAACGAAATTCATTCAAACTGCTTAAAGCACGTTTTTTTAATAAAAATATACTATTCATTACAAATATAAAGTTTCATTTAGACCTCAAGTTAAACAAACAATGAGTTACCCCATAATCGAGTATCACAAAATATACTTGAAATTTAAATAAAATTACAAACGAAATTCATTCAAACTGCTTAAAGCACGTTTTTTAATAAAAATATACTATTCATTACAAATATAAAGTTTCATTTAGACCTTAAGTTAATCGAACTACGAGTTACCCCATAATCGAGTATCACAAACTATACTTGAAATTTAAATTAAATTACAAACGAGATTCATTCAAACTGCTTAAAGCACGTTTTTTTTAATAAAAGTATACTATTCATTATAAATATAAAGTTTAATTAGACCTCAAGTTAAACGAACTATGAGTTACCACATAATCAAGTATCACAAACTATACTTGAAATTTAAATTTAATTACAACAAAAAAGTAAGTTGAAGTGTTAATTATAGAATAATACCAGAATGTCTACTACAAAATTGTATCATTTGTAGTACACAAAACACAGGATACATACTATAAAACATAAAACTTTAATTTGAATTTAAATATTGTAATATTTAATATTGAGTCGAAAATAAACACCAAAATTAAATAGTTAAAAAAAGACCTTTCGTTACCATGATAATGCATACAATTTGTAGAACTTTATGTGGACTAAAACTAGAAACAATCACATAAACCAGCGCAACAATATGATAATTAATGATTAAGTATTATTAAGACTTGATTGTAATTTAAAATTAAAATTCTTTTATACGCAGCAGTAATTTATTTAAGAGCATATATTGTTCATATATGTTTGTATCTGTTAGTTTAATTAAGACACACCTTATCCAACACTTTTTATGTACATAGAATTAGTCTTATTTGAAACAAATTTAATAATTGATAATCCTAAAGACGATATCCATGTACAACTAAAGTGTAAGTAAAAACTACTAAGTTTTTTCTGTATGAGACTCAGGGTCATGACGTAATAATTGTAAATAGGTAAAAATAAAAAATATCATAAAATTACCTGAAAAATTGTGGACAAAAACGGTATTTTGTAAGTGTCTTATTTAAAAGATGTCCAAACTTTATTTATACAATTTAAGACGTAAATACTTATTTATGTAACTGAAAAATTTTAACTTAGTTTCTGTCTAAGTGGCATAAACCTTTTACATTCAGTGTTCCTTATATACTACTTAGATAAAGTATATGGTTCTGTTCCATTAAGAATGCAATGTACCAATATTGGTAAAGCATTTTGCACAACCATTGTTTTTTTTCTTTCAAGCCTAACGACGCTTAAATCTCAGTAAGTAATCTACTAGTGTAATTCAAACAAATGATATACATTGGGATTAATTATTGGGAACTGTAAATTGGGATTAATTAAATGAAAAAACAGTTAAGAGTCTAAAGTACACATAAATACTAAACTAAGAATTTGTTTGCTGTTATGAGACTTGGTAACTTGAATTGATATAACTTTTTGAAATGCAGTAGAATGATACTGATAAAGTAAATTACAACGTAAAACTGTTGAGTAATTTGAATTACTTAAAGGTATACACTATTAAACATTTCACTATAAATCGAACATATCTGTTAATAACACTAAAACTCAGTCTTTACTTAACTTTGAGCTATAAATAGAACTAAATTACTTAAAAACATACAATACAAACAAAACAATGTTTAAATAATAACATAAATGAGATAGAAGACTTTTATAGGTAAACTAACTAGTATGTGCAAAATACAATAGAATGATACTGTTAAATCAAATTACAGTAAGTGAAGTGTTATATATAGAATAATAAATTGTTCATTATTAAATAATACATGTTAAAATCCAGTTTATAATGCTTGTTGATTTGTGTAGAACTTATTTATAAAACAACACATCAAACTAGTATTTAAGAGAACCCTTAGTTACAATAAATATATGAGTAGACATTTATTAGGACACTAAAATTTAGCTATATAAAGGACAAACTATATTAACACGTATCAAAATACTAATGAAATTGTTAGTCAAAGTAATTTCTTTTATAAACTTTTAAAGAACTAATTACATCAATATACTTTATAAGAAAGTAATTTTTGTCTAAAGACCATACCAACTGTAGTCATTGAAATTTATGCAAATTTTTATGCTATAAAATTGAATGATAATGAACAAGTATAACTTTTTTTCGGAAGATTTTTCTATTTATTTTAAACTTGCCAATAATTAAAAATAAACATTTCCATCGTTTCTGGCGGAAAGTTTCATGCGAAAAAACACCAAAAAAATTATCAAAACGATAAAAAATTAGATTTATTTCACGATACTTTCTTATGGCAATTTTGAGCCGGAAAATTAATTTTATCACGTGGTTTCTCTTCTCTCGCTTTGAAAATTTTAAGCTTGTTTTAAACTTTTGGCTATAACTTTTTTAAACTTTGTTTTATTTTAGAATAGATTTTACTATCGTTTTCAGCACAAAATTCTGCTTAAAAAACACCAAACACTTTATAAAAATGATGAAAAATAGACAAAATGAAAGCTTTGAATTTGAACTATTTAGTTTTTGAACACGTTTCAAACTTGTATGCTTTTGTATGATATGAGTTAGAAATTGAAACACATAGCAGGCACTAGTATCTTCATAACAAATATCACTGCTATATTCCTAATTTCCGCTTTAAACCTTCATTTTAGTTCAAAGATTTACATTTTTAACCATTAACTAACTGCTTAAACAAAAAGAATTCTACAAGAGTCTAAAATTAAGTCGTGTTGCTAATACTATTACATTAAGCTTGTGATTAATTAGTGAAGTTTTTTCTCAATAACTTTTTGTAGAAACTTATTGATTTGTGTACTTATTATTAAAACAATACTTCACTCTAGTATACTTAGTTGCAATAAGTACGTGAATAAACATTTATGCAGACATTAATGCCCAGCTTAACTTCACAACTCACTATTATCAATTTGGTCGTTATTTTGTACAATAACTTATTTTTACATGACTTAAGTTTAGCATTATTTCTTAATTTAACAGTTTAATACACATAAAACAATTAAGTTTCGACATAAACACAAAAACAGTTCATCAAGTTTATAAATAAGTGTACATACTTCTTAATACTTGACAATTTTTTTTTTTCAAGTGTGCACTGACAAACTTATCTATAAGACTTGACTGTGTATAGTCAAATAACTTGCTAATGTAAACTTTTAATACTTTTGAGTAGTATTGTTCACTTAGATAATCTGTTCAAAACTGTAATAAATTCAAGTTATTCAAAAGTAGTTAGACACTTGTTTAGTTTTGAGTGGGTCTTTTAATAAACTCTTAATATTGTAACACAATGAACTGTTGAAAACTTAGAAAGATGAACTATCATCAATTCATAATACTGTGTTGTTTAAACTATATACAAAAACCTGCACATTTTACTTATCATCTAACTTACATAAAAACTAAGCTAAAATCTATCATAATCCTTAAAATTTTATCATTCTTCAAAAGTTAATATGTGTGAACTTGTTGCTGTATATAGTTTTTAACTAAAGTTATTTCCTTATATCATGGTTATTTCAGTATTGTTTTTCTAGTTTAACAAAAGTATAATTATATCTTTTTATACACAAAAACTATTTTATGTTTGTCATTTAAAAAAACAATGATAAAACTAACAATTTAATCTAATGTTATCTTACTTAATATTTAAGCTAACAGCTATTATTTGCATTGATAGTTATTTAAATCTAGTTTATAAAGCTTGTTGATTTGTGTAGTAATTGTTTATAAAAAAACACTTCAAACTAGTAGTAAAGAGAACCGTAAGTTGCAATAAATATGTGAGTAAACATTTTTTAGGACACTAAAGTTTAACTTTACAAACTATATTAACACGTATCAAAATACTAATGAAACTATGAGTCAAAGTAAAAATTATTTTATAAACTGTTAAACAACTAATTACATTAATATACTTTATAAAAATGTAGTTTTTGTCTAAAGACAAAACCAACTGTAGTCATTGAAATTTATGCAAAATTTTATGCTATAAAATTGAATGATAATGAACAACTAAAACTTATTTTTAGAATTTATTTTCTTTTCTTTTTAAACTTGCCAATACTTAAAAATAAACATTTCCATGGTTTCAGGCGGAAAAATTCATGCGAAAAAACACCAAAAAAATTATCAAAACGATAAAAAATAAGGTTTTTAACATTTAATATTCACAATACTTTCTTATGGCGAATTTAAGCAGAAATTTTGTTTTATCACGTGGTCTCTCTTCATTTATTTTTAAAACTTTAACCTAGTTTTGAACTTCTAACTTGTTTTTTTAAACCTTGTTTTTTTTTGCAAAACTAAATTTTACTTTCATGTCGAGCACGAAATTCTACTTCAAAAAACATTTTCTTCTTTACATCTTTTAAAGGTGGTTGAAGTTTTGTTTGAGTACTTTTTTATTGTGCAGCATTTTCAAATGCAAGTATACATTTGAGTAAAAGTATATGTTAGATTGAGCTGATTTAGTATCCATTTTTACTTTAACATTGGATATTGCACAGATAATAAAGGCTAGACCAACTGCTTTTTTTTCGTTGTTTACATAAGATTTATCATTTTTTAAGCTTAAAATAATATGCAATTAAATAACTATGTTTATATTTAGTAAGCAACTAGGTAGAATTAAAGTTTTTTAAAGCAAGTATAACGTTTTGAATGAAATTGTTTTACGTTTGATTAACTTTTTATTAACTTTTATTTACTTTTTTGTTAACTTTTTATTAACTCACAACTTTTTTCCAATAGTCATTTCAGACTTTTTGGACTATATTTCGAACAAATTCTAAAACATAAGCAACTTAACAGTTTGTTTTTTTTTTCTGACGTGTTAAATAATAACTTTTACTAACTTCCCTTTTAAAACCTTTAATTTTATTTGAATTTTTAATGAGATTTTTTAGTTATTTCAACTTAATCTTTGTCAGATTCTTTCTAAATTGGAGGTTTCGTTTTTTTAACTTCAGTCGAATTGTTGTTAGTTGTTGGAAACGTTTTGATCGTGGTAGTTATTCGGAAGACTAAATGATTTATACATAGCTAATACGTTTATAAAACTTTTATATCTGTCCTTGATATCATTTGGTCTTCGTTACGGGTTTTTGTATTTGGTTTTGTTAGTTATGTTTATCTTGTACCAAGTGCTGGTATGAAAAGTATACGTTTTTATCTGTAAGCGTATTTTTTTGAGTTTTTATTAAGTACTATTAAGTTTAAAATCTTAATTTGTTTTAGTTTAGCCCCTTTGTTGTTTCAAATACCTTTCAAACTTGTATCTGTTTGCATGTTGTGAGTTAGAAACAATTAGCAAATACTAGTATTCAAACTATGTTCATAACAAATAGAATTTGTATAAACAAATAGATATTAAATAGAACCTTTTGTAATAAGTGTGTGAAAAAATGTTTATCCACACACTAAGGTTTAGCTTAAGTTTCCAAACTATATTAAAATATATCAAAACACCAATGAAACTGTTAGGCAAAGTAAAAAATCTTTGATAAATTTTTAATGAACTACTTACATTCGAGGTCAACGAACAAATATATTTATTGAAATATACAAACACTTTTACTTTATTTATTCAACAAACAAAACTCAAACAAGTTGATTATTTTAACACAATACTTCAACTAGTTTTTAATTTATTTATAATTTTTAGGTTTGTTTTTGTAAACTTCCATTAGTTTAAATATTCAACTCCATAAAAATTTCGAGACAATTGCATTTATATTAACAACAGCGAGTTTAACTAATAGATAGAACCAAGCTTTATCTGGAAACTAGACTGAACTGTAAACATGAAAGTTTATGCAAATTTTCAAGCATCAAAATTCAATAAAAATGAACATTTAACTATTTTTTTAACTTGCCTATACTCAAAAACTAATGTCTCGATCTTTTCGGCCACAAAATTTTGTGCAAAAAAAGAACCAAAAACTTTATGTGAAGGATAAAAAACCAGAATTGTTAGAACAATGCGTTAACATTTTTCATGAATAAAACAATACTATTTAGCTTTTAGTCTTATAATTTTCAGATTGTGATTAGTTCAACTTGCACAATACTTTATTTGCTTAGATCAATAAGTCCAATACAATCTAAAGTCTTTACTTTCTAATAAACCCATATAATTCAATTAATAATATACAATTCAATGTTAACAAGTATTATAAATTGTTATGTCTAACTGTGATTAAACTAGAGTAATGCCATAAATAACTTTTAATTGACCTTTATAAGCAAAAAACCTAAGATATGATTGAATACTTAACTGGTAATTTATTTACGAGACACACTTAGTTTTGAATATTATGTAGTAACATAATTAGTTGAGTTACAATACAATGATATTGATAAACATAATTAAAAAGTAAGCTGAATTGTTATTTATAGAATAATACCAGAATTGTCTACTACAAAATTGTATCATTTGTAGTACGCAAAACACAGGATACATACTATAAAACATAAAACTATACTTTCAGTTCAAATGTTGTAATATTTAATAATGAGTCGAAAACAAACACCAAAATTAAATAGACAAAAAAGACCTTTCGTTTTTATGACAATGCATACAATTTGTAGAACTTTGTGTGGACAACTTAAGACGTTTATTATTGAAAAATTTACTTGATTTACTTGATAAAACAGTTTAATCTTTTAAATTTATAGTTAAATACACATGTTGTTTGTGATATGAAACTAGAAACAATCACATAAACCAGCGCAACAATATGATAATTAAATATTAAGATTTGATTGTAATTTAAAAATTAAATTCCTTTATACGCAACAGTAAAATATTTAAGATCTAGTTGCCATATATGTTTGTATCTGTTAGTTTAATTAAGATACACCTTATCCAATACTTATTATGTACATACAATTAGTCTTACTTGAAACAAATTTAATAATTTATGATCCAAAAGATATGTCCATATACAACTAATGTGTAAGTAAAAATTACTAATTACTAAGTTTATACTGTATGAGACTACAGGGTAATGACGTAATAATTGTAAATATGCAAAAATAAAAAATATTACAAAATTACCTGAAAAATTGTGGACATAAACGGTATTTTGAAAGTGTCTAATTTAAAAGATGTCCAGACATTAGTTATACAATTTAAGACGTAAATACTTACTTATGTAAATTGAAAATTTTAGCTTAGTTTAACCATTGTTTTTCATTTTAAAGCCTAACGACGCTTAAATCTCAGTAAGTAATCTACTAGTGTAACTCAAACAAATGATGCAGGAACTGATTCATAGAGTATCCGGCACTTAAGTAGTGTAAATTGGGATTAGTTAAGTTATTATTTTCCAATAAGGGGTAAAACATGAAAAAAGCTGGTCTAAAGTATAATTAAACACTAAACTAAGAATTTATTTGCTGTTTATGAGACTTATTAACTTGAATTAATATAACTTTTCGAATTGAAATAGAATGATACTGATAAAGTAAACTACAACATAAAACTGTTGTGTTACTTTTTAGTATTCGAATTACTTATAGGTATATACTATTAAAAATTTCACTTTTAAGTTAAACATATCTGTTAATAACACTAAAACTCAGTTCAGTCTTTACTTTGAGCTATAAATAGAGTTAAATTACTTAAGGACACACAGTACAAACAAAACAAATAAGCTAAGGCTTGTTTAAATAACAACATTAATTAGATAGAAGACTTTTATAGGTAAACTAACTGGTATGTACAACTAGTAAATTTATGAGACAAATTACAATAGAATAATGTTAACAAATCAAATTACAATAAGTGAAGTGTTATATATAGAATAATAAATTGATTGTCTACTCCAAAACTATACCATTTGGAGTACTACATCAATGTTATATACTATAAAACATGTAACTTTACTGTAATTCAGATGTTTTTAATATCAATCATACATATGGATACTCACAAGTGTATAAGAGAAAAGTAACATACTAAAAGAACTTGCGTAACTACTCGTACATCAAACAAAAAACTAATTAGGTGCCGACCAGCATAAGGACGCGGCCTAAAGGACGGCTTTCGTTATTTGTGCAAAAGTCCCTGGAGCAAGAGTTCTCGAAGAGAACTCGCAGCGGAAGGGACTTAAAAACAAATAACGAAAGCTGTCCGCTACCACTTTAACTCAAAACCCAACTACTTCTTAGAGCTCAGTACCACACTTTTATCTGGTTTGGCTGTCAGGCTTACTAACTGGGCTCCAAGCGTAATTAGGTTTTTAAGAAAAAATGGTTGGGAGTAAAAGTGAAAAATTTTTCGCCGGCGGAGCCGGCGAAATGCCTTCAAAATATTTTTTTTTATCAATCTCAAAAATTTTCACGCCCATTTTCGATTTAGGGAATTCCCCCTAATGTGAAAATTTGTGTGGGGGGCCTTAATAATTTAGTGCGTACCTTATGCGTGTGCGTATTTCTTAGATCGCGTACCTTACAGACATTAAAAATCACTTTAACGCATTGTAACCATACTACCTGATGTCAAATCATTTTCGTTCATTTTTAAAATCCTTAACTACTTGCATCTTAAATAGTTCTAAGGTCCGGCTGCAGTTCTAACGTCGCTTCTGATTGGCTAATATATTACTTGTTTACTTAGGTTAGGGAAAGGTTTTATATTAAAATTTTGGTTAGGTGGTTAAGGGTGTACATGCTTTTAATATTCTGCTGAATTATCACTTTACGCGTTTGCATAATGTTATGAATGAAAACACATACAAAACCTTACAACTGCAGCCGACCCAATTAAAATATACACATTTTAGCTTAACTTACCTTATTCAATTTCTATACTTGCAACTAACATACTTAAATATAAACTACCACTGTCAGAAACTCTTCTTAAGTAGCTATTAAACAACAACATAGAATTGCTATACAATATAGTTATAAAAATATTTAACAGAAAATTCTATTTCTTTCTAACAGTTTTTGACAGTGTTTTTTGTTTAGAAAAAAATGGTTAGCACAGTTGCATATTATTTATTAATTGTTTAAATAGTCTTTCTTTAGAATTTTTGTGGTTACGTTATCTAATAGTATATCATAAGTATTTATTTTGTATGGAATTTCATGTTTGTTGAGATTAAACTAGAAAGACACTTTATTTAATGCTACACATAGCATCAAGTTGAAGAAAAAATAAATGCTTGTGATATACTATTTTTTAGTGTCACTGTTTAAATTCCAAACAAAGACTATTTTGAAGTACTCTAAAAAATTAAGTTTAACATATCTGTACAACATAGTCTTTTTATCAAGATCATACATAGTCAGATAACAGTCTGGTTTTTGTCAGCTAGTTACAGTTTTTATCACAATTCTGTCAACTATAATAATTACTTAATGATTATCAATCTTATAGTATGTTTAAACATTGAACTTTATTACCACTTTTAATTATAATCACTATAACTAACTGAAACAAACCAGACTTTTATCTAACTTGGTTATATAAACATACAAAAACACCAACTAAACATAAGTCAGTTGATCATGCTGTCTAAATGTTGTTTGTGTTCTTATATGTTTATATGTAATGAAATATGTCACTTATACAGAAACATTTTACACTATTGCTTTAATTGATTAGTGGATAAAAACATAATAATAAAACATTTACTTAAAAAATTAATAACAATATGAATACCAAGGCTGCCAGTAATTGATTCAAAAATTGTACCCTTGTAAAATTCAACTTAATTTAGATATAATTAGAAACTAAGCAGCAAAAGCTGTTAATGCATTATGTACTTTACTTGATATCAATTGAGTTTGAGCACTAAATTATATTAATGATTCTTTATGTTTACAAAAACAAAAATTAATCAAGTAAGTAATTTATAAGTATTTAAAATTGAGTGTTACTGAAACATTAAGTGCTTGGCAACCTTGAAAAATAATCTTGTATGACATTTATCTATCTTAATTAAATAAGAAACTAACCTCACTAAGAGCTGCAATAGTCCAAGAACTGACTTGGTTCACCAAAATGGTTAGCAGTATTGATTAGGAATTAGAAAGATGATTGATCTAGCATCTAAATATAGATGCCATTTTGTTTCTGCTCAACATAAGACTTTTTAGTGAGTTTATGAATATAGAGTGAATCAAACAAATGAAATTTTTTCAAAATAAAGGTAAAGACTTTTCTTTAAAGTTGTGAACACGAAGATAAAAATACACATTATTTTCATAATAAACTAGAAGACTGTTGATTAAAGACAATTTTTTAACAAACAGGTAAACACCTTTCTGTGGAGTTGTGAACAAAAAGAAAAAAAAAACAAGATTACCACAATAAAGTAGAAGTCTTTTGATTTAAGACAGTTTTTCAAAATACAGGTAAACACTTTTCTGTGGAGTTGTGAACAAAAAGAAAAAAAACATGATTATCACAATAAAGTAGAAGACTGTAGATTTAAACCACTTTGACAACATACAGGTAATGACTTTTCTTTGAAATTGTGAACAAAAAGATAATTAATACCCTTGAATATCATAATAAAGTAGAAGACTCTTGATTTAAATAACTTTGACAACATGCAGATAATGTAGATTTGTTTTGTTTTCTTTTTTATTCAAGCATAAACAGTTCAAGTTTAAATTTTATTGATTTTTTTCATACTATGTCATTGTTTTTGAATTGTATGTGCTTGTACTTTGAGTACTTTTTATTACTTAAAGCAACATATAAAAGGTAAACTCTAAAAATACATATGTAAAGAAAGTTAAAGTAAAAATTTGATGGCCTACCACTTTCAAGAAAACTTTTATGAAATGAATTGCAATTTTTTAGAAATTTCTGCAAACAGATTTTTTGTATAATTACGTAATAAATAAAAACTTTGTGCAAAAAATTCACTTGGTGACATTCACGAGGCCTCTCTTCTCTCAATTTGACAGTTTTAAGCTAATTTTCAACTTTTGGCTCTAACTTTTCTAAACCTTGTTTTTTTCAAAAATAAATTTCACCATCGTTTTCAGCACAAAATTCTGCTTTAAAAAACACCAAACACTTTATTAAAACGTTAAAAAATAAGCAAATTACAACTTTAAAATTTCAAAGCTTTGAAATATACAAATTTTTGCTTTGAATACATTTCAAACTTCAATGTTTTTGCATGATCTGAGTTTTAAACAATTAGCAGGTATTAGTACTCCATTTATGTTCAAAACAAATATCTCTGCTATATTTTAAATTTCAGCTTTAAATTTTTGTATCAGCTAAAGGTTTATATTTGTAACTGTTCATTAACTGCTTTATAAAATCTGTATAAGTGAATTTAAATGTTTCAACTCTAACTTTGATTTAATACAATAACCATAAACTTGAGATTAATAGTTTAGTTTGTGTCTATTACTGTACAAACTTATTAATTTGTTAATTTGATTTTAAAATAGTGCTTCACTATAGTTATAGAGATATTATTAGTAATAAACACCTTAACAAACATTTACAAAGACATTGAGGCTTAGCTTAACTTTACACACTATGTTTAAAATATAGCAAAAAACTAATGAATCTATTGAAGAACTTTAAATAGATTGAAAAAAGCGTTTAAAGAACAAATTATATTGATATATTCTACAAACAAAAGTAGCTTTTATCTAAAAACCATACTAAATGGAGTCATGATAATTACAATTAGTTTTATATAAGCTAGTTTGACACTTACATTTCATACTTCAAAGTTAACATTAATGCAGTTGAGTAACAAATTTTTGTTTTAAACATTGATTAAACCATAAGTTTTTCAATACTTTCATTTTGATTTACTTATGTATGTTTTATCATTTTATATACCTTGCATTTTTTTCATATGACTTTTTTTGTTTTGTTTTTAACAAGTGAAGATCATTTATATCTTAATATAGTTTAATAACATTGTTTTGTTTATAATAAACTGTGAAAACAAAATATAATGGTCTACTTAAAGCTACTTAAATTGAGAACAAAATTAACTTGAAGCAAATTACAATATCATTAAAAATATGCAAATTTTTAACCAAAAAAATTGAATGATAAATGAACAAGTACAACTTTTTTTGAAATTTTTTGTCTTTTTTTTTTAAACTTGCCAATGCTTAAAAATAAACATTTCCATCGTTTTCGGCGGAAAATTTCATGCTAAAAAACCATAAAAAATTTATCAAAACGATGAAAAATAAGCAAAATGGATCTTTAAAACTTCAAAGCTTTGATTTTACACTACATGGTTGTTTCAAATACCTTTCAAACTTGTGTCTGTTTACATGATATGAGTTTTAAACAATTAGCAGGTATTAGTACTCCATTTATGTTCAAAACAAATATCTCTGCTATATTTTAAATTTCAGCTTTAAATTTTTGTATCAGCTAAAGGTTTATATTTGTAACTGTTCATTAACTGCTACCTAAATTAAATTACCTAAAATATTAACGGCAAAAACTTTAAAAAAAAATAACTATTTTTTAAATTAATTTTAGGAGGAAACAAATATGTCCACGAAGACTGCCTAATTGAATGGATTGAGAGGAAAAGGAAATTAAAAAAAGAAGAACATTTGGAACCGACATGCGATATTTGCAATACAAAGTTTTATGTCAACTATTTTATATAACTCATGAATTTATCTTTTGAAATTCACATTTTGCAAAACTAGAGTGAAATGATCATTGCCAGTAAATTAGTTTGATTTTGCGAAACTTAGTAAAAATATTTGAAATAAAATCATAATTGTGCTGACGATTAAGATTGGTTTTATACAGTAAATCAGGATATTTTACTGTAAATATTTAAAACTTGATAATGTGATGATTTTTGATTTTAACTTAGTTTGATAAAAGAAGTTAGATAAAAATCATAAATCTAGTAATTAAAAATTTTAGACTACAAAAAAAAAAGTTAAAATGACAATCTAATAATTTGAAATAATGATAAATCTAATTGTACTTTCACCAAGAAAAATGTTTTTATTATTTAGTCAAACATTGAAAGTAAAGTTTGTTAATAAAGTTTGACAGTGTTGTTATCCTTTTAGTAAAAACTGTTCTGATTGATTAGAAACTGTCTTGAATGACTTTGAACTGACCAGTAGTCACCCAGGATTATTTATCTTTCATCAATTTAAATTTTTCAAAGGCAAGGAAAACCAAGCTCTTCAACAAAAATTACAACAAAGTAATAAAGTATTGAAACTAAACCAACTACATCTCAATTAAAAGGTAGAAAAACTGACCTGAAATCTTAAAAATATATTTAGATAAAAAAAACCTCTCTGAGCAAACCGGAGTTTTGAAAAATATTTAAAACTTCTTCAGTTATCCTGTGTCATTCTGAGATTTTAAAAAGTTACAAAGTTTCCAGGATAGTTCTGATTTTGTGGCAACCTTTTTAGTTACCTGAAATAACATAGTTATAACAGACAGATTATTTTAAACATTTATTTTAAGGCAAAAAATGATGTTAATTAAAATTTAAAAATAGCCTTAAATTCAAAATAAAAAATCTAAACTAATATCAACATTTTTTAAAATCCTTAAATGTTAAAGTTTTAATAAGAATATCAAAAAACCTTTAAGTACCTTTATTTTTGCAATTACTAGATAGAAAGTTTGGGAAACCCTGATTTACATATAGTATTTTTTCTCTTGAAAATTTTTTCTTGTGAATCATTGCAGAATTAATTTTCATATAGGCTTAAATTTACTTTGAATTTATTACAATTTAGCTTTTATAACTCTTAAAGTAATTTATTCTTTACAATAAGAGCTCTAAAGGTTAAGAGCAGGTAAGTATAACAGGACAATTTTATTGCAGAGTTAACTGTTTTATACTTATAACATTTAGAAGTCTTATGTTTATAATTGTCTTATTATGATTTAAAACAGTTGCTCTTACTACACGGTTGCCATTCTTTAAGGCAAATAGATTATTTGATTTACAAAAACTAAACTAACGTTTATAAATTAAGGCTGAGTTGTTTTCAGTTTGTACAATAATTTAAACAACTATGTTGATAAAAAGTTTTAAAATCTACTACTGACCAAGTAGTATGAATACTAAATAATTCAAAAAAGAAACCAAGTTGTTAAAATAATTTTAGAAACATAAATTTCAAGAAAAAAATTTAAATCATAAAATAAAGCCTGATGTTTAAAAAACTATCCAAATTATCTTAAGTTTTGCAACAAATTGTAAAAAAAACTTGAGTTAGCCTGAGTTGTTAAGAAATTCAATAATTTTAGACTTAAAGCACTTTATTTAAAGTTGTTATTAAAATATTTTATTTTTAACAAAAAAAAACCTCTACTTGACTAAAAAAACTAGTCAGTAGAACAGCCTCTTGATTTAATAAAATTTGAAGATTAGATTTAAGATCGAATAATAAAAAAATAAACAAAAAAGTACAACATGTGTAAACAAAAGTAAAAACCTGTTTTGGTTAACCACCTAACAAACTTAAAATAGATTTTGCAATTTAGTTTATATTTTCTTTTAAATAACTTTTAATAACTTATAAATATACTGTAACAACATAGTTAACATAGAACAAAAAGTTAGGAACATGTACTTTTAAGGTGCTCCTAATACAGGGTTACAATTTTTTAAATAAAAAACAGCCAGCATTAATAAGCAATGCTTAGAATGAGTTACATTAATCTAGTAAGAGTTAGCTTGAGCTTATGAGAAAGTTTGAGTAAGAATATTATAAGTCTAATACTGGAAACCTTCTGTTTATAAAATACAAAAAAAAAATTTTACTGCAAGGAAAACAAATACTTAAAGTTATAAAACACAAAGTTTATATAAAAATATCCAAACCAGCCTGAGTTTTTCAAAAATTTATCAAAAAATCCTGAGTTGGTCTAAACAAGCCTAAGTTACCCTAAATTAAAAAAAAGTTGTTTGAACTATTCAAAGTAACTTAAAAATAAGACAGTCTTTTTATCATTTAAATTATTCTATATACCTTGTTTACATTTTTAAAGTCAATTATATAAAAAAACTAGTAAATAAGCACAAGCTTTTACAAGTGTAAAAGTTAAAAGACATTCAAGTATGTAGAGTTTTTTTATTTCTCTCCATTTTTAGGGCGGCACAAACATCAGTGAACAGTTCTATAGTGGCTCATAATCCATGCTTAAAAAGTAAAACGTAAGTGAGACTAATAGTACACAATACAAAAATCTAAATAATTATGTAATTACTCTATTATTCAAGTTATGTTATAAACTAGAAATGTGTAAAAACAAATTCTAAAATTATATTACTTTTAAGTTAGTTGGCCCTTACAAAATATTTAAAAGTATTTTTTTAAAAACTAGTACAAAAGTACTCTGTTATCTAAAAATATTTAGGATGTACCATCCCATTTAAAAACCCAGTCTTGAGACTTGCCTCTTTTTTTAGTGAACTAAATGAATAAAAACTTAAAAGTAAAAATAAAAACATGGCAGAAAAATAATATAACATGATAAAAAATGTGAAAACCTTGCTTGATACAGCTGATTTATAAATTCTATAGGTTAAAAATTTTTTTATACATATAAATTAGTTATAAACAAATAATTAAGTATAGTGATATAACTTGAAGACAAAATTAATCATTACTGAAACATAACTAAATTTCAAGATAGTGAATAGTTTACATCTTTAATTAATTGCTAATAGTGTTGTTTTTTATAGAAACCTTCTTTTATGAATTTTCACGGATCTTATTTTCATTTAGGCTTTGAATTACTAAACATTTATGAAATTTTATTGTTATAACATTCAAAGAAAGTTATTTTTACAAACAGTGCTCTACACGTTAGGTGCAAGTAAGTTTAATATTTTTTAATATCTAGAATTAATTTTTTTATAATTTTTATATTTCATAAGCTATTTATAACGCAATTTTAATGAATCTCGTTTGTAATTTAATGAAAATTTCAAGTATATTTTGTGTACTCGATTATGGAGCATATCATAATTCGTTAAACTTGAGGTCTAAATTAAACTTTATGTTTATCATGATTAGTATACTTTTATCAACAAAATACGGTTAATGCAATTTTAATGAATCTCGTTTGTAATTTAATTAAAATTTCAAGTATAATTTGTGTACTCGATTATGGAGCATATCATAATTCGTTAAACTTGAGGTCTAAATTAAACTTTATGTTTATTATGATTAGTATACTTTTATCAACAAAATACGGTTAATGCAATTTTAATGAATCTCGTTTGTAATATTGTAATGTTTTTTTAATAAAAATATACTATTCATCACAAATATAAAGTTTAATTTAGACCTCAAGTTAAACGAACTATGAGTTACCCCATAATAGAGTATTACAAAATATACATGAAATTTAAATTAAACTACAAACGAGATTCATTCAAACTGCTTAAAGCACGTTTTTTAATAAAAATTAACTATTCATTACAAATATAAAGTTTAATTTAGACCTCAAGTTAAACGAACTATGAGTTACCCCATAATCGAGTATCACAAAATATACTTGAAATTTAAATTAAATTACAAACGAGATTCATTCAAACTGCTTAAAGCACGTTTTTTAATAAAAATATACTATTCATCACAAATATAAAGTTTCATTTAGACCTTAAGTTAAACGAACTATGAGTTACCCCATAATCGAGTATCACAAAATATACATGAAATTTAAATTAAATTACAAAAGAGATTCATTCAAACTGCTTAAAGCACGTTTTTTAATAAAAATATACTATTTATTACAAATATAAAGTTTTATAAAGACCTTAAGTTAAACGAACTATGAGTTACCCCATAATCGAGTATCACAAAATATACATGAAATTTAAATTAAATTACAAACGAAATTCATTCAAACTGCTTAAAGCACGTTTTTTAATAAAAATATACTATTCATTACAAATATAAAGTTTCATTTAGACCTTAAGTTAAACGAACTATGAGTTACCCCATAATCGAGTATCACAAAATATACTTGAAATTTAAATTAAATTACAAACGAAATTCATTCAAACTGCTTAAAGCACGTTTTTTTAATAAAAATATACTATTCATTACAAATATAAAGTTTCATTTAGACCTTAAGTTAAACGAACTATGAGTTACCCCATAATCGAGTATCACAAAATATACTTGAAATTTAAATAAAATTACAAACGAAATTCATTCAAACTGCTTAAAGCACGTTTTTTAATAAAAATATACTATTCATTACAAATATAAAGTTTCATTTAGACCTTAAGTTAATCGAACTATGAGTTACCCCATAATCGAGTATCACAAACTATACTTGAAATTTAAATTAAATTACAAACGAGGTTCATTCAAACTGCTTAAAGCACGTTTTTTTTAATAAAAGTATACTATTCATTATAAATATAAAGTTTAATTTAGACCTCAAGTTAAACGAACTATGAGTTACCACATAATCAAGTATCACAAACTATACTTGAAATTTAAATTTAATTACAACAAAAAAGTAAGTTGAAGTGTTAATTATAGAATAATACCAGAATGTCTACTACAAAATTGTATCATTTGTAGTACGCAAAACACAGGATACATACTATAAAACATAAAACTTTAATTTGAATTTAAATATTGTAATATTTAATATTGAGTCGAAAATAAACACCAAAATTAAATAGTTAAAAAAAGACCTTTCGTTACCATGATAATGCATACAATTTGTAGAACTTTATGTGGACTAAAACTAGAAACAATCACATAAACCAGCGCAACAATATGATAATTAATGATTAAGTATTATTAAGACTTGATTGTAATTTAAAATTAAAATTCTTTTATACGCAGCAGTAATTTATTTAAGAGCATATATTATTCATATATGTTTGTATCTGTTAGTTTAATTAAGACACACCTTATCCAACACTTTTTATGTACATAGAATTAGTCTTATTTGAAACAAATTTAATAATTGATAATCCTAAAGACGATATCCATGTACAACTAAAGTGTAAGTAAAAATTACTAAGTTTTTTCTGTATGAGACTCAGGGTCATGACGTAATAATTGTAAATAGGTAAAAATAAAAAATATCACAAAATTACCTGAAAAATTGTGGACAAAAACGGTATTTTGTAAGTGTCTTATTTAAAAGATGTCCAAACTTTATTTATACAATTTAAGACGTAAATACTTAGTTATGTAACTGAAAAATTTTAACTTAGTTTCTGTCTAAGTGGCATAAACCTTTTACATTCAGTGTTCCTTATATACTACTTAGATAAAGTATATGGTTCTGTTCCATTAAGAATGCAATGTACCAATATTGGTAAAGCATTTTGCACAACCATTGTTTTTTTTCTTTCAAGCCTAACGACGCTTAAATCTCAGTAAGTAATCTACTAGTGTAATTCAAACAAATGATATACATTGGGATTAATTATTGGGAACTGTAAATTGGGATTAATTAAATGAAAAAACAGTTAAGAGTCTAAAGTACACATAAATACTAAACTAAGAATTTGTTTGCTGTTATGAGACTTGGTAACTTGAATTGATAAAACTTTTTGAAATGCAGTAGAATGATACTGATAAAGTAAATTACAACGTAAAACTGTTGAGTAATTTGAATTACTTAAAGGTATACACTATTAAACATTTCACTATAAATCGAACATATCTGTTAATAACACTAAAACTCAGTCTTTACTTAACTTTGAGCTATAAGTAGAACTAAATTACTTAAAAACATACAATACAAACAAAACAATGTTTAAATAATAACATAAATGAGATAGAAGACTTTTATAGGTAAACTAACTAGTATGTGCAAAATACAATAGAATGATACTGTTAAATCAAATTACAGTAAGTGAAGTGTTATATATAGAATAATAAATTGTTCATTATTAAATAATACATGTTAAAATCCAGTTTATAATGCTTGTTGATTTGTGTAGAACTTATTTATAAAACAACACATCAAACTAGTATTTAAGAGAACCCTTAGTTACAATAAATATATGAGTAGACATTTATTAGGACACTAAAATTTAGCTATATAAAGGACAAACTATATTAACACGTATCAAAATACTAATGAAATTGTTAGTCAAAGTAATTTGTTTTATAAACTTTTAAAGAACTAATTACATCAATATACTTAATAAGAAAGTAATTTTTGTCTAAAGACCATACCAACTGTAGTCATTGAAATTTATGCAAATTTTTATGCTATAAAATTGAATGATAATGAACAAGTATAACTTTTTTTCGGAAGATTTTTCTATTTATTTTAAACTTGCCAATAATTAAAAATAAACATTTCCATCGTTTCTGGCGGAAAGTTTCATGCGAAAAAACACCAAAAAAATTATCAAAACGATAAAAAATAAGATTTATTTCACGATACTTTCTTATGGCAATTTTGAGCCGGAAAATTAATTTTATCACGTGGTTTCTCTTCTCTCGCTTTGAAAATTTTAAGCTTGTTTTAAACTTTTGGCTATAACTTTTTTAAACTTTGTTTTATTTTAGAATAGATTTTACTATCGTTTTCAGCACAAAATTCTGCTTAAAAAACACCAAACACTTTATAAAAATGATGAAAAATAGACAAAGGAAAGCTTTGAATTTGAACTATTTAGTTTTTGAACACGTTTCAAACTTGTATGCTTTTGTATGATATGAGTTAGAAATTGAAACACATAGCAGGCACTAGTATCTTCATAACAAATATCACTGCTATACTCCTAATTTCCGCTTTAAACCTTCATTTTAGTTCAAAGATTTACATTTTTAACCATTAACTAACTGCTTAAACAAAAAGAATTCTACAAGAGTCTAAAATTAAGTCGTGTTGCTAATACTATTACATTAAGCTTGTGATTAATTAGTGAAGTTTTTTCTCAATAACTTTTTGTAGAAACTTATTGATTTGTGTACTTATTATTAAAACAATACTTCACTCTAGTATACTTAGTTGCAATAAGTACGTGAATAAACATTTATGCAGACATTAATGCCCAGCTTAACTTCACAACTCACTATTATCAATTTGGTCGTTATTTTGTACAATAACTTATTTTTACATGACTTAAGTTTAGCATTATTTCTTAATTTAACAGTTTAATACACATAAAACAATTAAGTTTCGACATAAACACAAAAACAGTTCATCAAGTTTATAAATAAGTGTACATACTTCTTAATACTTGACAATTTTTTTTTCAAGTGTGCACTGACAAACTTATCTATAAGACTTGACTGTGTATAGTCAAATAACTTGCTAATGTAAACTTTTAATACTTTTGAGTAGTATTGTTCACTTAGATAATCTGTTCAAAACTGTAATAAATTCAAGTTATTCAAAAGTAGTTAGACACTTGTTTAGTTTTGAGTGGGTCTTTTAATAAACTCTTAATATTGTAACACAATGAACTGTTGAAAACTTAGAAAGATGAACTATCATCAATTCATAATACTGTGTTGTTTAAACTATATACAAAAACCTGCACATTTTACTTATCATCTAACTTACAAAAAAACTAAGCTAAAATCTATCATAATCCTTAAAATTTTATCATTCTTCAAAAGTTAATATGTGTGAACTTGTTGCTGTATATAGTTTTTAACTAAAGTTATTTCCTTATATCATGGTTATTTCAGTATTGTTTTTTTAGTTTAACAAAAGTATAATTATATCTTTTTATACACAAAAACTATTTTATGTTTGTCATTTAAAAAAACAATGATAAAACTAACAATTTAATCTAATGTTATCTTACTTAATATTTAAGCTAACAGCTATTATTTGCATTGATAGTTATTTAAATCTAGTTTATAAAGCTTGTTGATTTGTGTAGTAATTGTTTATAAAAAAACACTTCAAACTAGTAGTAAAGAGAACCGTAAGTTGCAATAAATATGTGAGTAAACATTTTTTAGGACACTAAAGTTTAACTTTACAAACTATATTAACACGTATCAAAATACTAATGAAACTATGAGTCAAAGTAAAAATTATTTTATAAACTGTTAAACAACTAATTACATTAATATACCTTATAAAAATGTAGTTTTTGTCTAAAGACAAAACCAACTGTAGTCATTGAAATTTATGCAAAATTTTATGCTATAAAATTGAATGATAATGAACAACTAAAACTTATTTTTAGAATTTATTTTCTTTCTTTTAAACTTGCCAATACTTAAAAATAAACATTTCCATGGTTTCAGGCGGAAAAATTCATGCGAAAAAACACCAAAAAAATTATCAAAACGATAAAAAATAAGGTTTTTAACATTTAATATTCACAATACTTTCTTATGGCGAATTTAAGCAGAAATTTTGTTTTATCACGTGGTCTCTCTTCATTTATTTTTAAAACTTTAACCTAGTTTTGAACTTCTAACTTGTTTTTTTAAACCTTGTTTTTTTTTGCAAAACTAAATTTTACTTTCATGTCGAGCACGAAATTCTACTTCAAAAAACATTTTCTTCTTTACATCTTTTAAAGGTGGTTGAAGTTTTGTTTGAGTACTTTTTTATTGTGCAGCATTTTCAAATGCAAGTATACATTTGAGTAAAAGTATATGTTAGATTGAGCTGATTTAGTATCCATTTTTACTTTAACATTGGATATTGCACAGATAATAAAGGCTAGACCAACTGCTTTTTTTTCGTTGTTTACATAAGATTTATCATTTTTTAAGCTTAAAATAATATGCAATTAAATAACTATGTTTATATTTAGTAAGCAACTAGGTAGAATTAAAGTTTTTTAAAGCAAGTATAACGTTTTGAATGAAATTGTTTTACGTTTGATTAACTTTTTATTAACTTTTATTTACTTTTTTGTTAACTTTTTATTAACTCACAGCTTTTTTCCAATAGTCATTTCAGACTTTTTGGACTATATTTCGAACAAATTCTAAAACATAAGCAACTTAACAGTTTGTTTTTTTTTTCTGACGTGTTAAATAATAACTTTTACTAACTTCCCTTTTAAAACCTTTAATTTTATTTAAATTTTTAATGAGATTTTTTAGTTATTTCAACTTAATCTTTGTCAGATTCTTTCTAAATTGGAGGTTTCGTTTTTTTAACTTCAGTCGAATTGTTGTTAGTTGTTGGAAACGTTTTGATCGTGGTAGTTATTCGGAAGACTAAATGATTTATACATAGCTAATACGTTTATAAAACTTTTATATCTGTCCTTGATATCATTTGGTCTTCGTTACGGGTTTTTGTATTTGGTTTTGTTAGTTATGTTTATCTTGTACCAAGTGCTGGTATGAAAAGTATACGTTTTTATCTGTAAGCGTATTTTTTTGAGTTTTTATTAAGTACTATTAAGTTTAAAATCTTAATTTGTTTTGGTTTAGCCCCTTTGTTGTTTCAAATACCTTTCAAACTTGTATCTGTTTGCATGTTGTGAGTTAGAAACAATTAGCAAATACTAGTATTCAAACTATGTTCATAACAAATAGAATTTGTATAAACAAATAGATATTAAATAGAACCTTTTGTAATAAGTGTGTGAAAAAATGTTTATCCACACACTAAGGTTTAGCTTAAGTTTCCAAACTATATTAAAATATATCAAAACACCAATGAAACTGTTAGGCAAAGTAAAAAATCTTTGATAAATTTTTAATGAACTACTTACATTCGAGGTCAACGAACAAATATATTTATTGAAATATACAAACACTTTTACTTTATTTATTCAACAAACAAAACTCAAACAAGTTGATTATTTTAACACAATACTTCAACTAGTTTTTAATTTATTTATAATTTTTAGGTTTGTTTTTGTAAACTTCCATTAGTTTAAATATTCAACTCCATAAAAATTTCGAGACAATTGCATTTATATTAACAACAGCGAGTTTAACTAATAGATAGAACCAAGCTTTATCTGGAAACTAGACTGAACTGTAAACATGAAAGTTTATGCAAATTTTCAAGCATCAAAATTCAATAAAAATGAACATTTAACTATTTTTTTAACTTGCCTATACTCAAAAACTAATGTCTCGATCTTTTCGGCCACAAAATTTTGTGCAAAAAAAGAACCAAAAACTTTATGTGAAGGATAAAAAACCAGAATTGTTAGAACAAGTGCGTTTACATTTTTCATGAATAAAACAATACTATTTAGCTTTTAGTCTTATAATTTTCAGATTGTGATTAGTTCAACTTGCACAATACTTTATTTGCTTAGATCAATAAGTCCAATACAATCTAAAGTCTTTACTTTCTAATAAACCCATATAATTCAATTAATAATATACAATTCAATGTTAACAAGTATTATAAATTGTTATGTCTAACTGTGATTAAACTAGAGTAATGCCATAAATAACTTTTAATTGACCTTTATAAGCAAAAAACCTAAGATATGATTGAATACTTAACTGGTAATTTATTTACGAGACACACTTAGTTTTGAATATTATGTAGTAACATAATTAGTTGAGTTACAATACAATGATATTGATAAACATAATTAAAAAGTAAGCTGAATTGTTATTTATAGAATAATACCAGAATTGTCTACTACAAAATTGTATCATTTGTAGTACGCAAAACACAGGATACATACTATAAAACATAAAACTTTACTTTCAATTCAAATGTTGTAATATTTAATAATGAGTCGAAAACAAACACCAAAATTAAATAGACAAAAAAAGACCTTTCGTTTTTATGACAATGCATACAATTTGTAGAACTTTGTGTGGACAACTTAAGACGTTTATTATTGAAAAATTTACTTGATTTACTTGATAAAACAGTTTAATCTTTTAAATTTATAGTTAAATACACATGTTGTTTGTGATATGAAACTAGAAACAATCACATAAACCAGCGCAACAATATGATAATTAAATATTAAGATTTGATTGTAATTTAAAAATTAAATTCCTTTATACGCAACAGTAAAATATTTAAGATCTAGTTGCCATATATGTTTGTATCTGTTAGTTTAATTAAGATACACCTTATCCAATACTTATTATGTACATACAATTAGTCTTACTTGAAACAAATTTAATAATTTATGATCCAAAAGATATGTCCATATACAACTAATGTGTAAGTAAAAATTACTAATTACTAAGTTTATACTGTATGAGACTACAGGGTAATGACGTAATAATTGTAAATATGCAAAAATAAAAAATATTACAAAATTACCTGAAAAATTGTGGACATAAACGGTATTTTGAAAGTGTCTAATTTAAAAGATGTCCAGACATTAGTTATACAATTTAAGACGTAAATACTTACTTATGTAAATTGAAAATTTTAGCTTAGTTTAACCATTGTTTTTCATTTTGAAGCCTAACGACGCTTAAATCTCAGTAAGTAATCTACTAGTGTAACTCAAACAAATGATGCAGGAACTGATTCATAGAGTATCCGGCACTTAAGTAGTGTAAATTGGGATTAGTTAAGTTATTATTTTCCAATAAGGGGTAAAACATGAAAAAAGCTGGTCTAAAGTATAATTAAACACTAAACTAAGAATTTATTTGCTGTTTATGAGACTTGGTAACTTGAATTAATATAACTTTTCGAATTGAAATAGAATGATACTGATAAAGTAAACTACAACATAAAACTGTTGTGTTACTTTTTAGTATTCGAATTACTTATAGGTATATACTATTAAAAATTTCACTTTTAAATTAAACATATCTGTTAATAACACTAAAACTCAGTTCAGTCTTTACTTTGAGCTATAAATAGAGTTAAATTACTTAAGGACACACAGTACAAACAAAACAAATAAGCTAAGGCTTGTTTAAATAACAACATTAATTAGATAGAAGACTTTTATAGGTAAACTAACTGGTATGTACAACTAGTAAATTTATGAGACAAATTACAATAGAATAATGTTAACAAATCAAATTACAATAAGTGAAGTGTTATATATAGAATAATAAATTGATTGTCTACTCTAAAACTATACCATTTGGAGTACTACATCAATGTTATATACTATAAAACATGTAACTTTACTGTAATTCAGATGTTTTTAATATCAATCATACATATGGATACTCACAAGTGTATAAGAGAAAAATAACATACTAAAAGAACTTGCGTAACTACTCGTACATCAAACAAAAAACTAATTAGGTGCCGACCAGCATAAGGACGCGGCCTAAAGGACGGCTTTCGTTATTTGTGCAAAAGTCCCTGGAGCAAGAGTTCTCGAAGAGAACTCGCAGCGGAAGGGACTTATGCACAAATAACGAAAGCTGTCCGCTACCACTTTAACTCAAAACCCAACTACTTCTTAGAGCTCAGTACCACACTTTTATCTGGTTTGGCTGTCAGGCTTACTAACTGGGCTCCAAGCGTAATTAGGTTTTTAAGAAAAAATGGTTGGGAGGAAAGTGAAAAATTTTTTCGCCGGCGAAATGCCTTCAAAATATTTTTTTTTATCAATCTCAAAAATTTTCACGCCCATTTTCGATTTAGGGAATTCCCCCTAATGTGAAAATTTGTGTGGGGGGCCTTAATAATTTAGTGCGTACCTTATGCGTGTGCGTATTTCTTAGATCGCGTACCTTACAGACATTAAAAATCACTTTAACGCATTGTAACCATACTACCTGATGTCAAATCATTTTCGTTCATTTTTAAAATCCTTAACTACTTGCATCTTAAATAGTTCTAAGGTTAAATATCCAATACTTCATCTAGCGGTACATTTGTATGGTACATCCATTACTCCAAGATTGTATGGCTTACCAAAGATACATAAGAAAGATGTTCCTTTAAGACCAATCCTATCCATGGTGAACTCTGCTCAACATAAGTTAGCAAAATTTCTAAATGACCAACTTTATCCGGTATTGGAACATTTCTCTTCTTATATGCTAAAAGACTCATTTTCTTTTGCTGATCAAATAAAAAAGATTAATTCAAATAACACTTTTATGGCATCCTTTGATGTCAAGAGCTTATTCACAAATGTACCGCTAGATGAAGTATTGGATATTTGTGTTGACACTTTGTATAGACTTGAGACACCCAGAATAAGCAAAAACAATTTTCGTGAACTTTTAAAGTTATCCACTAGTGGTGTACAATTTACATTTAATTCACAAATGTATTCCCAACATGATGGAATAGCCATGGGCTCCCCGTTAGGGCCAACTTTGGCAAACATATTTATGGGCTTTATAGAAAAAAAGGTGGTCTCTAAATACAAAGTAACTTATTATAGATATGTCGACGATTGTTTTGTACTTGGAAAAGACGAGAAAGACATAGATGAACTTTTTAATGTGTTGAACAAAACACATTCTTCAATAAAATTTACTTCAGAAAAGGAAAACAATGATGAACTAGCTTTTCTTGATGTTTTAGTAAAACGAAACAAGAATCAATTTTTGACAACCGTTTTTAGAAAGAAAACTTTTACTGGTAACTACTTAAGCTTCCATTCATTCTGTAGCATGAAGAGAAAAACAAATTTAATAAGAACACTTTGCCATCGAGCACATAAGATCTGTTCAAGAGAATTAATTGATGATGAAATAAAACAGATAAAATTGATATTAAATAAAAATGGTTATCCACAAGAACTTTTTAATAAAACTATAAATTTACATCTTAATAGTTTGAACAAAATAAAGCCAGTAGGGCCTGAGAAATGCTTGATTCCTTTAGTATTGCCTTATGTCAATAAGAACTCAGGAGTGTTAGAAAGAGAGATTTGTAAATTAGTAAGTAGGACGTATCATTCGGCTAAGCCAATTGTTATTTTTATATCGAAACCAATGTTCAGACCTGGAGGAAAAGACCCGATAGCAGAATTTAAACAAAGTTTGGTAGTTTACCAGTTTAACTGCTTCTGTGAAGCCAGTTATGTCGGGATGACCTCAAGACAATTTGGCAAAAGAATAAAAGAACATATTCCAAAAAGTATTGACGAATTTTGTAAGAGTAATGAGAAAATTAAATCTATTAGAGTAATAAATGCTTCAAAAAGATCTGCTATTTCTGAACACTTAGTAAATAACCTTGATTGTGCTAGTAATTATAATTTAAAAAGATTTAAAATTGTTAAAAAATGTTTTCACATTTCAGATTTAATTAAACTTGAGGCTATTTGTATTTTATTAAGAAAACCTAAGTTATGTAAACATAAAGATTTTGATTATACTGTTTCGTTGTTTTCTTAAATTGTTTTATAAGTTGTTGCTTTGCTTTGTTTTATTATTATTATTATTTTTTTTAGTTGCATTGTAATTATAAGTACTTATGTATTGTTAATTACTCTTTGCTTTATTATTATTAATTACGTTGATTGCATTTCCACTATATAAGTTAAATTTCAAACTTTATTTTTATTGCTTAGTATTCAACTGATGAAAGAAGCATGAAATATATCTTGTTCTAAAAATTGAGTCTCATTTATATAGTTTATAAGTTATAAATAAAAATATTTAAAAAATGTTCAATGTTAATACGTTTACAAATAATAGTTGCAACCATGTACTAAAAATACAACAAAAACACATTAAATTTTATTAAAAATTAATTAGCAAAAAAATTATAATAAAATTGTTAGATAAGTAGTTTTCTATATTTTACTACTATAAGTTCCACTATCTTCTATAAGATAGAAACAACTAACATTAACTGTTTATAAACTTGTAACATACGTTTAAATCACAACTTACTATCAACTTATAATTAGACTGTACTTCAATTTAACAAATTCGTTATGTAATATATAAGTTTTTATATGTGTAATTTGTTTAACCAACCATTTGTTATTGAAACACCATTAACTTCATTTGGTGTACTCTGCTGTGTTGGAACACTTTTCTGCATTGGTACAACCTGATACGATTTATTACCTTGCTGCATTTTTTGAACTTTGTTCGTTTTTGGTCTCAGAGAGATTGGAAGAGTTCGTATAAAAGCATTTCTTTGCTGCATTATAAAATCCTGATACGTATAAATTTCGTAGCTGTAATAAGTTGAAAATTTTATGATCGAAACCTAAGTATTTAACATATAAATAGCAAATATGACTCTAGTGGTATGTAATACAAATTTTGTCACTTAAATTGTTAAGATTAAAGTAAAAATTTTGTATAAAAACTTAAAATTATTTATTATAATGAAAATTACAAAGTGTATTTTTTAGCATTAATATAATTTTTCAATATATAGATGAATAGACTGTTGTTCGATTTTCTTAAAAAAAACAAAATGTTAGTTTTTTAATTATTTCATCAAGTTTTATCGCAATTTTATAAATATTAGAATAAATAGTTAAAATATTATTAATATCTAAAAGCAATAATCAAAAAAAACTAAAAAATAATTTGTTTAATATCATTCCGTTTTGAAATATACACTTAATTTGTTCTACCATTTTCGATTTTAGTTAAAGACAACTACAAATAAGGCAAAGTAATATCTATTTGAATATACGTCTGCAATTTAATATTTACTGAACTTTCTACTCAGTAATATTATTTACACAGTTTATTTATTTTTTCAAGACTTTATTATGCCTACTAAGTTTCAGTCAAAGACCTCGTCAGTGTTTGTATAAAAAATATAATACAAAAAACAGTTTACTTTAATTTAAGAAACAATTTATAAAAACAACTTAAACCTAAAACCTTTGTAAAAAATTACAAAGGCTCCAGGTAAGAAAATCCTTAGAAAAAATTTAGGAAAATATGTTTGATTTTAATTATGTAAGTAAAATGTTTAGAGAAAATGCAAAAACAATATTGGTTTTTAAATGATTTTAATTGCTCTTTTTGAAAAATTAAAGTTATAACTAGTAGTATATCACTTTAGTAAAGCAACAACAGTAAAAACTTTAACTAACTTTCTTTCCAATCTTTCGGCATGTACTAGGTACTTGGGTGTCACAATGTCGGTGCAAGCCACAAATACAGGTAAAAAAACCATGACTTCATCCACCGCAATGTTGATCAAATCCCCGTCACTGTCCTGTTGGTACTCTTCATTCAAAGGTTGGTGAGAATTGTGCTTGTGGCAGTAAGGGGTAGGAAAATAATTCGTATAGGAGTCTCCGCACTTTTCAGTAATGTGCTTTTTTGGTACCTGATTGAAAAAAAGACCTATCTTAATACAAATAAGGACGACAGCATTAGGATTTGTTTTATGAACAATAAATAACCAAACCAAAATCTTTTAAAATCTAATAGTGCTTTAAGTTTAAAACTTACTGTTGTTGCTTTCTTTAAGCAACTTGTTTAAAAATTATTTTAAGAGTATAAAGTTTTGGCATAGAGCAAAGTAGATCTACCTAAAAAATACAATTTACAGAAATAATGTTAAAATTTAAGGATATCTTTTATGTTTAAAATTACTATCAATTTTAAAAGGTAAACTTAAAATATTTATTTCACATATAAATATATACATACATATACATATATAATCAACGTTTGATTTTGTATATAATTGCTTATAATATTCAAAGTATTCACTCAAAGGCAACAAAAAACCATTTAAGATCTTAAATTATGTTGTTTAAGCATTTAACACCTGGTTGACAAAGAAAAACAGCGAATGATCATTAAAACCATTTCCAGCGTAGGTGACGCATTTTGCAGCGAAGTTGGAATGGTAGACACCAGGGCCAAATACACCATCTAAAAAGAATTCATGAAAGTTATAGTAGACTACTTTTTTTTTAATTTTGAAGATCGCTAAAAATATCCGAAAAACATCTTAAATTTTAAAGATTTCAAAACTAAAACATAAGGCTACTTTTTTGACTTCTTAGAAATTAACTCTTAAGAAACAAACTTGCAGAAGGTTTGAACCCGTACTTCAGGATTCCATCAACATTTTTCCTTTTGGTTCCGTGAAAAACTAAAATGTTCTCAGTTGAGTTTTCTTTCAACTTAGGGAGTTTTTGATAAATTCTGCAAATTCTCTCAATTTTAAATCCACTTATGGGGTCGTACTTTGCAAGTTCGCTGCTAGTGTTCATGAACGACTTCTCAACTAACTCGTAATCAGCATTGTCCTTGCTCAGAACTTCCAAGTTGTAAAGAGAACTTTTATCATTAACAAATTTCAAGTAACTGTTCTCGATGATTTGTTTTTCTGACATGGCAGTTGGTATAAAGACCTAGAAAATAAATATTTTGATACTGCATAGTTTTTAACAAACTGCATATATTCAAAATCTAATAAAAAATCGTTTGAATAGTTTAGTTTATAAGTGTTTAGTTTAGGCGTTCAGATATTCAACACTTGTTACAAAAACTGCAATCCTGTTAATAAAAAAATATGAATTATTGGTATCATCTTTAAATAATCGTAATAAAATATTTACAGTTTTTATATGATTTATTGGGTTTTATTTGTAGATAATTTTTTAGTGTTCCGACTCAATCTATTTCAAAGTTAACATACACAGTTACAGTTCAATTACAAAAAAGGTTTCAATAAAGAATAAAAAAAAATTAAGAACTATTTTTAGCCTTATAAAGATGTTTAGTTACTTAAAAGACTTTTTAGTTGTAAATAATTTTCATTCATACCATTAGTTATACTTTATTTTGAAACCTTTCTAATCTTGAATGATACTTAAGCCTAGTTTGTATAAACTAGACACAAAAAAGAATAAATAAACATTATCAAAAAGAACCATTAAAGTGAGAAATTTTTATTTGAATGAAATTAAAACCTTATCAACTAAGTAAAGTTTAAGAGAAAATGTTTCAAGTTAGCAAATGTATACTTTGTATAATATTACTGCTTGAACTTTGAATCATGAAACACGTATAAGAAATAAACATATTTTAAATAAGAACTTTAAACGTAACATTATCAAGATCAATCACTGGAACTACAAAATTACGGTAGATCTTTCTGCTGGAAGATTTAATTCAAAGCTCTTACTCACTCTCTTACTACAACCTGCATATAAGTTCTATAAACAACCTTATATATGAGCTATGTTCAGGGTTGCCATGCAAACTTGTAAATTTAGCCTGACTTTATATATGAGCTAGTTCCAATTAAATACGCAGGCTAAATACGCATATCTAGATAAACCACATTTTAGTACGCACTAAATCTGTTTTATAAACTACTTCCTCTTATTATTTGTTACGAAGTCTTTAGTTACAAAAATAAATAACATAATCTGCTTTAAATTATTTTCGAAATTTAAATAACTCTGGAAAAATAACTTACAAAGGTAAACCATACACGTACACATGTTCTATAAAAGGCCAAATTAGGTGCTTGATTGTAAAAAAAAATATCTTATTTAAACCGAAAACAGTCGGATTCTATAATTTTCAAAAACAGACTTTTGTATACATATTAAAGCGTGAATATCTAAGTATCCTTGACACAGATCATCAATCCAAAAAATATTACATGCAACTACCTGTTTGAGTAGTGTAATAGTTTAACATTTTACTAGGAAATTTTTACAATTTTATTCTGACTTAAAAAGTTTTGTTTAATTTTACCATTTGAAGGCTTTGGAATTAAAAAAATTTTTAAATAAATTTTTAAGAAAATTTAAAAATTTAGTCTGACTTTAGAAGAGTTTTGTATGCTTTCAATTATTTTTAAACTATGAAAATTAAGGAATTTTGTTAATTAGGACTGACAAATTCTTAAATTTTGCCATATTAACCTAACAAAAAAAATTTTTGCCAGTTTAATCATAAAATACTGATTATTGGTTATTTTGTTCTCAAAAAACTGATTTAGTTTGACCGGGCAATTATGTATTTTGCACATTAAAGCATTGCATCAGGAATTTTTATGGTATACTTATTCAACATTAATCAACATTCAAAACAATGGATTAGTGTGGGAAGTATCAGTTTTATTACGCACGAAACTACTTTAGAAAAAGAGATAAAAATCTAATTTGAACTGTTATATTCAAACTTAATGATATAAATTAACTTGTCTATTTTATACTGCAAACTTTTCATTGGTTAATATAGAATTTAGTTTCATTGAAACAGAATGAAAAGACAAGCTAGTACTTAAAAGCCTTATAACACGTTTTAAAAATAAAATGTTAAAAATGTTACTAGCTGTACACATAAAACTTTTTGTTTGCATGTTTATTTCTTATTTTTATAGTAAATTAAGCATTTTAAAATAATGACTTTACACAACTAAAATTATTTACTAAAGAAATATGAAAACTAAATTTATCAGGGTGGTAGTTAGTATTTGTCAAATTTCTTCCAGGTACTCTGAATCTCTTCAATAGATGTTTTTAAGTCTATTTTAATCAAAAATTAAGTTAAAGGTAAAAAACTGTGCTAAATTGTATAAAAAGATTTAAAAGATAATGTAAAGCAACTTTTAATGTGTTCTTCAGTAAATAAAACAGTTGATGATGGAAAAAAAAAGTTATTAATATTACAAATTTTTTGTGCCAAATCAAAATTTTACTGCTTAAAACGTAAAATTTGTTTTAAAATTAAGGATTTTCAATGATTTTTGTTCAAAATTTCAGGTGTTTTCTAAAGTTATTAATTTCAGTGTTTACCAGGATAATACGTGTAGTGGCCATCCTGATTTATTTAACTTGTATAAAACAACCTAAACTGGAATGTGAAAATCTATAATAACTTTTAATTTCTTACTTAATTTTTTTAGTCAAGTCTGTCTATGTTATGATTAAGAACTTTAGGTTCATATATTAGTCAAAAATATTTAGTTTGTTGTACAATTTAAAGTAGCCATTAAGGGTGAAAGGGGATTAAAAGAAGTTTTTCAAAACTTTAAGGAAACACACAAAAATAAAATTTCTTCTGCACTTATTGAACTCTAAAAGTGTTTAAAACATAATTTAATGAGTTTTTAATGTCAAACTTTGTATAATTATTTAAACTATCATAAACAAAACTTAGATTTTAAAAATCAATATTAATTCCTAAAACTATTTATAGATAAAAAAAATTCATTGGAATCCTTAACTTCAAAAACAATTTAATTATTTTAAATTTAGAGCTGTTAAACTTTTAAAGATTTTAAAGATATGCTCACGTCTTAAAAAAATACTTTTACATCACCTTGTAGTGTTGATGATCAAACACATTTAACATTGTGGCAATTAGTATTCAAACCTGGAGTCCTTAAATTTGGCAATTTAGGCTAAAAAACTTGGAGTTTGAGACACTTTTGAAAACAAAAAGCTGAAATTTTCAAAAAAAAAACCACTAAAAAGCGTGCAATTTTTAAACAAGTTTTACATATAATAGGGTTGCCACTCGTTTTTTCAAAATTCTTACTGGTTTTTAATAATACACATTTTTAGGTCCATTTATAGTTTAAAGTTAAGTTTAAGGTAAAAAGCTGTGTTAAATAGTTTGAAAATATTTAAAAGATACTGTAAAGCTACTTGAAAAATGATTTTAATTAAAAAAAAATGATCATGACAAAACTTTCAGTTTAAATGGTAACACTTTTAAGTCAAATTGAAACATTTTTACTGAACATGAGAAATTTTTTAATATTTCAAGTTTTTCCAGGTTTTCTTAGTGATTTTTGTTTATAACTCCTAGTTTTTCCGGTTTTTTTCTTTCAAAATTTCCCACATTCCAGGTTTTTTTGCCTAAATTGTCAAATTCCTGATTTTTCCAGGATTCCAGGTAAAGTGGCACCTTAATGGAAGTATAAAAATTTTTATTTGAAAATTCAAAATTAATCATACAAATTAAATAATTTTAAACCTGTAGCACTGACGAGAAAAATGATGTGATATTGTGAATGACCTGATATTTAAGCACTGACGAGAAGTAAAGGAGAAATAATGAAACTATTCTTTCAAGAATTTATTTTACAAACTAAATTTTTGGTTAACGACCTCGTCAGTGCTAAAATAAATCTAAAATTTAAATGCTCAGTTAGAAAATTGATAGTTAGAAAATTCAGTTGGAAATTTATAAAAATTAAAATTGAAAATTCAATTATTAAAATTTACATGATGTCTCAAGATTATAAACTATACTATAAATTAAAAATAAAATTAGCTAACCAAAACATATAATAACTGAAATTTTAAAACTTTTCATTAAACACTAAATACATTGCATTAAACTTTTTTTTTAATTTAAATTTACTAAGGTTAAATAAAACACATGATGACCCTTTTGGTTTGAGAAATTTCTTACATATTTTTGAAAGTACACATTTTTTAATTTTAAGGTAAAAACTGTGTAAAATTGTATAAAAACATTAATAAGATTGTAAACAAGTTTATAAACTACACTTTAAACTAAAAAAAATTTAGCTGATATGCTTGCAATTTTAACTAGGTAAAACACTGTGTTGAATTGTCTAAAACATTAAGATACTGTAAAGCAATTTTAAATGTGTTTTTTAAGTAAAAAAAAGTTGATAATTGAAAAAAAATTAATAAAACAATATATTTTTTGTGTTAAATCAAAGTTTAACTACTTGATTTATTTTTTAAATTAAGGTTTTTTGTAATCTTTGTTCTAAGTTCAAGGCGGTTTTTTTTAATTTGTATTTTCCAGGGTTTACTAAGATAATACGTTTAGTGGCCACACTGATTTATTTAACTTATATAAAACAACTTAAACTGGATTGTAAAAATCTATAACAACTTTAAATTTCTTACTTAATTTTTTCAGTCAAATCTGTCTGTGTTATAATTTAGAATTTGAAAGTTATATATTAGTAAAATATATTAATTTTGTTGTAGAACTTAAAGTAGCCATTATAGGTGAAAGGGGTTTAAAAAATTTTTTTCAAAACTTTAAGGAAACTGACAAAAAACAAAATTTGTTCTGCACTAATTGAACTTTAAAAGTGTTTTAAATAAAGCACTTAATGATCTTTTAATTTCTAACTTTATATAATTTTCTAAACTATCATAAACTAAACTTAAATTTAAAAAAATTATAGTAATTTTACAAAATCATTTGTAGATAAAAAACTTTTATTGGAATTAAATAATTTAATTGCTTTAAACTTAAAGCTTGTAAGTTTTTAAAGCTTTTAAAGAGTGCTCACATATAGGTCTTAAATAAATATATCTATATCACCTTGTAGTGTTGATGGGTCTATACATATTTTACAGGTTGGCCAATAAACCTGGATTTTCACAATTTACGATAAAAAAAAACCTAGTTTATAATTTTGAAAAAAACAACCGGGAAATATGTTGAATTTTGAACAAAACTAAAAAACATATTTAATAGTAATTCTTTTTTTGAAAAAAAGAAGTTTATCACACAGGTAAAAATGTTTTGTCATCATCAAAATATTTTTTAATCAAAATACACGTTTAAAGTAGCCTTACAGTATCTTTTTAATGTTGTTATACAATTTAAACAGTATCTTACCTTAAAACCAAAAAATTTGTACTTTCAAAACCCTGGTAAAGTTTTTTTTAAAAACCAAACAGCCCTCCTCTATTTTATTAACCTTAGGAAGTTAATACTAAAAAAAAGTTTAACGCTACGTATTTAGTGTTAAATGAAAACTCATCAAAGTTCAGCTATTAAAAGTTATTAAAATTAATATGATGTCTTAAGCTTATAATCTATAGTAAATAAAAATTTAGCTAATATGCTTGCAGTTTAATGAAAATTTATTTAAACTTTATCCTTATACCTCTTCCATAATGGCTTTTTTAAAATTTGGTTTTAACCAGTGTTTCCCTAATTGGGCATTAACGTTTTGGTTTAATTTTTGAAATCAATGGCAGCATTCAGGAAATAAAAAAGTGTCTTGTAACAATAAAATAAATTTTCAAGCTTTGAGGTGTGAAATCGATTATTGGAAACGTTGCTTTAAACCTGGTTTTAGTAATCTGAAAGCCGATAGGCGCGGCCGTTTCAAACATGGATAAGATTATTTTCTGTTGTAAAGGCTTTAAATCAAGCTGTTCGTTTAATATAACTCGTTTATAGTTTATAACTTTGGGTACATTAAGCTTTATGTTGCTTTTTTATCACATCAATGGTTTAAAATATGGTGATTACTAAAAACATTTGAAAATGTTTGCGGCCTACGCAAGACTTTTTTAATACGATGTGGCGCGTTAGCAAGTTTGTTCTAATAAAATTGGACTGCAGCTTACAAAGTTTTTCCCACCAAATGTCATTACAAATGTCATAACAAAATTTCACTATTTGTAGCTGTTTACTAAAGAGTGTTTATATATTTTTAAATATTTTAAGCTAGTTATTCTCCTATAGAGGTTATAAAAAAAAATTTAAAACGAAAGGGTTTCTGGCAACTCTGCTATTAAACCTGCTGAACTAAACAATAGGTTCACCGTATTTAAATTTTATTGTTTTTCAATGCACAAATTTTAGTTACAAATTGAATGGCATTTCTGATTATTTTAGTTTCCAATATAGCTGCCATGTTTAGACATAGAGCTAAAAAATAAAACATAGTTTATCAACTATACATTTGTTATTAAAAAATAAGCGGATGTCTAAAGTGTCTAAGCCTGGAGTTTTGTATACCGTGAGACAAGCTCAAGTATATTTGAAATTTAATCATACCAATTTGATCATCAACAACAAACCTTCGGTTGATTGAGACCGGTTCTGTCCTTATTAAGAGTCATTAGTCAGTCATAAACCAAAAAACTTGCAGTCATCAATCTACAAACCGTTAATCATGCTTTCACATAAGGCAACCGTCTCTTTGTATTGATCAGTGAAGTCAGCTTTATCTTTTGCCGTGCAACGTTTGAACATTGTCAACACTTCATGTAAAATCGTATTTTTAGATTGAAGACTGCAAGTTTTTTTTTATTGTAACTGACTGCCTGCAGAATAAAAATTATTACCCCCAAACGTTTTTCATATTTCAATGGAATCCGGCCCAAAAGAAGGACAGTGCTCGGCCCGCTGTGAAAACAGTGTCTTCAAACTGTCCTTTTTTTAATTATGTATTATTTCGGGTATGTCATATTTAAATTTTTTATAAAAAAATTTACTCTCTAGCCTTAAAAATTGTCTAATAAAAGTAACTAAATAAAGTATAGGAAGTTTCCGCACATATAGAAATTTTCCCCTAGAGAAAAGCAAATTTAGTATTATGAAAATAAAATAAACAGTATAGTAAAAAATATTTTTGCTTACATAAAACAGGTTTCGTTAACATAATACGAATGGCTATTTATTTAATCAAATCGAAAACATTACTACAAATTTTAATAATTTTAGAACCATTTAGATTATAACTCTTTGCACAAGTCGAATTATTAACCAAATGTTCTTCTATAGATGAACGTTTAGATGCATTTAAAACTTTGACCGGTATATCATCTTTCTTATCTGAAAAGCAAAAATTCTCTACACTCTTTGTTTCATTCTCTTTTATTATACTCTTTAGATGTCTTGTTGTTATTCAAATATAGCTTGCTTTACAACAGCAGCTGTATTGGTAGATTACCGTACTTAGTTTAAGTTTGATATTGGATCCTTACCACCTGGTGTTAGTAGTGGCTTAAAAGTGAAGACAATTCTAGGGTTTGCTGCATAATAAGTACTTCTTATTACTTCTTTAGTTTTATTTTTTAATTTTTCTTAGCTTTTATTAATGAAAAAAACTTTTAAAGTAACTACACATTTTTCTGATCCTATTGCCTCTAATCTATCCAAATTTTTCAAATGTAAATGAACTATTTGTTAACTAACTGATGTGGGTAACCGTTTTTGTTTAATAGTAACTTAATCTGTTTGATTTTACTGAGTAGAAACTCTGGGGAACAAACTTTGTGTGCACGATGAAACAAAGTTCTGATTAGATTTAATTTTCTTTTTAAACTACAGTTTGTATGAAAATTCAAATAACACCCTGTAAAAGTTTTCTTTCTATATACCAAAGGTAAAGATCTATTTATTTTTGTTTAACTTGTACATCTAAAAATGCAAGTTCATTGTTGTTTTATTTTTTTCTAATGTGAAACTTATAAAGTCATGAGCATTATTTCGAATATTGAAAAAAAAACATCCATTACTTTCTCGCTTCTAACTAACACACTTTACAAATGAACACTTTTAGTTTGATATAACCTTTAAATACATTAGCCAGTGTTGTCCCCAAGGGAAATCGCATGGCTATCCCGTCTTGTTGTGAAGAAAATAAGAAATTAAAATTAAACTTAACGCCAAAAGTTGCACGTTTTAAAAGTTCTTTTTTTAGATCATTCTGTTAATTGTAGGTTTACTTATCTTATACAATGCTTCAACACAAATTTCAATAACCTCTTCCAACGTTACGTCAGTAAAAGACTTTTAACATCAAACAACGTAATAAATGTATAACTAGCTTCCATTTCTTTAATTTTGTCAACGAGCGTACAGAATATTTTAAAAAATGCCAAAAAATGTTTTCAAAACTGGCTCAAGACTCAGGTACTTTGCCAATTTATGCTGTACTGATTTTACCTAAGATAGAAAAGGCTTCAAAGAAATGTTTTGTTTATGAATTTTTGGTAACCCATACAAACGTGGGGTAACTCACCAAACCGGTTCAATTAAATTTAATAAAGGTTTAGTAATTTTATTCCTGAATATTAACTGTTTGAGAAATTTTAATAATTTAACTTTAAACTTTATTAATATTGTTTAGTTCTTTTGCTAAGTCTAAAAGTTTTAGTTTTATTGATCCAACAATAATACCTTTTTTTTTCCAAATAGTCAGATTAGTTTATTAATAAACACCCATTTCCCTTGTAGGGTTTTGAAATTATCAAATTATTGTCATTTATCAACTTTTGTACTATTTTTTATTATTTCAGAGAATTTTTTCTTATCAGAAAAGAAAGATGATATACCGGTCATGGTTTAAAATGCATTAAAACTTTCATCTATTGCAGAAGATTTAGTTAATAATTTAACTTGTACAAACAGTTACAATCAAAATATATTTAAAACTATTAAAACTTGTAATAATGTTTCCGATTTGATTGTATTTGAAGCCATTTGTATTTTGATAATAAAACCTGTTTTATGAAAGAAAAAAGATTCTGACTGTAGTGTTTCTTTACTTTTGCTATTAATTATAAGTGTTTTTTATTATATAGATGTTAAGTTTTACTGTAGATTAGTTTTAAAGTAAGTAAACTTAAATTGTTTTAATTGTTACTAATCGCTTTTGTTTTTATTAATCTCTCGATTACTTTATGATTACTTTGTCACTATATAAGTTTGTAGAATTTTATCTCTTGTTAGCTTTGAACCCTACTGACGAGAATTCATCACAATATATTTAGTTTAGTTGAAATTGTCTAATTACTTGTATACCTTATTGTACAATTACTGGCCACTTGTGTTCCATTAACTATTTTGTTATATTCAAATTATATAATTTTGTAATTGATCTTATATTGCCTAAAGTTTAGATTTGTTGGAAATTTTGTAATAAACTAAATAAATTGCGGAATCTTATTATAGAACAATTAATAAGTATGAAGTAATATATATATTTTCTATTTTTTTTATTTGATTAACAAAATAGGTAATAATTGCAAATTAATCATCACCAACTATTTTCTCAAGTGAATTTGAATAAAAAAAACTAACATCATAAACTGTCTAAGTACCTTTCAAATTCATAGATTTATCATGTTTTACATAATCTATAAATTTAGTGTTTATTTCATTTTAATGATGTGGTTTATCTTTTAATTCGGTTTATAAAGCTCTTACTTGTAGCTTAAGTTAGATTATTAAATTTACTAAAACTGTTATTTTTAGTTAATAAGAATAATATTAAACATAACTAACTTCAGTAGTTAAATCAAAACTTCGTAGACATATTTTCCACAGATTAATCTTTCTTTAAGAAACTACTTGGTTGTAATCAATTTATTTCTTTAAATTTAAATGTGTGGCTTTTTAAACTTAGTGTTTATTCGTTATTTTATATTAGATAAAAAATTGTCTAATGTCATTACTAAATAACTTTAAAACATAAAACGTTAAAATTTATTTCATTTCCATTAGACGAAACTGCTTAACAGATAATGAGAGCATTTCACAATCAAAAAGGATTGAAACATGGTTCTAATATAGTCTAAAAGTTTAAATTTGAATCTTAATTATATTAGAAAAAACAATATTTAAATTGAACGTTTTGTGAATGAATTCTCGTATAGTCTGTTATTTAAGGTCTATAAGACAATTTTTTCAAAAAAATATTGCAATATGTTAAATTATTATCGTATTTTTACAAAAATTTAATATACAAAAGTTTAAAATTCAGTAGAAAACACTTATTTCAGTACTAAAAACAGTTTATGTCAACAGTAGTATTAATAGAAATCAAAATAAACAGTTCGTTAGAACCGTTAATCACTTATAATAGACTTGATAAAACAAAGTTTTATGGTGATATTTTAATAAAACTTTTAACATATATAAATTAGAAACTGTAATGTGTAGCATTTAGGACCAGGAATTATCGGTTACGCATGACTTGATTGTTTTCAAAGCTTGTACTAAGCGAAGATAATATAGTTTTATATTATTTTTACTATTAATAAAATTAACAATAACAATAACAACAATGGTTTGTGATTATTCAGAAGACTTTACTGGCAGAAACTGTTAAACGAAACTGAAGTGATTTAAAAATAACTAATGTGTTAGTAAACTTTTATTATAGAAGCATCACTTGTAAACTTAAATAATTTATTTTTATGACGTATTAAAATGTTTGAAGAGAAAGATTTACGAATTCTTTTAACATTTATATACAGTTTTATACAGATTTGAAAAAATTTATATAGTGGTTTTTAATTGACAAAATTTTCTTATTGATGTTGTAACTAGTTTTAGTTGGAGCAAGCAAGTTTTATGTTTAATACATTTTCAAATGTTTAAAAACAGTTACCAACAATACTATTTTAAAAATGTTTCTAATTAGTCTTTTTAGAATTTTATAAACTAGTTTACTATAGGTATATTAAGTTACATAAGACGCCAAAAGCTTAGTTCTTATATTTTACCTTTAACTAATTTATTACTAAAAATAATGGAACTTTCAAATAAGTAGTAATAAAACTAATCAGAATAAATAAACAGTTTATAAACAAAATATAAAGAAGTACTTAAGATTTTCTATAATATCGTCAAATGATGATAACTTAATTAAATAACATAATATTATAATAATACGAAACTTTTTATCTTCATTCAGTTATGTTAAGTATTAAAAATTTTAAAGTTACACATAAATTAAAATCTGTTTAAACTAAATTGTTTGTTTTCACATTAAAAATGTAATATTTCAATAAACAAAAAAAAACTAGTAATTAAAAAAAACTATACTACACAATTTTTAGCTTTTTTATCTATTTTTAAAAAAACTTTAGTATTCACTGGGTTCTTGACGTTAAAGTTTTTAGAAGTAAATAGCCACATATAATCTAACAACTTTTACAAGTAGTAACATTTACTATGCTAATTAATTTAAAAGTCAGTAACTTGTTGAATTAATTTTACATAAAAAAAATTTTAGGCACATTGCTGTACCTTTAAAAATTGAATGAACGAAAGATGAACAATTTCTGGTGTTATATATGTTAATGAGTTGTGATAATTTAGCTTCTAGTTTTGATTTTTTTGTGTGTAAAATTAAAATGACGTCACTAAGCGTGTCAGAGCGCATTACAAAATGAACGCTAACCGTCAATTTTCAATGCGTAACTTTGTTAAATAGTTTAATTTGCGTTTCATTGTTTATTCAAAGGTTTTATTTTGCTATATAATGTTCTAACTTGAGGTAGAATCAAGTTTCGTTAAACTAAGTTTATATTTTAATTATTTTTATACTTAATAAGAATAGTTTATTGAAAGAAATGTATATTAAAATATTCCGAAACAGTTGTAGCACACTTTAAAAAGTCTAAGCACTTTAAACTTAAAACAAATTTACGTTTTAGTTTTTGTTATTACGGGAAATTTGTAAAAGTTTAGTAAACAACTAATGAGTTAAAAAGTAGTCAAAAAGTAGTCAAACTAAGAAGTAATAACGACATTTGTTTACACATCTTATTTATAATTGTACATTTATAAAAAAAGTACTTAAATGTGCTCAAAAAATATTTTTTTGTAAGTATGATTTAAAACTATACTGGCATGTATTCATTTTATAAACAACTTGAATTTTAGTAGTTACAACACAGTAAATAAGATTATTCAGAACTTAAAACAATTTATTTAAAGTTATAGTTTAATACTCAACTCTTTGTTTTATTGAATTTTATTTACGCTTCTAGTTACTTAGTTAATTTTTAACTTTCTACTTAATTTAAACTAATTTAAAGTGTTTTTTTACCGTTCAAAAGTTTAAAAACATAGAAAATAAAAAATATCATATTGTTTTAATAGAGAAACAATTATTAAATTAAGCATTCAGCTTTTTTATTAACAACTAAGTCTTTTTTAACTACACTAATAGTACTCATCAGGGACGTAGCTACCTCAAAAAAGTTACGAATCTACAAAAATTAAAACATCTGAAATAACTCGTGATAACGTCCTAGCGGGTACACAGCAATTTAAACTACCTCTAATGTTATTGAATTTAATCAGAAAAAATGCAGTTATGTTAATACATCAAAAACGGAATGTTGAAGTAAGAGTGATAACTGTATACAAGGCAATTTAATTTGCTCCACATCCCCTATGACTCTTTATGTCTTGCTACTTGTGTAAACCCAGAAAACATTCATTAAACGGTAGGAATTTTTAAAGGTAGTTTTAAATATTGGGTACTTTCAATTGCAGCAAATTTGCAAAAAAAGTACCAAATATTTTGATTTCGTCATTAACTTTACTTGGTGTAGTTTTGAAGCTTAAACTTAGTAAACAAAACAAAATTGCTGTCTAGGCCTATGACAGATTCACTTTTTAAATTTTATAAAATATTAAAATAATTATGTCTGAAAAATAACAATAGAATAATACTAAACGTTTCCCTATGTTAACAATTTATAGAAATATTTTTTGTGTAAGTTACAATTTTAAATACAAACACAAGTTAAACAAATGATTTATAATTTTTTTTTATAGTTTATTGATATATTTAAGTCATAAAAAGTTTTAACTAATTATACATGAGTTATGTACTTCAATAAAAGCTACCTTTTTATGGTTTAAAATAAAGTTAACAGAAGGCCATCAAACCTAGATGCTTATGGGAATCATGGAGTGCTATATAAATTCCTAGAATGAGTTGAAATTCTGATCACTTATTTTGTCTAGAAAAGTAAATAAGACTTCCATTTAAAAAAAAAAAATATTAAATTATGATAAATATATTAAAATATTATTTTTTCTGCTTAATTTGTCTCTTTTTAAGTATGTTTCTCTAGTATTCGAAAAGTAAAACGAAATTTCTAATACCAATTAATGACAAGTTAGGAAAATTACCCAGTATACTGATTTGGTGCATAATTGCAAACGCGCACCGATGTTGATGAAAAACTCCATAAGAAAAATTTTATAGCTTAATTAAATTCATAAGAATTTAGACTCAAACAGTACGCAACTAGTTAGTGCACCGCAGTAGTATAACCTTATGACAGATTTTTCTAAAAGGACAAATGCTAACATTTTGTTAACAAACCATAAAGCTAAACTTGTTTTATAGTGATAATGATTCAAGAATAAACAAATTGTAGTAAAAACAGCAATAAACAACTGCTAATAAAATAAAAATAAATTCATAATAAGAATAAAAAATATTAACAACATAGTTTAAAATAAATATAACAAAAAACTAAAAAAAAAAAAAATAATTAAAATAAATAATAAACAAACAGTTCATACTATGATTACAGTTTTAATCTTACTATAAAAATAGTATTGTTCAAATTATCTAAACTCAAAATTTTTATTAATAGTAGTTACTTTTTTTTATTAAGATAACAAACAAATCAAACTTTGTTATTCTATCAGCCATAAAATTTAAAAAATAATCAATTTTTGTAGCAGGTTATTTTAAAATTTCTTTAATCACATTTGAATAAATTTATAGCAACTTGTAAAACACAGTTTTTACAATCAATTTAGAGTCTAAAAGACATAAATGACTAATTTTAAATTTAAATTTTTTTAGTTTTAAATCAAATTTTAAATGCTATTTTTAAAAATTTTCTTTTTCCCAACTGTTTGTAGTATTTTAAAAATTCTATTCCCTAAAGATCTTAGAAAAACTGATTTTAAGATAAGTAAAAAGTTATAATTCTTGTGAATTTTTAAAAGCTTTGAAAAAATTGACCTTAAAAAAATTATATATTTTAAATATTTTGTTTTGTATCAGAAACATTTAGTAAAATCTTTCCACACACTCAGGATAACTAAGGATTTTATAAAGTTTTGGAAAACTTTAGTATGTCTCAGTAAAAATCAGGATAACTCAGAATGTGTTAAGTGTTTTTAAGCTCAGGCTGACTAAGGATAGAATTTTTAGTTTTTTTTATTCAGGGTAGATTTAGTGGTTTTAAAAGCTTTGTTATAAAGCCTAGTTTCTATTAGTTTAAAAACAATAAAAAAGTTCTTTAAAAAAATTTAAAATTCTTATGATGACACATGACTTTTTAAAACTAACTCAGGACAGTTACTTTGACTCAAAAAGTGGCAAGGCAATCCTGATATCCTTAAAGTTAATTGTTTATTTTTTGTTAAACATGTTAAATAATACTAAAGAAAAAGTAAACATTTGTTTTCATTAATTGTTAGATTATTATTTTAAAAAATCTGCAATTTAATATTGTATGGAATGTTGCAAGTCTAAAAATATGTCAGATAGGAAAATTATTTTAAGTTCAAAAGCTTGAATTGAAAAATATCTGACCAACACCAGATATTGCTATTAATCAAGACTGCAGTTCAAGTAGTATGAAATTCTTATTTTTAATTTTGTTTATATTCCAGATTTTCTTCATTTGTTAAGATTTATTTTTACAGTTTTATATTGTAATATAGGTAAAAATGTAGAAGTTGAAAAAAAACTAGCTCTTTAGATTTATTCTAGAAAAATTAAAAAAAATTAAAACTTTCAATTTTAATACTGAATATTTAACATTTTATATAAAAAATAAAGATAGTTTATTAAAAGCTGCAAAAAACTAAAAGTATGAGTTATTTTGAGTTTAATACAACTCTTTTTTGTATTTATAAAATAGATATTAAACATTATTTAGATATTGCACAGAGAAAAATGTTTTGAGGTATTAATTGTTATACTTAGTTGACTATTTATTTGTAGTTTAAGGCCATAGGGGGGTAGGCCATGTTTTTTAGAAGTTGATCTTATTAAAAAAAAATTTTTTAACTTTAAAATGCTTTTTATTTTTTTTTAAATTCGAATAATTTTTAGAGATATGACCAGTCAAAGTCGCGCCGCATAATAGGTTACCTATGGGAAGGAAAAACTAAAACAGCGAAAAAAAACTAGTTTGTTTGAAATTTATCTCCTACTACATTTTTTAAGCAATCTTCTTCAAACTTTACCTGTTTAATCTATATACAGTAACAAAAATACATTACTTGTGAATTTAAAAATTTGTGGTAAACTTTTTTTTTGAGAAAAAAAAGACTTTTTTTTTATTTTTTTTGTTTATTTTAATCATCTAAATTCATAAGTAACGTTTTTTTCTTGTAATGTAAGGAAAATTTTCTAAAATTTGAAGAATATTGCTTGAAAAATGAAGTAGGAGATAAATTTTTAGTATTTTTAAAGAAAATTTACCCCAAAAAATTTGCGGCCCAAAAGTTTTAGTTTAGGGGAATTTTTGAGGAAAAAATTGCGCACCCACTGACCAAAATACCACGCTACACCACTGGTATCAACTTTAATTTGAGTTTATAAAACTAGATTAACTATAAAACTTTAACATTTTTGAAAATTAAAATGTCTTTTGTTATATTTCCTAAATCTACTTCCTATATTTGTCAAAAAGCATGCAGTTGGGTGTGAAGATAAATTTAGCCATCAAGGGTAAATGGGGTATGGTAGAGAATTGTTGAAATTCAGAAAGATGAGTTAAAATAGTACAGAGTTTTATGTATAATAATAATGTTCACTCTTTAGAAAAAACTACGCACTAAATTACAAAAGTTTTTTCATGAAATTTGAAACAGAGTTTTATTATTGATGCTGTAGAAACAAGCAAACCAACAGATTTTATTACCAACTTCAATATCATATTAAACGTAGTTGCTGGAAAATATAAACAGAAACGGAACAAAAATTTAAAGAAATGAAAGCACTAAATGTAATTTTTTTTAATATATCTGTGTAGAGAAGTTGAACTACTAGTTCCCTTAAAACCTCTAAAAACGTTTTAAAACTATCCAACAAGTTTTTGAAGAATACGAAACTTAAAAAAATAAGTTAAAATGACTAAATCGTGTAGATCACAAGATATAAAAATAGACCCATCATAACCAAACTTAATAATTTAGAATCTAAAGACAGACTTCAAAAGCTAAAAATTTAAAAGTTATGAATGAAGGAGAAGAAAAAGTGTTTAAATAAACTGTAACCGAACCATCTTAGATCTAGAAGATTTCAGAACTTTAGTAAACCAGTTATACTAAATCAAGTATTAGCAGACCAAAATAAATCAAACGTGAAATAAGTGATAAGTACTAACAAAATAGTTGAATAAACAAGACAGCCGTTTCGTACCAGTTCGAGCTCTTGGACTAGTAAAAAATAACTGTGAGTCGACATTCGACATTTCTAAATATTTCTAAACATTTGAAATTTTCTGATAAGTTTAGTACTAACTTAATAGCAACAGCAATCATTTAATACTTATATACACAATATTATGTTTATTCTTTCAAAAATTTATTTTACAAACTAAGTTTTGGTCAATGACCTCGTTAGTGCTTAAATAAATCTAAAAAAAATATGTGACAGTCATGGAAAATAGCATCAAAACTATTAAACTGTTTAAATTCTAAATTTAAACAATGCTTAAGCAATGTTTACTCTGTAAATTAACTAGAAGAAAAAAGAAAGCTACATACAGCTTTGATTATTATTATTATTGTTGTTATATTGATTTTAAAACTTAGCTAAAAATTAAAACTTCTACTAAAACTCAGTCTTAATATTAAAATTTGATTTGTTTAGTTTCTTAAGTAAAAATTTTCAGTGATATCTTGGTTTTAGTTAAATTTAATTGTTTACATGCTATTTTCCATGACTGTCACATATCTTTTTTTTAGATTTATTTAAGCACTGACGAGGTCTTTGACCGAAACTTAGTTTGTAAAACAAATTTTTGAAAGAATAAATATATTACTTCTCCTCCAGCAGTTGAGATCTCTCTATTTGTTTTCGTTAAATCAAAACATATAATACACAATATTATTAAAATAAAGTCTATTTTTTAAACAACAGTTTGTACATGAACAGTAATGATTTATTTTTTCGTACTGATACATGGTTGACTCGAAAAGTCAATAATGCCATAGTCTATCCTAGTATTTAACTATAAATTATACAAAACGATAAGATAGGTAAGAGTGGAGGTGTTGCTTTACATAAATATCATTAAAATATTTAAATAAATTAAAAAACTGAATTGAATTTAACAAAATTAATTTTGAACACATTGTATAAACGTAACTTTTATAAAAATAAAGCTAAGATTTTTCTATGTCTACCTTAACCCAATGTCTTCAAAATGTTGACTGACAGTTACAAAAGTAATTAAAATAATTAAAATTATTTATAAATTGAGTTTTATTGTTCTTGATGGTTTTAATCTTCCGAACGTAAGTTGGACAATTACTAGCGTAGACTTCAATGAATCTAATGAGTTTTTTATTAATACGTGCATGGAATTTTTTTTAACTCAGGTAATCAAAAGTCCAACTTAAATAAATGGTAACATAATTGACCTCTTTTTTGCATCATTTTGGCCTAGATAGAATCATAACTTATTTAATTACTTTTTCGTCAACAAACACATGTGACTACAACATAATTTTATTCAAAATAAAAAATTAAAGTCAATTATGATCTAATGCTATAAAAGATTCATATGATTTTTTAAATAGCAGGTTTTGAAAACATCAATAATTACCTGTCAAAAAATACTTGGACATCATTAATTAACAATTTAAAGAGCTTTCAACATTTTCATGATCCATTCATAAGGTTTATTTAAACCTAAATTAATCGTTTTATTCAACTCTATTCAAAAAATAACAAATTTTAAAAATTTAAATCTTACATTATAAAATTATTAAAAGAAAAGTAAAATATACATAATTTATAATAAATTAAAAACATATAATAAAAATAAGTTAAAAAATACAATTTTGATTGTGTAAAGAAGTTCTACAAAACCAAAATTCAAAAAAGTTTTAAAGTTATGTAAAATCTAAATTTAGATAATCACTGCAAAACCCCTCTCATATGACAATGATAAAGATAAAGCAGTAAAATAATATTTTAAAATAATCTCACACTTTTTAACAGAAGTTTTCAAAAAATATTAGAGAAAAGATGATAACCATTAAAGTTTTAAACGTGCTCAAAATAATTGTAGTAAAGTGGAAAACTTTTTTATAACTTGTAAAAACATTAAAATTTCAATCCACCACCTAAAAGATAAAATCAATAGAACCCAGAAGTATCCCGGCCTATTTAATAAGTATGCAATTCCATATTTAATATTTTCACTTTTGTTAAATTTCAACTGCTCTATAGCATAAGCTGAAGTACCAAAACAATGGAAATCATCTTTTGTCATTCAAGAGCATAAGAAATGTAACAAACACAACGCGTTACACTATAAGCCAAAATCTTTAACTAGTGAACTTCTCAAATTGAAATTTATGTAATAATCCCTAGAAATTACGTTTTTTGCTTGGTGATTGAAATTTTAGACAACAACAACTCGTGGCAAGTAAAATCATTATAAATAATTAGTTATTTTTTAAATCAAAGTTATTACCATCTCAGCACAAAAATTAGCTTCGTTGCGCCATCTAGCGATTTTTTTTTTCTATATCAAATATAATTTATACAAAGTTTGCTTAGATAAACAAAATCAGAACTCAAAAACATTCCAACTTTTATAAATTTCTTATTAAGACTATGCTTAACAACTAATGACATACTTTACTTTACCTTACATAAAAGTATACTCGTAACGTTTAAAATTCATTGTTTTTTTTTTGATAGTTATCTTATAAATTTTCCATACTTCCTACATTTCTCTATACTTTTATTTTTTAATTTTAGTGGGAACGCTGATTAATAAAAGCTTTTAATCCTTTTTTTGACTATACTTTACTAAATAATAAACAAGCTGGTTTTGTCCTTAATTCATCAAACATCTAATTGTTAGCATGCTTACACTCATTGATAGTTCCTTATTTTAAAAACGAATCTAATTTAGTGGTTTATAATGATATTAAAATTACTTTTGTTTCAGTATCACACAAACAATTATCAAAAATTTGAGTAAGTAAGAACTAAATAAAACTTTGGTATATTGGATCAATTACTTAAAACTAATACAAAGAGTACTCATAAAAATACGCTATCAGACCCTTTAACAATATTTTATGCACTACCACAAGGTATTGTGATCGGTCCTCTTTTTTAAACTACACCATCGAAATTCACTCCAAGGTTGACAATCAAATTGACCTAAGTTAATATGCAGATTAGTCAAAAATTTTAGTAAGTCACTCTTTTTTTAACAGTTTACTTTATATAATATTTACATACGGGTAAAACAAGAAAACTTGGTTTTAATCCTGACAAATGTGCAATTCTAACCATTAAAAAGCAAATCACAATTGATTTACTAATCTGTTATACTAAGATACCAAAAGTTAAGTTTTTAAAGATTTAAGATTATATGTCTATCAAAATCTAAAATTGAATAATTATATATATTGTTTATAAAATGTTGCAGAAGTTTATTCTTATCAAATATGAAAGTTTTAAAACTAATTCAGCTAGTATTCCGACAAAACTATTTTAAATAAATGATAGTCCTAAGTTTGAATGCTATACCCAAACTTGGTCTCAATTAAAAAAAAAGTACATTAATAAGATTGTGTCCGTTCAAACAAATTAACCCGTGTTTTATGTAACTATTAATATATATTGTGCACATTATCATTATGTATTACATAATATGTATTACATTATAATCTATGCACATTAATGGTAAAACAGCGAAGATAAACAATGTATAAAGGTAGTCTAGCATCATATACTTTTGAAAAAAGCTATTATAATAGTTAAAAGTTTTTTCAATGGAAAAAGACGTCTTAACAAACTTAGATCACTGTATAACATAATATAAAACTTAATTTACGTACAAAATTTTATTACAAAAAAAAACCTGTTGTTAGATAAAAGAAGTTTCAAAGTTAATTTATATATAACTGACTATCCACTAATTTTATCTACTACAGCTAAATTTTTCAGCTTGTAGCTCAAAACTACAAAACAAAAAGGAGCTTTATAGGTATTTTAATTTATATAAAACAACTTGAAATTTTCTTAGAACTATGCAAAAAGAATGAGTTTGAAAATTATTAGCGCGAATATCCAGTCTTCTTAACTAAAGTATCCTCTATAGTCAGTAACTTATGGTTTCGCAAACATAGTTCATTTACAAATGTTTAGATTACCAACTATCCCGTAAAACGTTTTGATATGTAGACTTACATATTTTCCTGTAGAGCACTATATGGCATGAGACTTGCAAGAATAGTACAAAATTGAAAAAAAAAAACCATTAGTTCCCTAACAACCGTTGAGACGTGTTAATCACTATTAGTAATACAGAAGCATCAAACTATATTAATGTGATTGAATAAAACATTTGAGACTTTTTTAACCAAGAAATGTTTGTTTTTATTAAATATAACAACTATTGACATTTCCATGTTTATTATTTTGTTTATAAATAAACCAGTTGTAAGTTATTTTGTAAACTTAACTAAAAGCAGGAAAATTGTGTAATTTGGTGTTTTATTTTCTATTTTTTGTTTGGTTTTGTAAATCATTTTGTTTCAATAATGTTAATATATTTGATTTATTCTTTTAATGTTTGGTTAACCAAATAAAATGTAACGTAAATATCTAAGTTGCAAAAATGTACATTTCCGTTTGAAATTTTTCAAGTGGCTCGAGTTAAATAAATCAAAACTAATTAAATTTTAATTTAACTAATGAAATGGTTCATCTATTTCTGCCTGATGATTCCTAATGAGAGAGAAACCAGAATGTCACATGGACTGTTGTTCATGGTCGTGCGGTTCAGGTTATTACTTAAAATATTTTTTTAAGCTTAATACAACAATATATTTTCCAAAATTTATTAAAAACCACGCTGAAAGAAAAAAAATAGTCATAAAAAAGAAAAAAACTTGGAAAACTATTAAATTTTTTTATATTTACTTCAAGTTATTCAATTAAATTTCTTTAGAATCTCAATGATAAAACAAACATCTCACGCCAAATCAAAATTCAGTTTTATGACTTATAAAGTTTAAGAAAACATATTTTTTTCAAAGAAATCAAAAGAATTTCGTGATAACATAATCACTAGTTAATTTATGTGAAGTAGAGAATAAACTAACAATAGAAAAATATTACTCTCAATTAAATTTTAAATCAATTACTTTCTAAAATTATTTTAAAAATAAGTAAACTAGGGTGTAGGAATTATTTTACCTATAAACTTTACATTTAATGCAAATAGAACTTTGCTAATTTTTAGAATAAAAATTCAAATTAAATATTCAAGTTAGAGTACAAACTAATATGTTATTATGGTCTAATATTTAAAAATTCTCAATTTATAATGTGTTTTAAACAATTTTAATACTTAACGTTGTAAAATAAGTAAAAATACCTACAGTTGTCTATATTAAATAAATTGTTTTGGAATGAACAATCTAAAAAATTCAAAACAACTCTTCAAATCTGTTTGCAAAATCAATGAATTTTAGCTATCAAAATTTAAAAAATTTTAACTCTCTTTTTTACAAGTACCAGGTATAACACAAAATTCCTAAAATTATAAGTCAATATTTTCCATTAGTATAACGTTTATCATTTTATAACTACTTTTAAAATAGTTAAATATTTAAAAGTTTAGATCAATTTTATATTTCTCAAAGTTTTTTATCTTGGAAATCTATTAAAACGATGTCATTGTACTTTCTTGTAGATGTTTTAATATCTGAAAAATAAAGTAACACTTTTAATATTCAAAAATTCACAGCTAATTTATTTCTATGTTAAAATATGATAATCTAAGTTTTGACAACTTTACTTTTTTTAAATATACAATTCGGATTTTTTTACTACAAGTTTTTAAATACTTTGTATTTACTCAAGTCCTTTTTTTAAAACTAAGTTACTTAATTAAAATAACTTATTTATTTTAATAAATACAACAAAAAATATATATATATACAAAATAAGAGTAATATGCAATCTTTAACTATAATAAAAAAGGTTATTTATTTTTGAATAGGCATATATCAAATTTGCTTAATGATAATTTTATGGGTTAAAAATTATTCAAAAGCAAACTTACTATAATTCATCATAAGAGTCAAAACTTTGAAATGATGCAAATGATGATGAATCAGAGTCATCACTTAACTGCTTCCAAGATTTTGATACTGTGAAAAATTATTTAAAATAGTCTGGTGTTTAAAAACTTAAAAAAAAGATATTCTTTTATAAAATGATTATATTTAATTATCACAAAAAGAATAAGGAAAAATATAAGTATTTAATTTAATAATTAATACATAAATTTGAATCATTAAAAAAAAATAAAACAAATAAATTAAATTATTGAATATTTTTATACTTACCAACGAATTTTTTATTTAATTGTTTTTTAAGTCAATAAAAATCTTAGTTATAATTCAAAAAATTTTCAAATGTGTTAAATGATATAAAACGTTTACAAGTTGCAACTTTAATGTTTAAATACAAAGTCGACTAAAATTGTTCAAGTTATTTGAAAATTTAATTAGCAAATTTCCATTAGAAGTGTTAGTAGCTAAAATGATACTAATTAAACTCCCTATTTAAATTAATTAACAAAATATTGATTAAAAGTTTTAAGTAAATGTTAAACATTATTTTACTCTTTTCAATATAAGCACAACTAGAAAAAAAAAAAAGAGAGAATTGGAATATTTTTTTTTGAAATTTTGTAAGTTAATTTCAAGATTCTAGCTCTTAAAGCTTTTAAGACTAAGCTGAAATCTATAAAAAAATATTAAGTCAGTTAGCGCTAGGTGATTTAGAATATTTCTATTAGTTATAATTATGACGTCTCTTTTTATCGAAAATCGACAGTTAAATAAAAACTATTTAAAAAATACTTTAGTGTAAAAGTAGTTTTATCGATTTTTTGTAGTTCAACAATGGTTTTTTTAAGGTTTGTTGAATAAGATTTTTTTTAAATATTTCATCTTATTTTGCAAACTATTCTTCATAATAATAAACAAATAAATTAAGTATTAATTGATACTTTTTTATATCGACACTTCAGCAAGTTTTTCTAAACTATGATGCTTTCGATACGCAAATTTATATAGAAATTTATTTTTAAATCCTCAAATTTATTAGAATAAAACAAAGCTAACAAACTAAAGACTGTGTAAATTATCATTATTTCATATATTTATTATTCAGTTTTAGCCAGTTTGTATTTAAAAGTTAACATAAAGAATTTAACGAATACGTTCAAGTTAAGTACTTTTAGTAGAAATTGTTTTTTTCTATTATTAAAACTTTATATTTTTATTTATAAAACATCTAGAAATTGTTAAAAAGCGAAATTAATTATATTTGAACTTTATTTGAATTATTTTTTATGTTAAAACAGATATAGTTATATAAGAAATGTATAGAGGAAAAACACTTTATAAGAGCTACTACTTAAGATCCCATAACTTTTGTTCTATAAGATTCCATAACTTTTTTTGTCTGAAAAGTTCAATATAAACATCTTTAGACTACTTTAAGACCAAATGTTTTTATTTTAAGAAATTCCCTTCTACTTCCAGTCAAACATACAGAGTCAACAAATACTAACTGTTTATAAACTTTAAACATACAATTCTAGTCACAAACTATTTAATACGTATAATTGCACATGATACAATTTGAAAAATTTGTGTTGTTTAAATCATTTGTATCTTTAAATTTATAAAAAAATTAACAAACCAGGCTTGTTTGTAACATCTTCATCAGCAGAGTCAATAGGTTGAATGACGCGATCTTTTAACTCCTTCCAAGGTTTTGTTACTGTAAAAGTTAATTAAAAAACGGTTGATAAATTTTTATAATATTTAAAACTCAATTTAATAAACGTAAGGAACAATTTTAATTTTAAAACAAAATTATCAAATATTTACATAACGGCAAAAAACAAAACAGTTTAGATTTTATAAAAATGTTAAAACAATTAAATGTAATTATTATTTGTGTTTGTTACTAAAGAATTTAATTTTAAAGTAGAACTATTATACAATTAAACAATTATCTATAGGTTGACTAAGTAAATTTTAATATAAGTTATAAATAAAAATATTTTAAAAATGTTCAATGTTAATACGTTTTCAAATAATAGTTGCAACCATGTACTAAAAATACAACAAAAACACATTAAATTTTATTAAAAATTAATTAGCAAAAAAATTAGAATAAAAGTGTTAGATAAGTAGTTTTCTATGTATTACTACTATAAGTTCCACTATCTTCAATAAGATAGAAACTACTAACATTAACTGTTTATAAACTTGTAACATACGTTTAAATCACAACTTACTATCAACTTATAATTAGACTGTACTTCAATTTAACAAATTCGTTATGTAGTATATAAGTTTTTATATGTGTGATTTGTTTAACCAACCATTTTTTATTGAAACACCATTAACTTCATTTGGTGTACTCTGCTGTGTTGGAACACTTTTCTGCATTGGTACAACCTGATACGATTTATTACCTTGCTGCATTTTTTGAACTTGCTTCGTTTTTGGTCTCAGAGAGATTGGAAGAGTTCGTATAAAAGCATTTCTTTGCTGCATTTTAAAATCCTGATACGTATAAATTTTGTAGCTGTAATAAGTTGAAAATTTTATGATCAAAACCTAAGTATTTAACATTTAAGTAGCAAATATAACTCTAGTGGTATGTAATACAAGTTTTGTCACTTAAATTGTTACGATTAAAGTAAAAATTTTGTTTAAAAACTTAAAATAATTTATTATAACGAAAATTACAAAGTGTATTTTTTAGCATTAATATAATTTTTCAACATATAGATGAATAGACTGTTGTTCGATTTTCTTAAAAAAAACAAAATGTTAGTTTTTTTAATTATTTCATCAAGTTTTATCGCAATTTTATAAATATTAGAATAAATAGTTAAAATATTATTAATATCTAAAAGCAATAATCAAAAAAACTAAAAAATAATTTGTTTAATATCATTCCGTTTTGAAATATACACTTAATTTGTTCTACCATTTTCGATTTTAGTTAAAGACAACTACAAATAAGGCAAAGTAATATCTATTTGAATATACGTCTGCAATTTAATATTTACTGAACTTTCTACTCAGTAATATTATTTACACAGTTTATTTATTTTTTCAAGACTTTATTATGCCTACTAAGTTTCAGTCAAAGACCTCGTCAGTGTTTGTATAAAAAATATAATACAAAAAACAGTTTACTTTAATTTAAGAAACAATTTATAAAAACAACTTAAACCTAAAACCTTTGTTAAAATTACAAAGGCTCCAGGTAAAAAAATCCTTAGAAAAAATTTAGGAAAATATGTTTGATTTTAATTATGTAAGTAAAATGTTTAGAGAAAATGCAAAAACAATATTGGTTTTTAAATGATTTTAATTGCTCTTTTTGAAAAATTAAAGTTATAACTAGTAGTACATCACTTTAGTAAAGCAACAACAGTAAAAACTTTAACTAACTTTCTTTCCAATCTTTCGGCATGTACTAGGTACTTGGGTGTCACAATGTCGGTGCAAGCCACAAATACAGGTAAAAAAACCATGACTTCATCCACCGCAATGTTGATCAAGTCCCCGTCACTGTCCTGTTGGTACTCTTCATTCAAAGGTTGTTGAGAATTGTGCTTGTGGCAGTAAGGGGTAGGAAAATAATTCGTATAGGAGTCTCTGCACTTTTCAGTAATGTGCTTTTTTGGTACCTGATTGAAAAAAAGACCTATCTTAATACAAATAAGGACGACAGCATTAGGATTTGTTTTATGAACAATAAATAACCAAACCAAAATCTTTTAAAATCTAAAACTGCTTTAAGTTTAAAACTTACTGTTGTTGCTTTCTTTAAGCAACTTGTTTAAAAATTATTTTAAGAGTATAAAGTTTTGGCATAGAGCAAAGTAGATCTACCTAAAAAATACAATTTACAGAAATAATGTTAAAATTTAAGGATATCTTTTATGTTTAAAATTACTATCAATTTTAAAAGGTAAACTTAAAATATTTATTTCACATATAAATATATACATACATATACATATATAATCAACGTTTGATTTTGTATATAATTGCTTAAAATATTCAAAGTATTCACTCAAAGGCAACAAAAAACCATTTAAGATCTTAAATTATGTTGTTTAAGCATTTAACACCTGGTTGACAAAGAAAAACAGCGAATGATCATTAAAACCATTTCCAGCGTAGGTGACGCATTTTGCAGCGAAGTTGGAATGGTAGACACCAGGGCCAAATACACCATCTAAAAAGAATTCATGAAAGTTATAGTAGACTACTTTTTTTTTAATTTTGAAGATCGCTAAAAATATCCGAAAAACATCTTAAATTTTAAAGATTTCAAAACTAAAACATAAGGCTACTTTTTTGACTTCTTAGAAATTAACTCTTAAGAAACAAACTTGCAGAAGGTTTGAACCCGTATTTCAGGATTCCATCAACATTTTTTCTTTTGGTTCCGTGAAAAACTAAAATGTTCTCAGTCGAGTTTTCTTTCAACTTAGGGAGTTTTTGATGAATCCTGCAAATTCTCTCTATTTTAAATCCACTTATGGGGTCGTACTTTGCAAGTTCACTGCTGGTGTTCATGAATGACTTCTCAACTAACTCGTAATCAGCATTGTCCTTGCTCAGAACTTCCAAGTTGTAAAGAGAACTTTCATCATCAACATGTTTCAAGTAACTGTTCTCAATGATTTGTTTTTCTGACATAGCAGTTGGTATAAAGACCTAGAAAATAAATATTTTGATACTGCATGGTTTTTAACAAACTGCGTATATTCAAAATCTAATAAAAAATTCGTTTGAATAGTTTAGTTTAAAGTGTTTAGTTTAGACGTTCAGATATTCAACACTTGTTACAAAAACTGCAATCCTGTTAATAAAAAAATATGAATTATTGGTATCATCTTTAAATAGTCGTAATAAAATATTTACAGTTTTTATATGATTTTTTGGGTTTTATTTGTAGATAATTTTTAACTGTTCCGACTCAATCTATTTCAAAGTTAACATACACAGTTACAGTTCAATTACAAAAAAGGTTTCAATAAAGAACAAAAAAAAAATAAAAACTATTTTTAGCCTTATAAAGATGTTTAGTTACTTAAAAGACTTTTTAGTTGTAAAATAATTTTCATTCATACCATTAGTTATACTTTATTTTGAAACCTTTCTAATCTTGAATGATACTTAAGCTTAGTTTGTATAAACTAGACACAAAAAAAGAATAACTAAACATTATTAAAAAGAACCATAAAAGTACGATGGTACTTTATTTTTTTTTGTATAAACATTTTATTAAATGCAAGAAGTTTATATTTTGAATGAAATCAAAACCTTATCAACTAAGTAAAGTTTAAGAGAAAATGTTTCAAGTTAGCAAATGTATACTTTGTATAATATTACTGCTTGAACTTTAAATCATGAAACACTTATAAGAAATAAACATATTTAAATAAGAACTTTAAACGTAACATTATCAAGATCAATCACTGGAACTACAAAACTACGGTAGATCTTTCTGCTGGAAGATTTAATTCAAAGCTCTTACTCACTCTCTTACTACAACCTGCATATAAGTTCTATAAACAACCTTATATATGAGCTATATTCAGGGTTGCCATGCAAACTTTTGTAAATTTAGCCTGACTTTATATATGAGCTAAGTACACACTTCCAATTAAGTACACAGGCTTAATACGCATATCTAGATAAACCGCATTTTAGTACGCACTAAATCTGTTTTATAAACTACTTCCTCTTATTATTTGTTACGAAGTCTTTAGTTACAAAAATAAATAACATAATCTGCTTTAAATTATTTTCGAAACTTAAACAACTCTGAAAAAATAACATACAAAGGTAAACCGTACACGTACACATGTTCTATAAATGGCCAAATTAGGTGCTTGATTGTAAAAAATATCTTATTTAAACCAAAAACAGTCGGATTCTATAATTTTCAAAAACAGACTTTTGTGTACATATCAAAGTGTGAATATCTAAGTATCCTTGACACAGATCATCAATCCAAAAAATATTACATGCAACTACCTGTTTAAGTAGTGTAATAGTTTAACATTTTACTAGGAAAATTTTACAAACTTATTCTGACTTAAAAGTTTTTATTTTATTTTACCATTTGAAGGCTTTGAAATTAAAAAAAAAATTAAATAAATTTCTAAGTAAGTTTTAAACTTTAGTCTGACTTTAGAAGATTTTTGTAAGCTTTCAACCATTTTTAGGCTATGAAAATTAAAGAATTTTGTTAATTAGGACTGACAAATTCTTAAATTTTGCTATATTAACCTAAAAAAAAAAATTTTTGCCAGTCTAATCATAAAAAACTGGTTATTGGTTTATTTTTCAAAAACAGACTTAGTCTAACCGTGGCAACTATGTATTTTGCATATTAAATAATTGCATCAGGAATTTTTCTGGTATACGTATTTCACATTAATCAACATTCAAAACAATGGGATAGTGTGGGAAGCATCAGTTTTATTACGCATGAAACTACTTTAGAAAAAGAGATAAAATCTAATTTAAACTGTCTTATTAAAACTTTATGATATAAATTAACTTGTCTAAATTAGTTTATCTATTTCATACTGCAAGCTTTTCATTGGTTAACGTAGAATTTAGTTTCATTGAAACATAATGAAAAGAGAAGCTAGTACTTAAAAGCCTTATAACACGTTTTAAAAATAAAATGTTAAAAATGTTACTAGCTGTACACATAAAACTTTTTGTTTGCATGTTTATTTCTTATTTTTATAGTAAATTAAACATATTTAAAATAATGACTATACACAACTAAAATTATTTACTGAAGAAATATGAAAATTAAATTTATTAGGGTGGTCGTTAGTATTTGTCAAATTTGTTCCAGGTACTCTGAATCTCTTCAATAGATGTTTTTAAGTCTATTTTTAATCAAAATTAAGTTAAAGGTAAAAAACTGTGCTAAATTGTATAAAAAGATTTAAAAGATAATGTAAAGCAACTTTTAATGTGTTCTTTAGTAAATAAAACAGTTGATGATGGAAAAAAAAGTTATTAATATTACAAATTTTTTGTGCCAAATCAAAATTTTACTGCTTAAAACGTAAAATTTGTTTTAAAATTAAGGATTTTCAATGATTTTTGTTCAAAATTTCAGGTGTTTTCTAAAGTTATTAATATCAGTGTTTACCATCGTGTAGTGGCCATCCTGATTTATTTAACTTGTATAAAACAACCTAAACTGGAATGTGAAAATCTATAATAACTTTTAATTTCTTACTTAATTTTTTAGTCTAGTCTGTCTATGTTATGATTAAGAGCTTTAGGTTCATATATTAGTCAAAAATATTTAGTTTGTTGTACAATTTAAAGTAGCCATTAAGGGTGAAAGGGGTTTAAAAGAAGTTTTTCAAAACTTTAAGGAAACACACAAAAATAAAATTTCTTCTGCACTTATTGAACTCTAAAAGTGTTTAAAACATAATTTAATGAGTTTTAAATTTCAAACTTTGTATAACTATTTAAACTATCATAAACAAAATTTAGATTTTAAAAATCAATATTAATTCCTAAAACTATTTATAGATAAAAAATTTCATCGGAATCCTTAACTTCAATAACAATTTAATTATTTTAAATTTAAAGCTGTTAAACTTTTAAAGATTTTAAAGATATGCTCACGTCTTAAAAAACACTTTTACATCACCTTGTAGTGTTGATGATCAAACACATTTAACATTGTGGCAATTAGTATTCAAACCTGGAGTCCTTAAATTTGGCAATTTAGGCTAAAAAACCTGGAGTTTGAAACACTTTTGAAAACAAAAAGCTGAAATTTTCAAAAAAAAAAACCACTAAAAAGCGTGCAATTTTTAAACAAGTTTTACATGTAATAGGGTTGCCAATCGTTTTTTCAAAATTCTTACAGGTTTTTAATACTACACATTTTTAGGTCCATTTTAGTTTTAAGTTAAGTTTAAGGTAAAAAGCTGTGTTAAATAGTTTGAAAATATTTAAAAGATACTGTAAAGCTACTTGAAAAATGATTTTAAATAAAAAAAAATGATCATGACAAAACTTCCAGTTTAAATGGTAACACTTTTAAGTCAAATTGAAATATTTTTATTGAACATGAGAAATTTTTTAATATTTCAAGTTTTTCCAGGTTTTCTTAGTGATTTTTGTTTATAACTCTAGGTTTTTCCTGTTTTTTTAATCAAAATTTCCCAAATTCCAGGTTTTTTGCCTAAATTGTCAAATTCCTGATTTTTCCAGGATTCCAGGTAAAGTTGCACCTTAATGGAAGTATAAGAATTTTTATTTGAAAATTCAAAAATAATCATACAAACTAAATAATTTTAAACCTGTAGCACTGACGAGAAAAATGATGTGATATTGTGAATGACCTGATATTTAAGCACTGACGAGAAATAAAGGAGAAATAATGAAACTATTCTTTCAAGAATTTATTTAATTTTGATCAACGACCTCGTCAGTGCTAAAATAAATCTAAAATTTAAATGCTCAGTTAGAAAATTGATAGTTAGAAAATTCAGTTGGAAATTTATAAAAATTAAAATTGAAAATTCAATTATTAAAATTTACATGATGTCTCAAGATTATAAACTATACTATAAATTAAAAATAAAATTAGCTAACCAAAACATATAATAACTGAAATTTTAAAACTTTTCATTAAACACTAAATACATTGCATTAAACTTTTTTTTTAATTTAAATTTATTAAGGTTAAATAAAACACATGATGACCCTTTTGGTTTGAGAAATTTCTTACATATTTTTGAAAGTACACATTTTTTAATTTTAAGGTAAAAACTGTGTAAAATTGTATAAAAACATTAATAAGATTGTAAACAAGTTTATAAACTATACTTTAAACTAAAAAAAATTTAGCTGATATGCTTGCAATTTTAACTAGGTAAAACACTGTGTTGAATTGTCTAAAACATTAAGATACTGTAAAGCAATTTTAAATGTGTTTTTTAAGTAAAAAAAAGTTGATAATTGAAAAAAAAATAATAAAACAATATATTTTTTGTGTTAAATCAAAGTTTAACTACTTGATTTATTTTTTAAATTAAGGTTTTTTGTAATCTTTGTTCTAAGTTCAAGGCGGTTTTTTTTAATTTGTATTTTCCAGGGTTTACTAAGATAATACGTTTAGTGGCCACACTGATTTATTTAACTTATATAAAACAACTTAAACTGGATTGTAAAAATCTATAACAACTTTAAATTTCTTACTTAAATTTTTCAGTCAAATCTGTCTGTGTTATAATTTAGAATTTGAAAGTTATATATTAGTAAAATATATTAATTTTGTTGTAGAACTTAAAGTAGCCATTATAGGTGAAAGGGGTTTAAAAATTTTTTTTCAAAACTTTAAGGAAACTGACAAAAAACAAAATTTGTTCTGCACTAATTGAACTTTGAAAGTGTTTTAAATATAGCACTTAATGATCTTTTAATTTCTAACTTTATATAATTTTCTAAACTATCATAAACTAAACTTAAATTTAAAAAAATTATAGTAAATTTACAAAATCATTTGTAGATAAAAAACTTTTATTGGAATTAAATAATTTAATTGCTTTAAACTTAAAGCTTGTAAGTTTTTAAAGCTTTTAAAGAGTGCTCACATATAGGTCTTAAATAAATATATCTATATCACCTTGTAGTGTTGATGGGTCTATACATATTTTACAGGTTGGCCAATAAACCTGGATTTTCACAATTTACATAAAAAAAAACCTAGTTTATAATTTTGAAAAAAACAACCGGGAAACATGTTGAAATTTGAACAAAACTAAAAAACATATTTAATAGTAATTTTTTTTTTTGAAAAAAAGAAGTTTATCACACAGGTAAAAATGTTTTGTCATCATCAAAATATTTTTTAATCAAAATACACGTTTAAAGTAGCCTTACAGTATCTTTTTAATGTTGTTATACAATTTAAACAGTATCTTACCTTAAAACCAAAAAATTTGTACTTTCAAAACCCTGGTAAAGTTTTTTTTAAAAACCAAACAGCCCTCCTCTATTTTATTAACCTTAGGAAGTTAATACTAAAAAAAAGTTTAACGCTACGTATTTAGTGTTAAATGAAAACTCATCAAAGTTCAGCTATTAAAAGTTATTAAAATTAATATGATGTCTTAAGCTTATAATCTATAGTAAATAAAAATTTAGCTAATATGCTTGCAGTTTAATGAAAATTTATTTAAACTTTATCCTTATACCTCTTCCATAATGGCTTTTTTAAAATTTGGTTTTAACCAGTGTTTCCCTAATTGGGCATTAACGTTTTGGTTTAATTTTTGAAATCAATGGCAGCATTCAGGAAATAAAAAAGTGTCTTGTAACAATAAAATAATTTTTCAAGCTTTTAGGTGTGAAATCGATTATTGGAAACGTTGCTTTAAACCTGGTTTTAGTAATCTGAAAGCCGATAGGCGCGGCCGTTTCAAACATGGATAAGATTATTTTCTGTTGTAAAGGCTTTAAATTAAGCTGTTCGTTTAATATAACTCGTTTATAGTTTATAACTTTGGGTACATTAAGCTTTATGTTGCTTTTTTATCACATCAATGGTTTAAAATATGGTGATTACTAAAAACATTTGAAAATGTTTGCGGCCTACGCAAGACTTTTTTAATACGATGTGGCGCGTTAGCAAGTTTGTTCTAATAAAATTGGACTGCAGCTTACAAAGTTTTTCCCACCAAATGTCATTACAAATGTCATAACAAAATTTCACTATTTGTAGCTGTTTACTAAAGAGTGTTTATATATTTTTAAATATTTTAAGCTAGTTATTCTCCTATAGAGGTTATAAAAAAAAGTTTAAAACGAAAGGGTTTCTGGCAACTCTGCTATTAAACCTGCTGAACTAAACAATAGGTTCACCGTATTTAAATTTTATTGTTTTTCAATGCACAAATTTTAGTTACAAATTGAATGGCATTTCTGATTATTTTAGTTTCCAATATAGCTGCCATGTTTAGACATAGAGCTAAAAAATAAAACATAGTTTATCAACTATACATTTGTTATTAAAAAATAAGCGGATGTCTAAAGTGTCTAAGCCTGGAGTTTTGTATACCGTGAGACAAGCTCAAGTATATTTGAAATTTAATCATACCAATTTGATCATCAACAACAAACCTTCGGTTGATTGAGACCGGTTCTGTCCTTATTAAGAGTCATTAGTCAGTCATAAACCAAAAAACTTGCAGTCATCAATCTACAAACCGTTAATCATGCTTTCACATAAGGCAACCGTCTCTTTGTATTGATCAGTGAAGTCAGCTTTATCTTTTGCCGTGCAACGTTTGAACATTGTCAACACTTCATGTAAAATCGTATTTTTAGATTGAAGACTGCAAGTTTTTTTTTATTGTAACTGACTGCCTGCAGAATAAAAATTATTACCCCCAAACGTTTTTCATATTTCAATGGAATCCGGCCCAAAAGAAGGACAGTGCTCGGCCCGCTGTGAAAACAGTGTCTTCAACCTGTCCTTTTTATAGTTATGTATTATTTCGGGTATGTCATATTTAAATTTTTTATAAAAAAATTTACTCTCTAGCCTTAAAAATTGTCTAATAAAAGTAACTAAATAAAGTATAGGAAGTTTCCGCACATATAGAAATTTTCCCTTAGAGAAAAGCAAATTTAGTATTATGGAAATAAATAAACAGTATAGTAAAAAATCTTTTTGCTTACATAAAACAGGTTTCGTTAACATAATACGAATGGCTATTTATTTAATCAAATTGAAAACATTACTACAAATTTTAATAATTTTAGAACCATTTAGATTATAACTCTTTGCACAAGTCGAATTATTAACCAAATGTTCTGCTATAGATAAACGTTTAGATGCATTTAAAACTTTGACCGGTATATCATCTTTCTTATCTGAAAAGCAAAAACTCTCTACACTCTTTGGTTCATTCTCTTTTATTCTTTTCTTTAGATGTCTTGTTGTTAATCAAATATAGCTTGCTTTACAACAGCAGCTGTATTGGTAGATTACCGTACTTAGTTTAAGTTTGATATTGGATCCTTACCACCTGGTGTTAGTAGTGGCTTAAAAGTGAAGACAATTCTAGGGTTTGCTGCATAATAAGTACTTCTTATTACTTCTCTAATTTTATTTTTTAATTTTTCTTAGCTTTTATTAATGAAAAAGACTTTTAAAGTAACTGCACATTTTTCTGGTCCTATTGTCTTTAATCTATCCAAATTTTTCAAATGTAAATGAATTATTTTGTTAACTAACTGATGTGGGTAACCGTTTCTGTTTAATAGTGGGTGGGTGTCACTTTTGCACGAGCGTCACTTTTGCACGAGCGTCACTTTTACACGAGGGGACACTTTTGCACGAGGGTCACTTTTGCACGCAGGGTCACTTTTGCACGAGGGGACATTTTCGCACGGCGACTCTTTTGCACGAGCGTCACTTTTGCACGAGCGTCACTTTAGCACGAGGGGACACTTTTGCACGGCGTCACTTTTGCACGCAGGGTCACTTTTGCACGAGGGGACACTTTTGCACGGCGACACTTTTGCACGGCGACACTTTTGCACGAGGGGACACTTTTGCACGGAGGGTCACTTTTGCACGAGGTGACAATTTTGCGGGGCGTCGCTTTTGCACGAGGAGACACTTTTGCACGGCGACATTTTTTTACAATGACAATTTTTTACGACAGCATTGTTGCACAACGTCACATTTTTGCGATGAAGTTTTTGCACAGCGACTTTTTCGCACGGAAAATCAATTTTGCATGCAGGCTGATTAAAGTTTTTTAGCAACTACGAAGTTTGTAACATAAAAAGAAACTGAAAACTAAAATTTTATATTATACCTATACTAAAGGCAAAAAATTAAAGATCGAAAATCTTAAACAGTAAAAGTTAATGTTAGAAACATACTAACAAAAAGATAAAATAAAATTATCTTTTAAAGATTCATATCAGGGCCAAAAAAGTTAATTTATTTAGAAACCAGGTAAAAAAAAACATTATGAGTGAAAGTAAGTTGTTCTACTTTATTTTGAATTTTAATATATTAATCAACAACTATGCCTTTTTATATATTTTACTATACGGTTACAAGTTTATTGTTCGTATGATGAACCTAGGCATCAAAACCTAGACCACTTAAACTGGAAGACACTTAAAGAAAAAATAAAATAACACATATAATTTATTTATTAAAACGAAGATAAGAACATAATTCGATATAAAATTTATAGGTTAACATAAAAAGCAAAAATTTAACCACAAATTTATATTTATTTACGCTTTGATGTAGAACGAACAACATCAAATATTTAAATGCATTGACTAATAACAAAAATAAAAACCTAACGCTCCAAAGACATTAACGTTAGGCTCTCATTGGCTTATTTCATGATCATGGAATGCTGGTGTAAGGATCTCTTGATACTTTTGATGAACATAAGTTCAAACTTCCAAATGTTACTCTCTCATAGGCTTATCATGATCATGCAACATTATTGTAATGAAATAATCTAATTTTAAATCATAAAAAATGTGCTACTTTATTGCTTTTTTTTATTTTCACGCTACATTAAAAAATAAAAAAATACATCAGGTAAAATCTGAAATACCTTTACACTTCATAAACTAAGTAAATCTTTTTTATAATTTAACATTGTTTGAAATAAAAAAAAATTAAAACATTTTTTTAATAGCTATATAATGCTAATTATAACATCGAGAGAAAATAAGTAAATATAATACTCAAAATTCGTGTTTTAAAGCCTTACTAAATTAAGTTTATCTTTCTGTTTAATAAGTAACTAAATTCAGATTATTTTTAATTAATGTATTCAAATTTTTTTTTATTTAAAATTAAAAATGTGTATCCAACTAGTATATTTAAATTAATTTATTGATAATAATAATAATAATTGTGGTACGTTATTATATTGTTCGAAGAAAACTTCAAATAAAAACTTTACATTAAAATTTCATTAAAAAACTACCACATTTTATTTTATCAAAATAACTTTCGTTAAAAACGAATATTATTTAAGTTAAAAATAAAATAATTTAAAAAAAATGTCGCCGTGTTAAAGTGTCTCCTCGTGCAAAAATGTCACCTCGTGCAAAAGTGACCCACCGTGCAAAAGAGTCGTCGTGCAAAAATGTCCCCTCGTGCAAAAGTGACCCTCCGTGCAAAAGTGTCGCCGTGCAAAAGTGTCACCTCGTTCAAAAGTGACCCTGCGTGCAAAAGTGACGCCGTGCAAAAGTGTCCCCTCGTGCTAAAGTGACGCTCGTGCAAAAGAGTCGCCGTGCAAAAGTGTCCCCTCGTGCAAAAGTGACCCTGCGTGCAAAAGTGACCCTCGTGCAAAAGTGTCCCCTCGTGCAAAAGTGTCTTCGTGCAAAAGTGACGCTCGTGCAAAAGTGACCCGTTACCGTTTAATAGTAACTTAATCTGTTTGATTTTACTGAGTAGAAACTCTGAGGAACAAACTTTGTGTGCACGATGACACAAAGTTCTGATTAGATTTAATTTTCTTTTTAAACTACAGTTTGTATGAAAATTTAAATAACACCCTTTAAAAGTTTTTTTTCTATATACAAAAGGTAAAGATCTATTTATTTTTGTTTAACTTGTACATCTAAAAATGCAAGTTCATTGTTTTTTTTTCTATTGTGAAACTTATAGAGTCATGAGCATTATTCAAAATATTTAAAAAATTATCAATAAGTTTTTCGCTTCTAACTAACAAACTTTTACAAGTGAACACTTTAAATTTGATATAAACTATAAATATATTAGCCAATGTTGGTCCCAAGTAGGATCCTATAGCTATCCCGTCTTGTTGTGAAAATGTTTAGTAATTAAAAATAAACTTAACGCCAAAAGTTGCACGTTTTAAAAGTTCTTTTTAAATTCATTCTGTTAATTGTAGGTTTACTTATCTTATACAATGTATCAACACAAATTTCAATAACCTCTTCCAACGGTACGTTAGTAAAAAGACTTTCAAAATCAAACAACGCAATAAACGTATTACTAGCAACTATTTCTTTAATTTTGTCAACGAACGTATAGAATCTTTTAAATAATATGCCAAAAAATATTTTCAAAATTAGTTGAAGACTCAAGTTTAAAAATGTTGCTAATTTATGCTGTACTGAATTTACCATAGATAACATAGGCTTTAAAGGAATGTTTTGTTTGTGAAATTTTGGTAACCCATACAAACGTGGGGTAACTGACAAAACCGGTTTTATTAAATTAAAAAAAAATTCAGTAATTTTATTCTTGAAACTATGACTGTTTCAGAACTTAATAACTTCATTTTTAACTTTATCAATATTTCCTAGTTTTTTTGCTATGCAAAAATGTTTTAATTTTGTTAAATGACCAACAATATCCTCCTTTTTTTTTTCGAAATAGTCAGATTTGTTCATTAATATACACCAATATCCCTTGTCGGGTTTATAAATTATCAAATTATTGTCATTTTTCAACTCTTGCACTGTTTTTCTTTTTTCAGAGAATAGTTGCTTTTCAGATAAGAAAAATGATATAACGGTCAAGGTTTTAAATGCATTTAAAAGTTCATCTATTGCAGAACACTTTGTTAATAATTCAACTTGTGCAAATATTTATAATCAAAAAAAAATAAATTTATTAAAACTTGTGGTAATGTTCTCAATTGGATTGAATTAGAAGCCATTTGTATTTTGTTAAGGAAACCTGTTTTATGTAAGCAAAAATATTTCGACTATAGTGTTTCTTTATTTTTTGCTTTACTTTATAAGTGTTTTTCATTATATTGGTTTTTAGTTTTACGGTAAATTAATTTTGAAGTAAGTAATCTTATATGGTTTTAATTGTTACTAATTTCTTTTGTCTTTTATTAGCCTTTTGATTACTTTATGATTACTTGGTAACTATATAAGTTTCTAAAATTTTATCTCTTGTTAGCTTTGTTCTCAACTGATGAGAATTCCTCGAAATATAATTAGTTTTATTGTAACTACGTGTAACTTATTGTATAATTACTGGTAACTTATGTTCCTATAATTTTTTTGTTTATTCAAATTATATGATTTTGCGATTGATCTTATATTGCCTAAAGTTTAGATTGGTTAAAAATTGTCCTATAAAATTAAAAAAGAATTGATGAAGTTTATTTAAAAACAATTAATAAGAATGTAAAAATAATTACTTTTTTTCTAATTTATTAAAGAAATAGGTAATAATTGCTAATTAATCATTATCAACTACTTTCTTAAGTAAATTTAAATACAAAAAACTAATGTTTTAAACTGTCTCAGTATCTTCAAATTTCATAGTTTTATCATGTGTCACATAATCTATAAATTTATTGCTCATTTCATTTTAATGATGTCGCATATTTTTTAAGTCGGTTGATAAAGCTGTCACTTGTTGCTTAAATTAGACAATTTAAATATTTAAACTCTTCAAAAGTTTTTATTTTAAGTTTATAAGAATTATCTGAAATAAAACTAACTTCAGTAGCTATATCGTTAACTTCGTAGCCATCTTTTCTATCGATTAATCTTACTTTAAGAACTCTATTTGGTTGTAAGATATTTCTTTATTTTGAATTAAAAGTGTGGGCTTTTTAAACTTAGAGTTTATTTAATATTTTAATTTGGTTGAAAAAGTGTCTAATGTCACTTTCTAATAACTTTAAAGTATAAGAGCTTAAAATATATGTCAATTACATTAGACGAAACTGCTTAACAATTAACGAAAGCATTTCGCATTAAAACCGACAAGGATTAAAACATGGTCCAAAAATAGTCTAAAAATAAAATTTTAATATTCATTATATAAAAAGAAAAATTAGATTGAATTGAATGTTTTGTGAAAGAATTCTCTGATAGTCTATTATCTAAGGTATATAAGACAGTTTTTTTCAAAACATATTAAAGTATGTTAAATATTATGCATTTTTACGAAAAATTAATAAACAAAAGTTTATAATTCGGTAGAAAACACTTATTTCAGTACTAAAAACAGTTTATGTCAACAGTAATATTACTAGAAATCAAAATAAATAGTTCGTTAAAATCGTTAATCACTTGTTTAATCTTAATAGAACAAAGGTGATATTTTTTTGTTAGATTTAGTTTGGATTTTGACTATCTTGTAACATGAGTGAGTTTTAATTAAATTAGAAACTGTAATGTGTAGCATTTCAGACCAGGAATACTCGGTTACGCATGACTTGATTGTTTTCAAAGCTTGTACTAAGCGAAGATAATATAGTTTTATATTATTTTTACTATTAATAAAATTAACAATAACTACAATGGTTTGCGATTATTCAGAAGACTTTACTGTTGAACGAAACTGAAGTGATTTATAAATAACTAATGTGTTAGTAAACTTTTATTATAGAAGCATTACTTGTAAACTTAAATAATTTATTTTTATGACGTTTTAAAATGTTTAAAGAGAAAGAATTACGAATTCTTTTAACATTTATATACAGTTTTATACAGATTTTAAGAAATTTATGAAGTGGTTTTTAATTGACAAAATTTTCTTATTGAAGTTGTAACTAGTTTTAGTTGGAGCAAGTAAGTTTTATGTTTAATTCATTTTCATATGTTTATAAACAGTTACCAACAATACTATTTTAAAAATGTTTCTAATTAGTCTTTTTAGATTTTTATAAACTAGTTTTCTGTAGGTATATTAAGTTACATAAGAAGCCAAAAGCTTAGTTCTTATATTTCAACTTTAACTAATTTATTACTAAAAATAATGAAACTTTTAGATAAGTAGTAATAAAACTAATCAGAATAAATAAACAGTTTATAAACAAAATATAAAGAAGTACTTAAAATTTTCTATAATATTGTCAAATGATGATAACTTAATTAAATAACATAATAGTATAATAAAACGAAACTTTTTATCTTCATTCAGTGCAAATTTAAAATCTATATTTAAGTATTAAAAATTTTTAAATTACACAGAAATGAAAATCTGTTTAAACTAAATTGTTCGTTTTCACATTAAAAATTTAATATTTCAATAAATAAAAAAAACGAATAATTAAAAAAAACATTACTACACAATTTTTAGCTTTTTTATCTGGGAACTTGATGTTAAAGTTTTTAGAAGTAAATAGCCACATATAATCTAACAACTTTTACAAGTAGCAACATTTACTATGCTAATTAATTTAAAAGTCAGTAATTTGTTGAATTATTATTAAATAAAAAAGTTTTTAGGCACATTGCTGTACCTTTAAAAATTGAATGAGCAAAAGATCAAGAATTTCTGGTGTTGTAAGTATTAATGAGTTGTGATAATTTAGCTTCTAGTTTTGTTTTTTTTCGTGTGTAAAAATACAATGACGTCACTAAGCGTGGCAGAGCGCATTACAAAATGAACGATAACCGTTAATTTTCAATGCGAAACCTTGTTAAATAGTTTAATTTGCGTTCTATTGTTTATTCAAAGGTTTTATTTTGCTTTATAATGTTCCAACTTGAAAGTAAAATCAGATTTTGTTAAACTAAGTTTATATTTTAACTATTTTTATACTTAATTAAAATAGTTTATTAATAGAAATATATATTAAATTATTCCGAAACAGTTGTAGCACACTTTAAAAAATCTAGACACGCTTTAAACTTAAAACAAGTTTTCGTTTTAGTTTTTGTTATTACGGAAATTTGTAAAAGATTTGTGAACAACTAATGATTTAAAAAGTAGTCAAAAAGTATTCAAACTAAGAAGAAATAACAACAATTGTTTACACATCTTATTTATAATTGTACATTTATAAAAAAAAGTACTTAAAAGGTACAAAAAAAAAATTATTGTAAGTTTAACTAAAAACTATACTGGCATGTTTTCATTATATAAACAACTTGATTTTTAGTAGTTACAAAATAGTGATAGAGGACCTGAAAGCTCATTATATAAACTAAGTATTACTATAAAAAGCCAACCTTGCTAATACATTCTAAATAGTATCTCTTTGTGATGTTTACCTAAGTACTGTTCAATAAGTTTTACAATTTATTACACATTACAATATATACAAAGTAAACACACACTATAAAAAATACATAAAATAATAGTCGATTAAATAATACTCAGCTTAAATAAGAGTTAACAGGTGGCTTCGGCTCACCATTCTACCAAAAGCACGGTTTATTCAAAGTAATCATATTTAAGAATTGAGAAATTAATCTTTTTTTTTGCAACATTTCTCTTATACAACTAAGAAAGCAGTGAAGCATGCATTACTGCTACAACAACACAGTAAATAAAATTATTCAAAACTTAAAAATAATTTAATCAAAGTGATAAATTAATACTTAATTCTTTGTGTTATTAAAATTTATTTACGCTTCTAGTTACTTAGCTAACTTTTAATTTTCTAGTTAATTTAAACTAATTGAAAGTGTTTTTTTACCGTTTAAAAGTTTAAACTTATATCAAATAATAAAAAAATGCATTATACTATTTTGAGAGAGAAATAATTTAAATTAAGCATTCAGCTTTTTGATTGTAATTAAGTCTTTTCTAATTTCATTAACAATACTCATTCTTAAAACTATTTAAAACCATTAAAAAAGATATGTAGCTGGGGTAGAATAGTTTTTTATTTATTTAGACAACACTTAAGATTAGCAGTTTTACTTTTAGTTGACGTCTGTGTAGTCGAGGTAAGTATAAAATTAGGTTTTAATCGTTTTCTTTTTAATTAAATATTCAACTTAAGTTAGTTCGTAAACAAACATAAAGATACATTAAGAATTAGCAGCAGCCAAAGGTCATTTTTATTTTATTAAATCTAATACCATTTTATAAACTTTGCTTTAAATTGGCTTTGTTTTAGTAAATAATAAGCTTAAATTACTTAAAAAAAGTTATTGATAGAAAATTCTGAATTTCACAGATTACTTGCCCAAATTGTTAAAAAGTATATGATGTACTAAATACATGGTATGTTATTAAAAAACATATCATTTTAGCATAGAGTTTGACAAACTAATACTAATAAGTAAGTTGGCAAAAACTTATATAGATATTTAACTGGTAGATGAGCGATTATTTTTTAATCTTTTAATGAAGGGGTTTATGATAAGGAGTTTTGGAAACTTTTCTTCGGCTAAACCACAGTTGTATCATAATATTTGTGTCATATTTTTTTAAATGCAAATCTTATTAAATAATGTAATGCATTGAGCAAACAACTAATAGTCTTATTTACAGAATATAAACACTGTAAAATTTAAAATTCATATTAGCTAGATACAAATTTATCCGCAGAGAACTTTTAAAATCTCTTTATTAAGTTTTATAAAACTAATAAATAAAAAACTTATAAGCAATAAAAATTATTCAAAGATTCAATACATGTTTTGCCAACGATTTTTTATAACTTTCGTTTTAAATTCATTTACATATAAAATCAAATTATTTACCATCAAAATAGGATTTTTATTTTATTTTTAAAAAAGAGTTTTTAAAAAAGTCTTCATAAATAAGAAGTGTTTTCATCACTTTAGTTTCGCCCACCATCTGAAAAAGATTGCCAAATCCTGATTAAAAACAATAACTAATAGTTCTGACTTTATTAACATTTTGTAACCTTTAAAGAACTGTAGTTATCTGAAACAAAAAAATATAACACTAACCTATTTAATACTGATGTTAAAGAATCCTTTAAGCTACTCTATGTAAAACTAGACAAGACATGAATAAAACATTGTATTAAAGAACTACTGCATACACTTGTAAAGTGACATCAAATTGTATTTTTATAGCTGTTTGGTGTTTAAGGAATAATCCTAGAATGAGATGCGTCATCCTCGGTCAGTTGTTTTATTTTTATTTATCTATTTTCTCTTTTTTTTTTTTTTTAACCATCGTGCAAAAATTACCTTCCGTACAAAAATGTAACTCATACAAAATTGACCCTTGGTGCATTATTGTCTTCTCGAAATTTTGTTCCCTCGTGCAAATTTGTCATGTTGCAAAAGAATCTTCTTGCAGTTTTGTGCACTCGTGCAATTTAGTCCACTCGTGCAATTTGTTTTCGTACAATTTTGACCCGTTCCCCTATGTGTATGGTTTATGTATGTTGTTCTCAACTTTATTAAATATTACTTCAGTAGTTTTGACTTTTAATTTTCTCCATACCTAAACTGTATAAAAACTGCATCAGTATTTGCATACATTAATTCCTGGAAATCAACTTAAACACAAAACGGTTTCAAATCTATTTTGATGTTCTGTTACAGTTTGATTTTATTACAGTTTAGAGCACCACTAAGCATAAAAAGATGAAAGTGTAATTTACTAAAGTTTTACTATTTTTAGTAGACAGTTTCAATAGTACTGCTCGTATTCAAATAATATATAATATTTAATTTCGAGTATTTCTTTTAAATGGCTTTTAATTATGGACATCATAGTGTTCATTCATCTTATTTATAAAACATATATACTTGCGTTTTCAATTTTTATAAAAGTCTTAACAATCTACGGTAAAAGTTTTAATATTGTTAAAAACAAGTACTGTATAGAAGTTGCTATCAAGGTAAATTATATTTTATTTGAGTTTTTAAGCTAAAAGATAATAGAATACACATTTTTAACAAGCTTTTCTTCATCTTATTGCTATTAACGCTATAAAACTTTTTTTTTCAACATATAGTTTACTGTCAAATAAGTTGTTGCCCTTGTAATTGTTGGAGTTTTTATCTTTTGATCTGTTTTTTTGCTTTATACTTGGTGCAACATTTGTTATATATGTAACATAATAAATATATCTTGAAAAATAGAAGTTAACTTAAGTTTTTATTTAAGACTTTTAATTTTGCTTTCAATTTAAAAAACTTTCTAAATAAATTTACATATCAATCATAAAATTAATGTATGTATCTTAATAGATTTTTTATATATCTGTTGTATACGTTTTTATTCTTAATAAATTTGTTTTAAAAAATCAAGTTGCACTTTGTAAACCATTGTTACCATACCTTTAATTACTTCTATTTTACTTTGATTGCACATAAAAAATAATGTTTAAAGCTATTGTATAAGAGTCAAAGATAATACATATATTCATAAATACCCAACTAATTTTAGTATTAACAAATATTAACATTTTGTTGAAATTAGTTGCTAAATTTATTTTTTAAATTAAGCAAAGCTGCTTGAAAGAAGTTAAGAAACAAAAATAAAAAATATAACAGTAATTTTACCTTAAGTTCAACTTCTTATATATGCGTTTTCGTTTCATTTCTATACAATCATTTTCTACTTGTTACGTTTATTAAAATATTGTTTTTGTTATCAACAATCACCAGTTAAAGTGCAACTATTTTCAAGGTTTATTTTATGGTCTTTAAAGATTATCAAAAACTTAATTTTACAGTTTAAATTGAAACAAAAAATGACTAGCATTAGATTAACACCTATGTCGAGTTTAAACAAAAATGAACAAGTTATATAGCATTATCGTTTAAGATTTTACCCTTACTTTTTATTTTTCTTATATAGTTAAAGCAAAAAAGTATATTGACTGTCCATAATTGAAACCATACCAATAACTATAATATTTCTGTATGAAAACTAATTTATATCAAAATATTTTTTTTCAGTTTTAGTTATATTGCTCTAAACGTTAATTAATTCAAAAATATTAAAGTAATAAAATCTTATGAAACTTTAAAAAGTTTTAAGATAACATACTTCTATAAAATACTGCATTTTCCATATGACTGAGGAAAAGTATAAAAGTCGTTTATATGAAATAAAATATGAATTTGTAATAAGTATCTCTCCTAAATGGGTTTTAAAAGCTCTAGTATCCTTTCCTGTATAGTATTACATATTTCTTTGTCGCATTTTGTTGATTTCCGTTCTACTTGCATACTTTTTATCGTTGAAACTCTCGAGGGGAATGCCCCGAAGTAGTGGACACATTAGTGACCATGCTTAACCGTGGCAAAGGTTTTCTAGGGGGTAGCTTTGCTACATTTAGACTGGAGGGAAGTTAATAATTAGGATTCATGTTAGGTATAAATTTGATTTTAATTCAATTTAAATCTAAACATAAAATAAAGACGAGACAATTTTAAATAATGAATTTATTAAGTTTTAAGTTTAAATAAATACAAATCTAGAAAAACTGCAAATTAGTCAAATATAAAAATTAGAATTAAAACAGTTTATTATCATATCAGCCCTAATCAAGTTGTAAATATCATCAAGTAAAAATGTTATTTTATTTTGAACTAGAAACAAACTGCTTGGTTACAATTCAACTATTCAAAGCCAAAAACAGAACTTTTGTTCCAACAAGCAGCAAATAAAATAATTTAAGAGAACTGCTTCACTACTCAAAGCAGAATGAAATCTGTGTAAAACAAGAAGTGAATTCAAATATAAATTAGATAAGAACGAAAATATTTTACTACTCAAGGCCAAGTCTACAATTTGTGTTTAAATAAGCAGTCAATTGACTGCAAGCCAGTTATAAAAAATTGAATAAAGCATTTTATACTTAATTACAAGTCATTTGCAATTAGCAACTTTGGTGATTTATGATTGGCCGTTTAGTTTCAAGTTGATTTTCATAAAAATAATTATTGTCAGGGATGCATTACCAATGCATTAGAACGTGATTAGATGTAAGTTTAAAATAAATTTATCAATTTCAGTTAATATTTGAATAAAGAAATTATTCTTTTTCAAATAAACTGTATTTTATAACACTTTAGTTGATATTTTAATTTTGTAAAACTTCACTCGTAACTAATGTATTTGAAATTGCTTTGTTTGCTATTAAGCAATAGAAAAACTTATCCTGCAAATTTAAAATACTACTTTCCTAAAATTCTCACAGTTGAGTTTTAAATCGTTAGTAATTTAGATTAATGATTTTTATTTGAGTGATAGTTTTATTTAAAGTATATGTTTAATAACCGAATAACTTACTTAATACAAAAGCAATATATAAAGTATTTAATATTTTTTGATAAAGTCCAAAAAGTTTAAATTCATAATCAACATATATGTGATTCTTATCTTTTTTTTTTTGATCTCTTCACCCTAACCCATTGACAATAAAAAAATCTCTAGTGATAAATATGACAAAGAATTTTATTGTAGATGTCTAGTATGAACGAGAGACACTTTTGGATGAAGGGACATTTTGAACGAAAAAACTTTTGCACGGCGTTAAATTTGCATAAGGGATCACTTTTGCACAAAAACAATTTTGCTTGAATGGTCACTTTTGCAAGAAGACAGTTTTACACGAGTTTAAAACATGTAAACTAATTTTTTTATAACTTTTTTTTGTAACTTTTTTTTTACTATCACTAATACTTCTAGCCCTAACCCTAAATCGGTAGTTTTTTTTAATCTTTTTATTTCTTTATAATTTCATTTTTTGTTAATTCTATTATTTTCCTGTTTTTTTATTATTAAATTTCATAAGGTATTTTATATCGCTGTTACCTCTAAACCCTACCCTCGGTTAGTAACTTTAGTCTTTTATTAGTTTTCTGTTTAATACAATAAATGTTTAATACTTTTTTTTTACTTTTGTGCAAAAATGACCCTTATTGCAATATTTACCCACCATGCAAAATTTCTACATGCATAGTTGACCCGTTACTAGACATTTAAGTAATGTTCATATTGTTGTTACGAAAAGAAAAGAACTTTTTAAACTCTTTAGTAATTAACAAATAAGTTGTAATGCTGTTATATGAGGTAAGGTTGTCAGGGTTAGATTCACACCAAATCAATACTAGCGATATTTTTTGTTTTATACGACACAATTAGTAAAATAAATTATAGTTAATACTTTATATAACAAGTGCTTGTCTTAAAAAAAATCAAAATAAAAAGATAAAATTTTGTTAATAAGCCATGTATAGAAGATAAGTCCTGTATGTTTGTAATGGATGTTTGTCCTCAAACAAAAAAAAATCTAAAAGATCCTAAAACAAAAGTTTATTTAGCTCAACTTTTAGTGTTATTGTTGTTAAGTAACGCCTAAAAAAATTTGTTTAGAGCTATTAATGTTGAAAGTAAAATCTACTTTTTATACTTTAGCGCTTTATTAAATTTCGTTCTACGTTTAACAGCTGTTTAATAATAGTTGTAGTAGCTATTTACTTATGGTTAAAAAAGCTACTAAAACATTTTTTGTTTTTCTTCATAACTCTTTCTATATAAAGAGGTAATAAAAAAGTTTATCTTTTAATAAAATAATGTTGAGAAGCATTATAAAAAATTGTTTTGTTAGACTTTTTGTTGTATAATTTTTAAATCTAGTTAAAGTTTACTTCATTGATAAATTTTTAGACTTTCAATCAATAGTTAATCATTACAATCTTTGTTTCATATCTGAAGTTCGCTGAAATTTCAGACTTTTATATATTGACAAACTTCTTTAATTAAAAATACATTGCGTTTAAAACCGCCAACACTTAGTAAGTTTTTCGTAATGAGCCACATAAAAACATTTATCTATTTCATTAAATAATATTAAATTTAATTTAATATAAAATTTAAATAACAAGTTTATTAGCACGACTGTATTTAAATTTTTTTATCTTTATTTCAACTCAAAAGTTTTTTAATAAGTCGTTACATAAAAGTTATAAATACACTTTTTGTAAATTTAAATAATAAGCTTATACTCAAAACTATAACAACAATAACTTATGGAACTTTTAGCAAAACTTTATTGAAAACTTTTATAAGAAACAAGATCACTTATAGTTTAAAAAACTTATAGTTTTTGCAGATATTTAAAAGTACAAGTCTTTACAGTTATCTTTTCATAAAAAAAATTATTTAAGGCAAAATCTGTCTTAAATAATTTAGATATACTAAAAAGAAACTGCAAAGGTTCTTGAAATACACTTTATGTTTAAAAGATCTAAAAAACATAAAAAATATTGTAAACGATAAATTTTCTTTTAACGTATCTTAACTTTAAAACTTTACATAAAAACTGCTCAAAAATTAATCTTTTTCTAGTTTATTTTTCTTAAATTGCCAATTTTTCTTGGGTTGGAAATTTGTGGCAACCGTAACCAGTAAACTTCAGTAATTTTGTAACCCTTTCTAATATTTTTTGGCTTCTTTAATCATTTAATGTAAGTTATGTTTATATAATTAAAAATTTTTTAGAGAATTGAATTTCAGTTCTTCAAAAAAAAAAGTTGTCTTTATTAGTTTTATAATTCATATATTTACTTTTTTATGAAAAGAGATTTAGGAGGCGGCCGTTTTAATATACTTTTTTCACAGAAACAACTATTTATTGTTACTATTTCCGTCTGATGAGTCCTAATGAGAGAGAAACCAGAATGTCACGTGGACTGTTGTTGATGGTCGTGCGGTTAAGATTATTGCTTAAAATTATTTCTTTCAACATTTAGTTTGGATGCAAGATGCTTTGTACAACAACATACTTTCTAAAATTTATCAAAAAACAAGCTAAAAGTAAAAAAAAAGCTTCTTAAAAAAAACTAACTTGCAATAATATAACAACTTTCTTCTAATTTTTTTTTCTTTATTTATTTTTTTAATAATAATGTTTATAAGTTACTTTTATTTACTATAACTGTTGCCCCTAAACCTTACCCTCGGTCCGTAACTTTTTTTTCTTATTTATTAAATTTTCTTACAGTTTCTTTTTTCTTTTTTTTTTTTTTTTTTTGTTTTATTTTCTCGTGCAAAAAAGTAAATCGGGTAAAATTAACCCTTTCGTTTAAATCAATTTTCCAAGCTTAAGTTGGACAATTACTAGCGTAGACTTCAATGAATCTCATGAGTTTTTTATTAATTCTTGCAAAGATTTTTTTTTAACTCAGGTAATCAAAAGTCAAACTTACATAAGTAGTAACACAATTGATTTCTTAATTTGGAATAATCGTGAGTTAGATTGAATCATAACTTATTTAATTAATTTTTCGGTCAACAAACACATGTGACCATAACTTAATTTTATTTAAAAATAAAAATTAAAGTCAAAAAGTACCTAATGCTAAAAAAGATTCATATGATTTTAATAAGGCAGATTTTGAAAACATCTATAACTACCTGTTGAAAAATAATAAGACCTCATTATTTAACAAGTTAAAAAACTTTCAACATTTTTATAATCTATTAATAAGGTTTATTCAAGCCTCAATCAAATGAACCGAGAAAATATCATCCAACTCTATTCTGAAATTAACAAAAGTAAAAATTTTCTATCTCACACTAAGAATTATGAAAAGAAAAGTAAGACATACATCATTTATAACAAATTAAAAATAAATAATAAAAATAAGTCAAAAGAGTATCAATTACCCGTAAAAAATACAGTTTTGATTATGAAGAAAAGTTCTACAATACCAAATTTCAAAAAAGTTTTAAAGTTCTGTAAAATCAAAATTTAGATAATAACTGCAATACCCCTTGCAATTGACAATGATAAACATAAAGCAGTAAAATAATATTTTGAAATAGTCTCACACTGTCTAACAGAAATTTTTAAAAAGTATTAGAAAACAGATGATAACCATTAAAGTTTTAAACGTGATCAAAATAATTGTAGTAAAATGAAAAACTTTTTTTAAAACTTGTGAAGACATTAAAACTTCAATCCACTACCTCAAAAATAAAGTCATTAGAACCAAGAAGTATCCCGCTCTATTTAATAAGTATGCAATTCCATACTTAATATTTCCAGTTTTGTTAAATTTAAATTGCCCTATAGCGTAAGCTGAAGTAACAAAACAATAAAAATCATCTTTTGTCATTCAAGAGCATAAGAAATGTAACAATACAACACGTTAAACTATAAGCCAAAATCTTTAACTAGTGAACTTCTCGAAATTTTGAACACAATATTCAGGGTTCCCACTTCCCTATAATTTCTATAAATCTCTATAAATATGCAACATTTTAAAAATTCTCACAACTCTCTAGAAAAAAATTGAAATTTATGTAACAGTCCCTAGAAATTACGTTTTTTGCTTGGTGATTGAAATTTTAGACAGCAACAACTCGTGGTAAGTAAAATCATTATAAATAATTAGTTATTTTTTGAATCAAAGTTTTTACCATCTCAGCACAAAAATTAGCTTCGTTGCGCCACCTAGCGAATATTTTTTTATTTTTTCTATATCAAATACAATTTATACAAAGTTTGCTTAGTTAAGTAAAATCAGAACTCAAAAACATTCCAACTTTTATAAATTTCTTATTAAGACTATGCTTAACAACTGATGATATACTTTACTTTACTTTACTTAAAAGTATACTCGTAACGTTTAAAATTCATTGTTTTTTTTTGATAGTTATCCTATAAATTTGTCATACTTCCTACATTTCTCTATACTTATATTTTTTATTTTTAGTGGGAACGCTGATTAATAAAAGCTTTTAATCCTGTTTTTGAATATACTTTACTAAATAATAATCAAGTTGCTTTTATCTTTAACTACTCGTCAAACATCTAGTTGTTAACATCCTTACACTCATTGACAGTTTCTTATCTTAAAAACGAATCTAATTTAATGGTTTATTCTGATATTAAAATAACTTTTGTTTCAGTATCACACAAACAATTATCAAAAGTTTGAGTAAGTAAGAACTAAATAAAACTTTGGTATATTGGATCAATTACTTTAAACTAATACAAAGAGTACTCATAATAATACGCTATCAGACCCTTTAATAATATTTTATGCACTACCACAAGGTATTGTCATCGGTCCTCTTTTTTAAATTACACCATCGATATTTACTCCAACGTTGACAATCAAATTGACTTAAGTTAATATGCAGATTAGTCAAAATTTTTAGTAAGTCATTTTTTTTTTACAGTTTACTTTATATAATATTTACATACGGGTAAAACAAGAAAACTTGGTTTTAATCCTGACAAATGTGCAATTCTAACCATTAAAAAGCAAACCACAATTGATTTACTAATCAGTTATACTAAGATACCAACAGTTAAGTTTTTAAAGATTTAAGATTATATGTCTATTAAAATCTAAAATTGAATAATTATATATATTGTTTATAAAATGTTGCAGAAGTTTATTCTTATCAAATATGAAAGTTTTAAAACTAATTCAGCTAGTATTCCGACAAAACTATTTTAAATAAATGATAGTCCTAAGTTTGAATGCTATACCCAAACTTGGTCTCAATTAAAAAAAAAGGACATTAATAAGATTGTGTCCGTTCAAACAAATTAACCCGTGTTTTATGTAAATATTAGTTTATATTGTGCACATTATCATTATGTATTACATATTATGTATTACATTATAATCTATGCACATTAATGGTTAAGCAACGAAGATAAACAATGTATAAAAGTAGTCTAGCATTATATACTTTTGAAAAAAGCTATTATAATAGTTAAAAGTTTTTTCAATGAAAAAAGACGTCTTAACAAACTTAGATCACTGTATAACATAATATAAAACTTAATTTATGTACAAAATTTTATTACAAAAAAAAACCTGCTAGTAGATAAAAGAAGTTTAAAAGTTAATTTATATATAACTGACTATCCACTAATTTTATCTACTACAGCTAAATTTTTCAGCTTGTAGCTCAAAACTACAAAACAAAAAGGAGCTTTATAGATATTTTCATTTATATTAAACAACTTGAAATTTTCTTAGAACTATGCAAAAAGAATGAGTTTGAAAACTATTATCGCGATTATCCAGTCTTCTTAACTAAAGTATCCTCTATAGTCAGTAACTTATGGTTTCGCAAACATAGTTCATTTACAAATGTTTAGATCACCAACTATCCCGTAAAACGTTTTGATATGTAGACTTACATATTTTCCTGTAGAGCACTATATGGCATGAGACTTGCAAGAATAATACAAAATTAAAAAAAAAAAACTATTAATTGCCTAAAAACTTTGAGACGTGTTAATCACTATTGGTAATACAGAAGCACCAAACTATATTAATGTGATTGAATAAAACATTTGAGACTTTTTTAACCAAGAAATGTTTGTTTTTATTAAATATAACAACTATTGACATTTTCAAGTTTATTATTCTGTTTATAAATAAACCAGTTGTAAGTTATTTTGTAAACTTAACTAAAAGCAGGAAAGTTGTGTAATTTGGTGTTTTATTTTCTATTTTTTGTTTGGTTTTGTAAGTCATTTTGTTTGAATAATGTTAATATATTTGATTTATTCTTTTAATGTTTGGTTAACCAAATAAAATGTAACGTAAATATCTAAGTTGCAAAAGTGTTCTTTTCCATTAAAAATTTTTCAAGTGGCTCCGGTTAAATGAATTAAAACTAATTAAAATTTTATTTCACTAATGAAACAGTTTATCTATTTCTGCCTGATGATTCCTAATGAGAACGAAACCAGATGGTCACATGGACTGTTGTTGATGGTCGTGTGGTTCAGTTTATTACTTAAATATTTAATTTTAACATTTATTTTGGATTCAAGAAGCTTTTAGAGAATTTTAGTTTTAGTTTATCTCGTAAAAAAAAATCTCATTTATTTTTATTATGCATAAATTAACTTTTTAATGAAAAGAGTTTCAAGAGGCAGGCGATTTATTATACTTTTTTTACTGATACAATAATTTATCGTGATTATTTCCCTAATGTGTGAGTCTTAATGAGAGAGAAACCAGAATGTCACATGGACGTTTGTTGATGTTTCGTGTGGTTCAGTTTATTACTAAAAATATTTTTTTAAGCTTAATACAACAATATATTTTCCAAAATTTATTAGAAACCACGCTGAAAGAAAAAAATATAACCATATAAAAGAAAAAAACTTGGAAAACTATTAAATTTTTTTATATTTACTTCAAGTTATTCAATTAAAATTCTTTAGAATCTCAATGATAAAACAAACATCTCAAGCCAAATCAAAATTCAGTTTTATGACTTATAAAGTTTAAGAAAACATCTTTTTTTCAAAGAAATCAAAAGAATTTCGTGAAAACATAATCACTAGTTAATTTATGTTAAGTAGAGAATAAACTAACAATAGAAAAATATTACTCTCAATTAAATTTTAAATCAATTACTTTCTAAAAATATTTTAAAAATAAGTAAACTAGGGTGTAGGAATTATTTTACCTATAAACTTTACATTTAATACAAATAGAACTTTGCTAATTTTTAGAATAAAAATTCAAATTAAATATTCAAGTTAGAGTACAAACTAATATGTTATTATGGTCTAATATTTAAAAATTCTCAATTTATAATGTGTTTTAAACAATGTTAATACTTAACGTTGTAAAATAAGTAAAAATACCTACAGTTGTCTATATTAAATAAATTGTTTTGGAATGAACAATCTAAAAAATTCAAAACAACTCTTCAAATCTGTTTGTAAAATCAATAAATTTTAGTTATTAAAATTTAAAAAATTTTAACTCTTTTTTTTACAAGTACCAGGTATAACACAAAATTCCTAAAATTATAAGTCAATATTTTCTATTAGTATAACGTTTATCATTTTATAACTACTTTTAAAATAGTTAAATATTTAAAAGTTTAGATCAATTTTATATTTCTCAAAGTTTTTTTATCTTGGAAATCTATTAAAACGATGTCATTGTACTTTCTTGTAGATGTTTTAATATCTGAAAAATAAAGTAACACTTTTAATATTCAAAAATTCACAGCTAATTTATTTCTATGTTAAAATATGATAATCTAAGTTTTGACAACTTTACTTTTTTTAAATATACAGTTTGGATTTTTTTACTACAAGTTTTTAAATGCTTTGTATTTACTCAAGTATTTTTTTTAAAACTAAGTTACTTAATTAAAATAACTTATTTATTTTAATAAATACAACAAAAAAAATATATATATACAAAATAAGAGTAATATGCAATCTTTAACTATAATAAAAAAGGTTATTTATTTTTAAATAGGCATATATCAAATTTGCTTAATGATAATTTTATGGGTTAAAAATTATTCAAAAGCAAACTTACTATAATTCATCATAAGAGTCAAAACTTTGAAATGATGCAAATGATGATGAATCAGAGTCATCACTTAACTGCTTCCAAGATTTTGATACTGTGAAAAATTATTTAAAATAGTCTGGTGTTTATAAACTTAAAAAAAAGATATTCTTTTATAAAATGATTATATTTAATTATCACAAAAAGAATAAGGAAAAATATAAGTATTTAATTTAGTAATTAATACATAAATTTGAATCATTAAAAAAAGTAAAACAAATAAATTAAATTATTGCATATTTTTATACTTACCAACGAATTTTTTATTCAATTGTTTTTTAAGTCAATAAAAATCTTAGTTATAATTCAAAAAATTTTAAAATGTGTTAAATGATAAAACGTTTACAAGTTGCAACTTTAATGTTTAACTACAAAGTCGACTAAAATTGTTCAAGTTATTTGAAAATTTAATTAGCAGATTTCCATTAGAAGTGTTAGTAGCTAAAATGATATTAATTAAACTCCCTACATAAATTAATTAACAAAATATTGATTAAAAGTTTTAAGTAAATGTTAAACATTATTTTACTCTTTTCAATATAAGCACAACTAGAAAAAACAAAAAAAAAAAGAGAGATTTGGAATATTTTTTTTTGAAATTTTGTAAGTTAATTTCAAGATTCTAGCTCTTAAAGCTTTTAAGACTAAGCTGAAATCTATAAAAAAACATTAAGTCAGTTAGCGCTAGGTGATTTAGAATATTTCTATTAGTTATAATTATGACGTCTCTTTTTATCGAAAATCGACAGTTAAATAAAAACTATTTAAAAAATACTTTAGTGTAAAAGTAGTTTTATCGATTTTTTGTAGTTCAACAATGGTTTTTTTAAGGTTTGTTGAATAAGATTTTTTTTTAATATTTCATCTTATTTTGCAAACTTTTCTTCATAATAATAAACAAATAAATAAAGTATTAATTGATACTTTTTTATATTGACACTTCAGCAAATTTTTCTAAACTATGATGCTTTCAATACGCAAATTTATATAGAAATTTATTTTTAAATCCTCAAATTTATTAGAATAAAACAAAGCTAACAAACTAAAGACTGTGTAAATTATCATTATTTCATGTACTTATTATTCAATTTTAGCCAGTTTGTATTAAAAAGTTAACATAAAGAATTTAACGAATACGTTCAAGTTAAGTACTTTAAGTAGAAATTGTTTTTTTCTATTATTAAAACTTTATATTTTTATTTATAAAACATCTAGAAATTGTTAAAAAGCGAAATTAATTATATTTGAACTTTATTTGAATTATTTTTTGTTTTAAAACAGATATAGTTATATAAGAAATGTATAGAGGAAAAACACTTTATAAGAGCTACTACTTAAGATCCCATAACTTTTGTTCTATAAGATTCCATAACTTTTTTTGTCTGAAAAGTTCAATATAAACATCTTTAGACTACTTTAAGACCAAATGTTTTTATTTTAAGAAATTCCCTTCTACTTCCAGTCAAACATACAGAGTCAACAAATACTAACTGTTTATAAACTTTAAACATACAATTCTAGTCACAAACTATTTAATACGTATAATTGCACATGATACAATTTGAAAAATTTGTGTTGTTTTAATCATTTATATCTTTAAATTTATAAAAAAATTAACAAACCAGGCTTGTTTGTAACATCTTCATCAGCAGAGTCAATAGGTTGAATGACGCGATCTTTTAACTCCTTCCAAGGTTTTGTTACTGTAAAAGTTAATTAAAAAACGGTTGAAAAATTTTTATAATATTTAAAACTCAATTTAATAAACGTAAGGAACAATTTTAATTTTAAAACAAAATTATCAAATATTTACATAACGGCAAAAAACAAAACAGTTTAGATTTTATAAAAATGTTAAAACAATTAAATGTAATTATTATTTATGTTTGTTACTAAAGAATTTAATTTTAAAGTAGAATTATTATACAATTAAACAATTATCTATAGGTTGACTAAGTAAATTTTAATATAAGTTATAAATAAAAATATTTTAAAAATGTTCAATGTTAATACGTTTACAAATAATAGTTGCAACCATGTACTAAAAATACAACAAAAACACATTAAATTTTATTAAAAATTAATTAGCAAAAAAATTAGAATAAAAGTGTTAGATAAGTAGTTTTCTTTGTATTACTACTATAAGTTCCACTATCTTCAATAAGATAGAAACTACTAACATTAACTGTTTATAAACTTGTAACATACGTTTAAATCACAACTTACTATCAACTTATAATTAGACTGTACTTCAATTTAACAAATTCGTTATGTAATATATAAGTTTTTATATGTGTGGTTTGTTTAACCAACCATTTTTTATTGAAACACCATTAACTTCATTCGGTATACTCTGCTGTGTTGGAACACTTTTCTGCATTGGTACAACCTGATACGATTTATTACCTTCCTGCATTTTTTGAAGTTTCTTCGTTTTTGGTCTCAGAGAGATTGGAAGAGTTCGTATAAAAGCATTTCTTTGCTGCATTTTAAAATCCTGATACGTATAAATTTTGTAGCTGTAATAAGTTGAAAATTTTATGATCAAAACCTAAGTATTTAACATATAAATAGCAAATATGACTCTAGTGGTATGTAATACAAATTTTGTCACTTAAATTGCTAAGATTAAAGTAAAAGTTTTGTTTAAAAACTTAAAATTATTTATTATAACAAAAATTACAAAGTGTATTTTTTAGCATTAATATAATTTTTCAACATAAAGATGAATAGACTGTTGTTCGATTTTCTTAAAAAAAACAAAATGTTAGTTTTTTTAATTATTTCATCAAGTTTTATCGCAATTTTATAAATATTAGAATAAATAGTTAAAATATTATTAATATCTAAAAGCAATAATCAAAAAAAACTAAAAAATAATTTGTTTGATATCATTCCGTTTTGAAATATACACTTAATTTGTTCTACCATTTTCGATTTTAGTTAAAGACAACTACAAATAAGGCAAAGTAATATCTATTTGAATATACGTCTGCAATTTAATATTTACTGAACTTTCTACTCAGTAATATTATTTACACAGTTTATTTATTTTTTCAAGACTTTATTATGCCTACTAAGTTTCAGTCAAAGACCTCGTCAGTGTTTGTATAAAAAATATAATACATAAAACAGTTTACTTTAATTTAAGAAACAATTTATAAAAACAACTTAAACCTAAAACCTTTGTTAAAAATTACAAAGGCTCCAGGTAAGAAAATCCTTAGAAAAAATTTAGGAAAATATGTTTAGAGAAAATGCAAAAACAATATTGGTTTTTAAATGATTTTAATTGCTCTATTTGAAAAATTAAAGTTATAACTAGTAGTATATCACTTTAGTAAAGCAACAACAGTAAAAACTTTAACTAACTTTCTTTCCAATCTTTCGGCATGTACTAGGTACTTGGGTGTCACAATGTCGGTGCAAGCCACAAATACAGGTAAAAAAACCATGACTTCATCCACCGCAATGTTGATCAAGTCCCCGTCACTGTCCTGTTGGTACTCTTCATTCAAAGGTTGTTGAGAATTGTGCTTGTGGCAGTAAGGGGTAGGAAAATAATTCGTATAGGAGTCTCTGCACTTTTCAGTAATGTGCTTTTTTGGTACCTGATTGAAAAAAAGACCTATCTTAATACAAATAAGGACGACAGCATTAGGATTTGTTTTATGAACAATAAATAACCAAACCAAAATCTTTTAAAATCTAATAGTGCTTTAAGTTTAAAACTTACTGTTGTTGCTTTCTTTAAGCAACTTGTTTAAAAATTATTTTAAGAGTATAAAGTTTTGGCATAGAGCAAAGTAGATCTACCTAAAAAATACAATTTACAGAAATAATGTTAAAATTTAAGGATATCTTTTATGTTTAAAATTACTATCAATTTTAAAAGGTAAACTTAAAATATTTATTTCACATATAAATATATACATACATATACATATATAATCAACGGTTGATTTTGTATATAATTGCTTAAAATATTCAAAGTATTCACTCAAAGGCAACAAAAAACCATTTAAGATCTTAAATTATGTTGTTTAAGCATTTAACACCTGGTTGACAAAGAAAAACAGCGAATGATCATTAAAACCATTTCCAGCGTAGGTGACGCATTTTGCAGCGAAGTTGGAATGGTAGACACCAGGGCCAAATACACCATCTAAAAAGAATTCATGAAAATTATAGTAGACTACTTTTTTTTTTAATTTTGAAGATCGCTAAAAATATCCGAAAAACATCTTAAATTTTAAAGATTTCAAAACTAAAACATAAGGCTACTTTTTTGACTTCTTAGAAATAAACTCTTAAGAAACAAACTTGCAGAAGGTCTGAACCCGTGCTTCAGGATTCCGTCAACATTTTTCCTTTTGGTTCCGTGAAAAACTAAAATGTTCTCAGTCGAGTTTTCTTTCAACTTGGGGAGTTTTTGATGAATCCTGCAAATTCTCTCTATTTTAAATCCACTTATGGGGTCGTACTTTGCAAGTTCGCTGCTAGTGTTCATGAATAACTTCTCAACTAACTCGTAATCAGCATTGTCCTTGCTCAGAACTTCCAAGTTGTAAAGAGAACTTTCATCATTAACAAGTTTCAAGTAACTGTTCTCGATGATTTGTTTTTCTGACATAGCAGTTGGTATAAAGACCTAGAAAATAAATATTTTGATACTGCATGGTTTTTAACAAGCTGCATATATTCAAAATCTAATAAAAAAAATCGTTTGAATAGTTTAGTTTATAAGTGTTTAGTTTGGACGTTCAGATATTCAACATTTGTTACAAAAACTGCAATCCTGTTAATAAAAAAATATGAATTGTTGGTATCATCTTTAAATAGTCGTAATAAAATGTTTACAGCTTTTATATGGTTTATTGGGTTTTATTTGTAGATAATTTTTTACTGTTCCGACTCAATCTATTTCAAAGTTAACATACACAGTTACAGTTAAATTACAAAAAGGTTTCAATAAAGAATAAAAAAAAATTAAAAACTATTTTTAGCCTTATAAAGATGTTTAGTTACTTAAAAGACTTTTTAGTTGTAAAATAATTTTCATTCATACCATTAGTTATACTTTATTTTGAAACCTTTCCAATCTTGAATGATACTTAAGCCTAGTTTGTATAAACTAGACACAAAAAAAGAATAATTAAGCATTATTAAAAACAACCATAAAAGTAAGATGGTACTTAATTTTTTTTTGTATAAACATTTTATTAAATGCAAGAAATTTATATTTTGAATGAAATCAAAACCTTATCAACTAAGTAAAGTTTAAGAGAAAATGTTTCAAGTTAGCAAATGTATACTTTGTATAATATTACTGCTTGAACTTTAAATCATGAAACACTTATAAGAAATAAACATATTTTAAATAAGAATTTTAAACGTAACATTATCAAGATCAATCACTGGAACTACAAAATTACGGTAGATCTTTCTGCTGAAAGATTTAATTCAAAGCTCTTACTCACTCTCTTACTACAACCTGCATATAAGTTCTACAAACAACCTTATATATGAGCTATGTTCAGGGTTGCCATGCAATTTTTTGTAAATTTAGCCTGACTTTATATATGAGCTAAGTACACACTTCCAATTAAATACGCAGGCTAAATACGCATATCTAGATAAATACGCATTTCAGTACGCACTAAATCTGTTTTATAAACTACTTCCTCTTATTATTTGTTACGAAGTCTTTAGTTACAAAAATAAATAACATAATCTGCTTTAAATTATTTTCGAAATTTAAATAACTCTGAAAAAATAACATACAAAGGTAAACCATACACGTACACATGATCTATAAAAGGCCAAATTAGGTGCTTGATTGTAAAAAAAAATATCTTATTTAAACCAAAAACAGTCGGATTCTATAATTTTCAAAAACAGACTTTTGTATACTTATTAAAGCGTGAATATCTAAGTATCCTTGACTCAGATTATCAATCCAACAAATATTACATGCAACTACCTGTTTAAGTAGTGTAATAGTTTAACATTTTACTAGGAAAATTTTACAAACTTATTCTGACTTAAAAGTTTTTATTTTACTTTACCATTTGAGGGCTTTGAAATTAAAAAAAAAATTAAATAAATTTCTAAGTAAATTTTAAACTTTAGTCTGACTTTAGAAGATTTTTGTAAGCTTTCAACCATTTTTAGGCGATGAAAATTAAGGAATTTTGTTAATTAGGACTGAAAAATTCTTAGATTTTGCCATATTAATCTAAAAAAAAAAAGATTTTTGCCAGTCTAATCATAAAAAACTGATTATTGGTTTATTTTCAAAAAAACAGACTTAGTCTAACCGTGGCAACCATGTATTTTGCATATTAAAGCATTGCATCAGGAATTTTTCTGGTATACTTATTTCACATTAATCAACATTCAAAACAATGGGATAGTGTGGGAAGCATCAGTTTTATTATGCACGAAACTACTTTAGAAAAAGAGATAAAATCTAATTTATTAAACTGTCTTATTAAAACTTTATGATATAAATTAACTTGTCCAAATTAGTTTATCTATTTCATACTGCAAGCTTTTCATTGGTTAATATAGAATTTAGTTTCATTGAAACATAATGAAAAGAGAAGCTAGTACTTAAAAGCCTTATAACACGTTTTAAAAATTAAATGTTAAAAATGTTACTAGCTGTACACATAAAACTTTTTGTTTGCATGTTTATTTCTTATTTCTATAGTAAATTAAACATTTTTAAAATAATGACTATACACAACTAAAATTATTTACTGGAGAAGTATGAAAACTAAATTTATCAGGTTGGTCGTTAGTATTTGTCAAATTTCTTCCAGGTACTCTGAATCTCTTCAATAGATGTTTTTAAGTCTATTTTTAATCAAAAATTAAGTTAAAGGTAAAAAACTGTGCTAAATTGTATAAAAAGATTTAAAAGATAATGTAAAGCAACTTTTAATGTGTTCTTTAGTAAATAAAACAGTTGATGATGGAAAAAAAAAATTATTAATATTACAAATTTTTTGTGCCAAATCAAAATTTTACTGCTTAAAACGTAAAATTTGTTTTAAAAAATAAGGATTTTCAATGATTTTTGTTCAAAATTTCAGGTGTTTTCTAAAGTTATTAATATCAGTGTTTACCAGGATAATACGTGTAGTGGCCATCCTGATTTATTTAACTTGTATAAAACAACCTAAACTGGAATGTGAAAATCAATAATAACTTTTAATTTCTTACTTAATTTTCTAGTCAAGTATGTCTATGTTATGATTAAGAACTTTAGGTTCATATATTAGTCAAAAATGTTTAGTTTGTTGTACAATTTAAAGTAGCCATTAAGGGTGAAAGGGGTTTAAAAGAAGTTTTTCAAAACTTTAAGGAAACACACAAAAATAAAATTTCTTCTGCACTTATTGAACTCTAAAAGTGTTTAAAACATAATTTAATGAGTTTTTAATTTCAAACTTTGTATAATTATTTAAACTATCATAAACAAAATTTAGACTTTAAAAATCAATATTAATTCCTAAAACTATTTATAGATAAAAAAAAGTTCATCGGAATCCTTAACTTCAATAACAATTTAATTATTTTAAATTTAGAGCTGTTAAACTTTTAAAGATTTTAAAGATATGCTCACGTCTTAAATAAATACTTTTACATCACCTTGTAGTATTGATGATCAAACACATTTAACATTGTGGCAATTAGTATTCAAACCTGGAGTCCTTAAATTTGGCAATTTAGGCTAAAAAACCTGGAGTTTGAGACACTTTTGAAAACAAAAAGCTGAAACTTTCAAAAAAAAAAAAAACACTAAAAAGCGTGCAATTTTTAAACAAGTTTTACATGTAATAGGGTTGCCACTCGTTTTTTCAAAATTCTTACAGGTTTTTAATACTACACATTTTTAGGTCAATTTTTAGTTTAAAGTTAAGTTTAAGGTAAAAAGCTGTGTTAAATAGTTTGAAAATATTTAAAAGATACTGTAAAGCTACTTGAAAAATGATTTTAAATAAAAAAAATATATTATGACAAAATTTTCAGTTTAAATGGTAACACTTTTAAGTCAAATTGAAATATTTTTACTGAACATGAGAAATTTCTTAATATTTCAAGTTTTTCCAGGTTTTCTTAGTGATTTTTGTTTATAATTCCTGGTTTTTCCGGTTTTTTTTTTTTCAAAATTTCCCACATTCCAGGTTTTTTCGCCTAAATTGTCAAATTCCTGATTTTTCCAGGATTCCAGGTAAAGTGGCGCCTTAATGCAAGTATTAAAATTTTTATTTGAAAATTCAAAGTTAATCATACAAATTAAATAATTTTAAACCTGTAGCACTGACGAGAAAAATGATGTGATATTGTGAATGACCTGATATTTAAGCACTGACGAGAAATAAAGGAGAAATAATGAAACTATTCTTTCAAGAATTTATTTTACAAACTAAATTTTTGATCAACGACCTTGTCAGTGCTTAAACAAATCTTATTTAAATGCTCAGTTAGAAAATTGAAAGTTAGAAAATTCAGTTGGAAATTTATAAAAATTCAAATTGAAAGTTCAATTATTAAAATTTACATGATGATCAAGCTTATAAACTATAATATAAATAAAAAAAATAATACCCAATATGCTTGCAATTTAAACAAGGTAAAAACTGTCTTAAATTGTGTGAAAACATTAAAAAGATACTGTAAAGCAATTTTATATGTGTTTTTTAAGTAAAAAAAAGTTGATGATTGAAAAAAGTTAATAATATAATATATTTTTTGTAACAAATCAAAATTTAACTACTTACTTTTTTCTTTTTATTTAAGGTTTTTTGTAATTTCTATTCATAGTTCAAGCTATTTTTTAATTTGTATTTTTCCAGGGTTTACTAAGATAATACGTTTAGTGGCCATCCTGATTTATATAACTTATATAAAAAACTTAAACTAGTTTGTAAAAATCTATAACAACATTAAATTTTTTACTCAATTTTTTCCAGTCAAATCTGTCTGAGTTATGATTTATAATTTTAAATTTATATATTAGTAAAATATATTAATTTTGTTGTAGAACTTAAAGTAGCCATTATAGGTGAAAGGGGTTCAAAAAAATTTTCCAAAAATTTAAGGAAACTGACAGAAAACAAAATTTCTTCTGCATTAATTGAACTTTAAAAGTGTTTTAAATATAGCATTTAATGATCTTTTTAATTACAAACTTTGTATAATATTCTAAACTATCATAAGCTAAACTAAAATTTAAAAAATTAAAGTAATTTTACAAAATCATTTGCAGATGAAAAACTTTCATTGGAATTCAACAATTTAATTGCTTTAAACTTTAAGCTTGTAAGTTTTTAAAGCTTTTCAAGAATGCTCACATATACATCTTAAATAAATACATCTTCATCACCTTGTAGTGTGATGGTTTATACATATTTAACAGGTTGGTCAATAAACCTGGAATTTAAAAATTTACGCTAAATAAACCTAGTTTGAGAAATTAAAAAAAAAACGGAAAAAATGTTGAATTTTGAACAAAAATCACTAAAAAATATTTAGTAGTAAATTAAAAAAAAAAAAAGGAATTTATCACACAAAAAAAAAAGTTTTATCATCATCAAAGTGTTTTTTTATTAAAATACACATTAAAGGTGGCCTTACAGTATCTTTTTAATGTTGTTATACAATTTAAGCAATTTCTTACCTTAAAACCAAAAAATGTGTTATTTTTAAACCCTGGAAAAGTTTTTTAAAAAACTAAGTAGCGATCCTCTATTTTATTTAACCTCAGAAAATTCATACTAATAAAAAGTTTAAGTGTTTTATTTAGTGTTAAATGAAAACTTATCAAAGTTCAGTTAACAAAATTAATATGATGTCTCAAACTTATAAACTATAGCAAAGTAAAAAAATATTTAGCTAATATGCTTGCAATTTAATGAAATTTTATTCAAACAATATCCTCCTGCTTCTTCCATAATGGCCTTTGTAAAATTTGGTTTTAACCAGTGTTCCCTAAATTGGGCATTAACGTCTTGGTTTAATTTTTGAAACCAATGGCAGTATATAGGGGTTAAAAAAGTTTTTTGTAAAAATTAAATAAATTTTCAAATTGTTTGGTATGAAATTGATTATTGGAAACGTTGTTTCAAACCAGGTTTTGGTAAACTGAAAGCCGATATGTGCGGCCGTTTTAGTTTAAGATTTACTTTTTTCAAACATGGCTAAGATTATATTTTGTTGTAAAGGCTTTCAATCAAGCTGTTTCTTTAATATAACTTATTTTAGTTTTTAATTTTAGGTACATAGACCTTTATTTTGACTTTTTTTTATCACATCAATGCTTTAATGCAATATTTTTATGGTGATTACTACAAACATTTGAAAATTTTTGCGGCCTACGCAAGACTTTTTTAATACGATGTGGCGCGTGAGCAAGTTTGTTCTGATAAAATTGGCCTACAGCTTACAAAATTCTGCCCACCATTTAGTCAGAATAAAATTTACTATTTGTAACTGTTTACTAAAGAGTGTTTGTATTTTGTTTAAGAATTTTGAGCTAGTTATTCTCCTATAGAGGTTCGGTTGAAACAAAAATTTAAAACAAAAGGGTTTTTGGCAACTCTCTGTCAAACCTGCTGAATTAAACTATAAATTCACCGTATTTCAGTTTTATTGTTTTTCAATGCAGAAATTTTAATTACAAATTAAATGGTAATTCAGATTATATTAGTTTCCAATATAGATACCATGTTAAGACATTGAGCTAAAAAATAAAACATAGTTTATGTACTATACATTTTTTATGTAAAAATAAGTTGAAGTCTAAAGTGCCTAAGCCTTGACTTTGGTATGCCGTGAGACAAGCTCAAATTTAATATAAAATTTAGTTATACCAATTTGATCATCAGACAACAAACCTTCGGTTGATTCTGACCGGTTTTGTCCTTATTAAGACTCATTATTCAGTCACAACCGAAAAACTTGCTGTAAACAATCTACAAAACCATGCTTTCACATATAGCTACCGTCTCTTTGTATTGATCAGTGACATCAGCCTTACCTTTTGCTGTGCAACGTCTGAGCATTGTCAAAGCTTCATGTGAAGCAAAATAGACCCTTTGTAAGTTGAAGAGTTTAAGTTTTTTTTATAACTGACTGCCCGCAGAACAAAAATGATTGGCCCAAAAACGTTTTTCAAATTTTAATAGAATCCGGCCCGCTGTAAGGACAGTGTCCTCCACCTGTCCTTTTTAAAAGTATGTATTACTTCGAGTAAGTCATATTTACCGTCTTTGTAAAACATTACATTATCCAGCCTTGAGAATTGTTTTACAAAAGTAACTAAATCGAGTAAAGGAAGTTTCCTAGCATATGGAAATTTTCCCCGAGAGAAAATCAAATTTAGTATCACAAAAATAAACAAACAGTATAGTCCAAATCTTTATGCTTACATAAAACAGGTTTCCTTAACAAAATACAATTAACTACCAATTTAATCAAATCGAGCATTTAGTTTTAAATCCCTTTAGATTATAACTGTTGCACAAGTTGAATTATTAACCAAATGCTATGCTATAGATGAACGATTAGATGCATTTAAAACCTTTACCGGTACATCATCTTTCTTATCTAAGAATAAAAGTTCTCTCGGCTGTTTGGTACAAGCTCTTTCACTCTTTTCTTTAGATGTCTTGTTGTTAATCCAATAAAGCTTGCTTTAAAACAGCGGCTGTAAAGGTAGATTACCATACTTTGTTTAGGTTTGATATTAGATCCTTACCACCACGTGTTAATAAATGCTTAAAGGTGAAGACAACTCTAGGGTTTGCTGCATAACAAGTATTTCTTATTAATTGTCTAACTTTCTTTTCTAACATTTCTAAGCTTTTATTAATGAACAATACTTTTTAAGTAACTACACATTTTTCTGGTCCTATTGCTTTATTCGATCCAAATTTTTCAAATATAAATGAATCATTTTGTTAACTAACTCTTGTTGGTAACTGTTTTTGTTTAATAGTAACTTGATCTGTTTGATTTCATTTAATAGAAACTATGGGGAACAAATTTTGTTTGCACGATGACACAAAAAGTTCTAATTAGATTTACTTGTTTTTTTTTTACATTTAATTCTTTTCAAAGCTACAGTTTGTTTGTTAAATTAAAAAACATCCTGTAAAAGTTTTCTTTTTGTATATTGAAGTTAAAAATCTGTTTTATTTTCGTTTACCTTGTACATCTAAAAATGCAAGTTCTTTGTTGTTTACGCTGTTCTATTGTGAACCTTATAAAGTCATGAGCATTATTCAAAAGATTAAAAAAAATATCCATAACTTTTTCGATTCTAACTAACACACTTTTACAACTGAACACTTTTAATTCAATATAACTTATAAATATATTAGCCAATGCTGGTCCCAAAACGGATCCCATGGCTATCCCGTCTTGTTGTAAATAAATTAAGGAATCACAACTAAACTTAACGCCAAAAGTTACAAGTTTTAAAAGTTTTTTTTAATTTCATTCTGTTAATAGTAGGTATACTTATTTTATACAATATATCAACACAAATTTAAATAACCTCTTCCAACGGTACGTTAGTAAGAAAAAATTCAACAATAAACAACGCGGTAAACGTACTACTATCTTCCATTTTTTTAAACTTTAACTTTTTTAACGAAGGTATAAAATCCTTTGAATAAAAAATATTTTCAAAACTGGTTCAGGACTCAACTTTAAAAACTTTGCCAATTTTTGTTGTGCTGAATTTACCATAGACAAATTAGGCTTCTTAGGAATGTTTTGTTTATGAATTTTTGGTAACCCATACAAACGTGGGGTAACTCACCAAACCGGTTTAATTAAATTAAATAAAGATTCAGTAATTCCATTCTTGAATAATGACTGTTTCAGAAACTAAATAATTTTATTTTTAAATTTATTAACTTTATCTAGTTCTTTTGCTAAGTCTAAAAGTTTTAATTTTGTTGAATCAACAATAATATATTTCTTCTTTTTAACAAAATATTGAAATTTGTTCATTAATACACACCCATTTCCCTTGTTGGGTTTAGAAATTGTCAAATTATTGTCATTTTTAAACTCTTACAGTGTTTTTCTTATTTCAGAGAATTTTTGCTTTTTAGATAAAAAAGATGATATACCGGTCATGGTTTTAAATGCATCTAAGCGTTCATCTGTTGAAGAAAATATAGTTATTAGTTCAACTTGTGCAAAAATTTAGAACCTGAATAGATTTAAAATTATTAAAACTTGTAGTAATGTTTCCGATTTGATTGAATTAGAAGCCATTTGTATTTTGTTAATAAAACCTGTTTTATGAAAGAAAAAAGAATCTGACTATAGTGTTTCTTTATTTTTGCTATTAATTATAAGTGTTGCTAATTATATAGATATTTAGTTTTACTGTAGATTAGTTTTAAAGTAAGTAAACTTAAATTTTTTTAATTGTTACTAATCGCTTTTGTTTTTTATTAATCTCTCGATTACTCTATGATTACTTGGTCACTATATAAGTTTGTAAAATTTTATCTCTTTTTAGCTTTGAACCCTACTGACGAGAATTCATCACAATATATTTAGTTTTTAACTATCCCGATTTACTTATAATGTTACTTATACGCGCGATGCTGGTAATTATCTGACTCCGTGCGCGTTATAAGTATTTATCAGTGATGTTATTTAAATGTTTAGATATGACTTAGCTAAGTTATTTAGCTAAGTCGACTTAATGAATTGCGAACTAAACTTAGACTATCTTTTAAGCTTAGTTTAGTTCAATAGTTAGATTGTTAGAATGCTTTACTAATTGTATATAAGAAATCGAGTCTAGAAACACAAATTGTATTAAAATTTATATAAACTGCGATACATGATAACAAAATATACAAATAAGCTATTCCAATTTACAAGTTAATATAAAAAACAGTCGCCTTCGTACAAGAAGTACGAGGCGACCACAATCTTTTCAAACGATATACTATCAGTACAAAGGTAAAACTATACTGCCGCGTCATGCTAAAGCAGTTCGTGAAGTAAACAAAGAGATAAAAAGTCCCTAATTTGAGAAAACTCTCTAGCGCCCTTTTTTATTTAAACGCAATTCCGTTACAGTTTAGTTGAAATTGTCTAATTACTTGTATACCTTATTGTACAATTACTGGTCACTTGTGTTCCAATAACTATTTTGTTGTATTCAAATTATATGATTTTGTAATTGATCTTATATTGCCTAAAGTTTAGATTTGTTGGAAATTTTATAATAAACTAAATAAATTGCGGAATCTTATTATAGAACAATTATTATTCTCCAGGAATTTGTCTAATAACTAAATAATAAGTCTAATAACCAGGAATTCTCGGTTACGCATGACTTGATTGTTTTCAAAGTTTGTACTAAGCAAAGATAATATAGTTTTTATATTATTTTACTATTAATAAAATTTACAATAACAATAACAACAATGGTTTGTGATTATTCAGCAGACTTTACTGGCAGAAACTAATTGAACGAAACTGAAGTGATTTAAAAATAACTAATGTTTTAGTAAACTTTTATTATAGAAGCATCACTTGTAAACTTAAATAATTTATTTTTATGACGTATTAAAATGCTTGAAGAGAAAGATTTACGAATTCTTTTAACATTTATATACAGTTTTATACAGACTTTAAGAAATTTATAAAGTGGTTTTTAATTGACAACATTTTCTTATTGAAGTTGTAACTGTTTTAGTTGGAGCAAGTAAGTTTTATGTTTAATTCATTTTCATATGTTTATAAACAGTTACCAACAATACTATTTTAAAAATGTTTCTAATTAGTCTTTTTAGATTTTTATAAACTAGTTTTCTGTAGGTATATTAAGTTACATAAGAAGCCAAAAGCTTAGTTCTTATATTTAAACTTTAACTAATTTATTACTAAAAATAATGAAACTTTTAGATAAGTAGTAATAAAACTAATCAGAATAAATAAACAGTTTATAAACAAAATATAAAGAAGTACTTAAAATTTTCTATAATATTGTCAAATGATGATAACTTAATTAAATAACATAATAGTATAATAAAACGAAACTTTTTATCTTCATTCAGTGCAAATTTAAAATCTATATTTAAGTATTAAAAATTTTTAAATTACACAGAAATGAAAATCTGTTTAAACTAAATTGTTCGTTTTCACATTAAAAATTTAATATTTCAATAAATAAAAAAAACGAATAATTAAAAAAAACATTACTACACAATTTTTAGCTTTTTTATCTGGGAACTTGATGTTAAAGTTTTTAGAAGTAAATAGCCACATATAATCTAGCAACTTTTACAAGTAGCAACATTTACTATGCTAATTTTTTAAATGTCAGTAATTTGTTGAATTATTATTAAATAAAAAAGTTTTTAGGCACATTGCTGTACCTTTAAAAATTGAATGAGCAAAAGATTAAGAATTTCTGGTGTTGTAAGTATTAATGAGTTGTGATAATTTAGCTTCTAGTTTTGTTTTTTTTTCGTGTGTAAAATTACAATGACGTCACTAAGCGTGGCAGAGCGCATTACAAAATGAACGATAACCGTTAATTTTCAATGCGAAACCTTGTTAAATAGTTTAATTTGCGTTCTATTGTTTATTCAAAGGTTTTATTTTGCTTTATAATGTTCCAACTTGAAAGTAAAATCAGATTTTGTTAAACTAAGTTTATATTTTAATTATTTCTATACTTAATTAAAATAGTTTATTAATAGAAATATATATTAAATTATTCCGAAACAGTTGTAGCACACTTTAAAAAATCTAGACACGCTTTAAACTTAAAACAAGTTTTCATTTTAGTTTTTGTTATTACGGAAATTTGTAAAAGATTTGTGAACAACTAATGATTTAAAAAGTAGTCAAAAAGTATTCAAACTAAGAAGAAATAACAACAATTGTTTACACATCTTATTTATAATTGTACATTTATAAAAAAAAGTACTTAGAAGGTACACAAAAAAAAATTATTGTAAGTTTAACTAAAAACTATACTGGCATGTTTTCATTATATAAACAACTTGATTTTTAGTAGTTACAATATAGTGATAGAGGACCTGAAAGCTCATTATATAAACTAAGTATTACTATAAAAAGCCAACCTTGCTAATACATTCTAAATAGTATCTCTTTGTGATGTTTACCTAAGTACTGTTCAATAAGTTTTACAATTTATTACACATTACAATATATACAAAGTAAACACACACTATAAAAAATACATAAAATAATAGTCGATTAAATAATACTCAGCTTAAATAAGAGTTAACAGGTGGCTTCGGCTCACCATTCTACCAAAAGCACGGTTTATTCAAAGTAATCATATTTAAGCATTGAGAAATTAATCTTTTTTTTTGCAACATTTCTCTTATACAACTAAGAAAGCAGTGAAGCATGCATTACTGCTACAACAACACAGTAAATAAAATTATTCAAAACTTAAAAATAATTTAATCAAAGTGATAAATTAATACTTAATTCTTTGTGTTATTAAAATTTATTTACGCTTCTAGTTACTTAGCTAACTTTTAATTTTCTAGTTAATTTAAACTAATTGAAAGTGTTTTTTTACCGTTTAAAAGTTTAAACTTATATCAAATAATAAAAAAATGCATTATACTATTTTGAGAGAGAAATAATAATTAAATTAAGCATTCAGCTTTTTGATTGTAATTAAGTCTTTTCTAATTTCATTAACAATACTCATTCTTATAACTATTTAAAACCATTAAAAAAGATATGTAGCTGGGGTAGAATAGTTTTTTATTTATTTAGACAACACTTAAGATTAGCAGTTTTACTTTTAGTTGACGTCTGTGTAGTCGAGGTAAGTATAAAATTAGGTTTTAATCGTTTTTTTTTAATTAAATATTCAACTTAAGTTAGTTCGTAAACAAACATAAAGATACATTAAGAATTAGCAGCAGCCAAAGGTCATTTTTATTTTATTAAATCTAATACCATTTTATAAACTTTGCTTTAAATTGGCTTTGTTTTAGTAAATAATAAGCTTAAATTACTTAAAAAAAGTTATTGATAGAAATTTCAGAATTTCACAGATTACTTGCCTATAAACTATGATGTACTAAATACATGGTATGTTATTAAAAAACATATCATTTTAGCATAGAGTTTGACAAACTAATACTAATAAGTAAGCTGGCAAAAACTTATATATATATATTTAACTGGTAGATGGGCGATTATTTTTTAATTTTTAAATGAACGGGTATATGATAAGGAGTTTTGGAAACTTTGCTTCGGCTAAACCACAGTTGTATCATAATATTTGTATTATAATTTTTTTAAATGCAAACCTTATTAAATAATATAATGCATTGAGCAAACAACTAATAGTCTTATTTACAGAATGTAAAACACTGTAAAACTTAAAGTTCATATCAGCTAGATGCAAACTTATCCGCAGAGAACTTTTAAAATCTGTATATTAAGTTTTATAAAACTAATGAATAAAAAACTTATGAGCAATGAAAATTATTCAAAGATTCAATACATGTTTTGTCAACGATTTTTTTATAACTTTCGTTTTAAATTCATTTACATATAAAATCCAATTATTTACCATCGAATAAGTTTTTAAAAAAGTCTTCATAAATAAGAAGTACTTTCTTCATCCTTACTTTCGCCCACCATATGAAAAAGATTTCTAAATCCTGATTTAAAACAATAACTAATAGTTCTGACTTTATTAACATTTCGTAACTTTTAAATAACTGTAGTTGTCTAAAACAAAAAAAATATAACACTAACCTAACTAATACTGATATTAAAGAATACTTTAAGCTACTCTATGTAAAACTAGACAGGACATGAATATTGTATATTGTATTAAAGAACTACTGCATACACTTGTAAAGTGAAATCAAATTGTATTTTTATAGCCGATTTGTGTTTAAGGATTAATCCAAGAATGAGATGCGTCATCCTCGGTCAGTATTTTCATTTGTATTTTTATTTATTTTCTCTTTTTTTTCTGTTTTTTTTTTTACTCTCGTGCAAAAATTACCCTCCGTACAAAAATGTAACTCATACAAAATTGACCCTCGGTGCATTAATGTCTTCTCGAAATTTTGTTCCCTCGTGCAAATTTGTCATCTTGCAAAAGAACCTTCTTGCAGTTTTGTGCACTCGTGCAATTTAGTCCCCTCTTGCAATTTGTTTTCGTACAATTTTGACCCGTTCCCATATGTGTATGGTTTATGTATCTTGTTCTCAATTTTATTAAATATTACTTCGGTAGTTTTGACTTTTAATTTTCTCCATACCTAAACTTTATAAAAACTGCATCAAAATTTGCATACATTTATTCCTGGATCTTAACTTAAACACAAAACGGTTTCAAATATATTTTGATGTTCTGTTACTATTTGATTTTATTACAGTTAAGAGCACCACTAAGCATAAAAAGATGAAAGTGTAATTTACTAAAGTTTTACTATTTTAGTAGACAGTTTCAATAGTACTGCTCGTATTCAAATAATTTATAATATTTAAATTGGAATATTTATTTTAAATGGTTTTAATATGGACATCATAGTGTTCATTCATTTGTTATTTATAAAACATATATATTTGCGTTTTCAATTTTTATAAAAGTCTTAACAATCTACGGTAAAAGTTTTAATATTGTTAAAAACAAATATTGTATAGAAGTTGCTATCAAGGTAAATTATATTTTATTTGAGTTTTAAAGCTAAAAGATAATAGAATACACAATTTAAACAAGCTTTTCTTCATCTTATTGTTATTAACGCTATAAAACTTTTTTTTCAACATATAGCTTACTGTCAAATAAGTTGTTGCCCTTGTAATTGTTGGAATTTTTAACTTTTGATCTGTTTTTTTGCTTTATACTTGGTGCAACATTTGTAAGTAACATTATAAATATATCTTGAAAAATAGAATTTAACTTAAGTTTTTATTTAAGACTTTTAATTTCGCTTTCAATTTAAAAAACTTTCTAAATAAATTTACATATTTATCATAAAATTAATGTATGTATCTTAGTAGATTTTTAATATATCTGTTGTATACGTTTTTATTTTTAATCAATTTGTTTTTAAAAGTCAAGTTGCACTTTTAATACCGTTGTTACCATACCTTTAATTACTTTTATTTTATTTTGATAGAACATAAAAACTAATGTTTAAAGCTATTGTATAATAATCAAAGATAATACATATATTCTAAATACCCAACTAGTTTTAGTATTAACAAATATTAACATTTTATTAGTTGATATTAGTAGCAAAATTTATGTTTTAAATTAAGCAAAGCTGCTTGAAAGAATTAAAAAACAAAAAAAAATGTAACAGTAATTTCAACTTGTTATATATGCGTTTTCGTTTCATTTTCTATATAATCATTTTCTATTTGTTACGTTTATTAAAATATTGTTTTTGTTATCAACAATCCACAGTTAAAGTGCAACTATTTTCCATGTTTATTTCATGGTCTTTAAAGATTACCAAAAACTTAATTTTACAGTTTATATTTGAAATAAATAATGACTAGCATTAGATTAACATCTATGTCGAGTTTAAACATAATTGAACAACTTATATAGCATTATCGTTTAATATTTTACCCTAACTTTTTTATTTTTATTATATAGTTAAAGCAAAAAAGTATATTTACTGTCCATAATTGAAACCATTCCAATAAATATAATATTTCTGTATGAAAACTAATTTATATCAAAATATTTTTTTCAGTTTTAGTTATATTGCTCTAAACGTTAATTAATTCAAAAATATTAAAGTAATAAAATCTTATGAAACTCTAAAAAGTTTTAAGATAACACACTTCTATAAAATATTGCATTATCCATTTCTGGTGAAACTCTTAGCTATATGTACAATTTTAAACTTATTTTTTTATTAAGGGTGGGCAGTCTATTATAATTCACATTAAAAATTTTCGAATTAATGTTGCTAATAGGCCGCGTTATATGAAAAAAGCACTTTGTAGAACACATAATTTTAAAATAACTTAAGTAGTCTAAATAAACTATGACCCTAAAATGTAACAAAATAAGCAATATTTTATAAAGAGTATTTAGTAAACATTTTAGATAGTTATCTTTTATAAGTTTTTACAACAATGTTTCTTTGTTTTGTAGTTTAAACTATACTTTTTTTTAGCAGAAACACAACCTTTTTTTAAATCATGACTGAGGAAAAGTATAAAAGGCGTTTACATGAAATAAAATATGAATTTGTAATAAGTATCTCTCCTAAATGGGTTTTAAAGGCTCTAGTATCCTTTCCTGTATAATATTAAATATTTCTTTGTCGCATTTTGTTGATTTCTGTTCTACTTGCATACTTTTGTCGTTAAAACTCTCGAGGGGAATGCCCCAAAGTGATGGACACATTAGTGACCATGCTTAAACGTGGCGAAGGTTTTCTAGGGGATAGCTTTGCTACATTTAGAATGGAGGGAAGTTAATAATTAGGGTTCATGTTAGGTATAAATTTGATTTTAAATTGATTTAAATCTAAAAATAAGATAAAGACGAGACAATGTTTAATAATGAATTTATCAAGCTTAAAGTTTAAATAAATACAAACCTAGAAAAACTGTAAATTAGTCAAATATAAAACTTAGCATTGAAATAGTTTAAAATCATATAAGCCCTAATCAAGTTGTAAATATCCTCAAGTAATAATATTATTTTAATTTGAACTAGAAACAAACTGCTTGGTTCCAATTCAACTATTCAAAGTTAAAAACAGAATTTTTGTTCTAACAAGCAGCAAATAAAATAATTTAAGAGAACTGCTTACACTACTCAAAGCAGAATGAAATCTGTGAAAAACAAGAAGTGAATTCAAATATAAATTAGATAAGAACGAAAATATTTTACTACTCAAGGCCAAGTCTACAATTTGTGTTTAAATAAGCAGTCAATTGACTGCAAGCCAGTTATAAAAAATTGAATAAAGAATTTTATACTTAATTACAAGTCATTTGCAATTAGCAACTTTGGTGATTAATGATTGGCCGTTTAGTTTCAAGTTGATTTTCATAAAAATAATTATTATCAGGGATGCATTACCAATGCATTACAACGTGATTAGATGTAAGTTTAAAACAAATCTATCAATTTCAGTTAATTTTTAAATAAAGAAAATATTCTTTTTCAAATAAACTGTATTTTACATACACTTTAGTTGATATTTTAATTTTTGTAAAACTTCACTCGTAGCTTATGTATTTGAAATTGCTTTGTTTGCTATTAAGCAATAGACAAACTTATCCTGCAAATTTAAAATACTACTTTCCAAAAATTCTCACAGTTAATTTTAGATCGTTAGTAATTTAGATTAATGATTTTTATTTAAGTGATAGTTTTTTTTAAAGTATATATTTAATAACCGAATAACTTACTTAATACAAAAGCAATATATAAAGAATTTAATATTTTTGATAAAGTCCAAAAAGTTAAAATTCATAATCAACATATATGTGATTCTTATCTTTTTTTTTGATCTCTTCACCCTAACCCATTGACAATAAAAAAATCTCTAGTGATAAATATGACACAGAGTTTTATGGTAGATGTCTAGTATGAACAAGAGACACTTTTGGATGAAGGGACATTTTGAACGAAAAAACTTTTGCACGGGGTTAAATTTGCATGAGGGATCATTTTTGCACAAAAAAAATTTTGCTTGAATGGTCACTTTTGCACGAAGACAGTTTTACACGAGTTTAAAACATGTAAACTAGTTTTTTTATAACTTTTTTTTGTAACATTTTTTTTACTATCACTAATACTTCTAACCCTAACCCTAAATCGGTAGTATTTTTTCATCTTTTTCATTTCTTTATAGTTTTATAATTTTAATTATATTATTTTCCTGTTTTTTTATTACTAAATTTTATAAGGTTTTTTATATCGCTGTTAACTCTAAAACCGTACCCTCGGTTAGTAACTTTGGTCTTTTATTTGTTTTCTGTTTAATACAATAAATGCTTAATACTTTTTTTTTTTACTTTTGTGCAAAAATGACCCTTCGTGCAATATTTACCCACCATGCGAAATTTCTTCATGCATAGTTGACCCGTTACTAGACATTAAAGTAATGTTAATATTGTTGTTAGGAAAAGATAAATACTTTTTAAAACTCTTTAGTAATTTATAAATAAGTTGTAATGCTGTTATATGAGGTAAGGTTGTCAGGGTTAGATTCACACCAAGTCAATAACTAGCGATATTTTTGTTTTATACAAGACAATTAGGAACATAAATAATATTTAATACTTAACATAACAAGGACTTGTCTTAAAGGAAAATAAAATAAAAAGATAAAATTTTGTCAATAAGCCATGTATAGAAAATAAGTCCTGTATGTTTGTAATATGGATGTATGTCCTCAAACAAAAAAATATCTAAAAGATCCTAAAACAAAAATTTTTAGCAGAATCTATAGTGTTATTATTGTTAGGTAACGCCTACAAACTTACATTTTAGCTTAGTGTTCAAAATAAAATCTATTTTTTATAATTCAACGTTTTATTAAATTTCGTTCTACGTTTAACAGCTGTTTAATAATAGTTGTAGTAACTATTTACTTATGGTTAAAAAAGCTACTAAAACATTTTTTGTTTTTCTTCATAACTCTTACTATATAAAGAGGTCATAAAAAAGTTTATCTTTTGATAAAAGAATGTTGAGAAGCATTATAAAAGATTGTTTTGTTAGACTTTTTTGTTGTATAATTTATAAATCTTGTTAAAGTTTACTTCATTGATAAATTTTTTTGACTTTCAATCAATAGTTAATCATTACAAACTTTGTTTAATATCTGAAGCTCGCTGAAATTTCAGACTTTTATGAATTGACAAACTTCTTTATTTGAAAATACATTGCGTTTAAAACCGCCCACACTTAGTAAGTTTTTCGTAATGAGCCACATAAAACATTAATCTATTTCATTAAATGATGTTAGAGTTAGTTTAATATAAAATTTTAACAACAAGTTTATTAGAACAACTGTATTTAAAATTTGTTCATCTTTATTTCAACTCATTTAAGTTAAATGTTTTTTAATAAGTCGTTACATAAAAGTTATAAATACACTTTTTATAAATTTAAATAATAAGCTCATACTCAAACTATAACAACTTTAACTTATGGAACTTTTAGCAAAACTTTATTGAAAACTTTTATAAGAAACAAGATCACTTATAGTTTAAAAAACTTATAGTTTTTGCAGATATTAAAAAGTACAAGTCTTTACAGTTATCTTTCGTAAAAAAAAATATTTTAGGGGAAATCTGTCTTAAATAGTTTAGATATATTAAAGAGAAACTGCAAAGGTTCTTGAAATATACTTTATGTTTAAAAGATCTAAAAAACATAAAAAATATTGTAAACGATAAATTTTCTTCTAACGTATCTTAACTTTAAAACTTTACGTAAAAACTGCTCAAAAATTAATGTTTTTCTAGTTTATTTTTCTTAAATTGCCAATTTTTCTTGGATTGGAAATTTGTGGCAATCTTAACCAGTAAACTTCAGTAATTTTGTAACCCTTTCTAATATTTTTTGGCTTCTTTAATCATTTAATGTAAGTTATGTTTATATAATTTATATTCTTTTTTAGAGAATTGAACTTTAGTTCATCTAATAAAATAAGTTGTCTTTATCAGTTTTATAATGCATATATTTACTTTTTTATGAAAAGAGATTTAGGAGGCGGTCGTTTTAATATACTTTTTTCACAGAAACAACTATTTATTGTTACTATTTCCGCCTGATGAGTCCTAATGAAAGAGAAACCAGAATGTCACGTAAACTGTTGGTGATGGTCGTGCGGTTAAGATAATTGCTTAAAATTATTTTTTTCTACATTTATTTTGGATGCAAGAAGGTTTGTACAACATCATACTTTCTAAAATTTATTATAAAACACGCTAAAAGTAAGAAAAAAAATTATTCTTAAAAAAAACTAACTAGCAATAATATTACAACTTTCTTCTGGTTATTTTATTTAATCTTTTTAAAATCTCAATTATAAAACAAGGATAGTCGAGCCGTATCAAATTCATACTTCATAAATATAAAATTAAAACAGAGTTTTACTTTTTTTATTTTTACTTTTACTTTTTTCAGACTTTTACTTAAGCAAATCAAACAAATATAACTTCAAGTTACCTTAGCTTTCATAAAAAAACAAATTAAAATCAAAACAAAGACAACAGGCAAAACTTTTTCAGATCAACTAGTTTCTAACAACATTATATAAAAAGATAAAGTCGGCCAACAAGAATAAAATAAATTACAAACTTTTTGATTGAATGAAAATAAAACATAGTTAATAATTTGAAGTAAAATTCACATGAAATACTTTTGGGGTACAAAAGAAAAATTGCCTAATATCAAAAAAATGTTAATATTTAACATTATAAAAGCTGCAAAAAGACATATAATTATTAATTACAATCTTTAGAATTCGAAACAACTTGTTAACTTAATAAGTTTTTACCTTTTTTTTGAAGGTAACAAGATTTAAAACTTTCTTTATTTACATAAAATTCTTAAAATAAAAGTTAATATTTTCTATTAGTTCAACAAGAAACCCATTATAAATATTTAGATCAATTTTAACCTATAAACCCTTAATTTAGTGTTTATAACAGCTTCTTTAAAACGAAACTTTTTTTTTCTTGGACTTCTAATAAACTATGTCATTGTATTTCCTTGTTGAGTTTTTAACGTCCGAAAAATAAATTAACATTTCTAATATTGAAAATATATTTAACCTTGGTTTATTTATCAAATAAGTTATAGATATCTTATTTTTTTAGTTTTTAGTTTAAAAATATAAAGTTTTGAGTTTTTATTACAAGTTTTGAAAAGTTATTTAATCGCTCAAATACTTTTTACATAATTTAAGTGATGAACTCAAAATTTGTCATTTAATTATTTAATATAAAACATCATATAAGTTATGTGAAATCTTTAAAGAGAACAGAATATTTAATTTATTTTTGAGTAAGAATATTTAAGAGTTGTTTAATCAAAATTTTATGATTAAAATTTATTTTAATTTAACTTACTACAAGTCATCATCAGTGTCAATAATTTCAATGAAGTCATCACTTAACTCCTTCGAAGGTTTTGTTACTGTAAAAGGATAATAAAAAATAGAAACAATTTTAATTTTATAAAGTATAAATAAAGTTTTTTGAGTTTATTACTCTAGTTTAATCGCAACTCTTTAAATGTAATAGTAGTTAATTGAAATACTTTTAAAAGTTAAAAGCAATACTCTAAGAAAACTAACATTATAAATGTTTTGTATCATTCCGTTCGAAAAACTACATTTAATGCTGTTAAACTATTTTTGTTTCTAGTTAAAGACAACTAAAACTAAGATACAGAAGTTTCTGAACTAATATACGTCTGCAATTTAGTAGTTACTGAACCTTTTACTCGGTGATATTATTTAATCAGTTTATATATTTTTTTCAAGGCTTTATTATGCGTACTAAGATAACAAATCTTATCCAAATAGAATCAGTTTATTTTAAGTTAGGAAACCATTTGTTAAGACTATTAAAATCTAGAGAATTTGTTAAGTATTACGAAGCCCCCAGGTAAAAAAATTCTTAAAATTAATTTAAGAAAATATATTACAATTTATTTATGTAAATAAGTAAAGTTTTAAGATAAAATGCAAAAGTAGTGTTGGTTTTATATTGATTTTAATAAGGCTTTTTTTAAATTGAAATAATAACTAGTAGAATATCACTTTAGTGAAGCAACAACAGTATAAATGTAACAGTAAAAGCTCTAACTAACTATCCTTCCAACTTTTCAGCATGTACGAGATACTTGGGTGTCACAATGTCGGTGCAAGCCACAAACACAGGAAAAAAAATTTCAGGAGAATTAGCCTAAACTCTATCCATTGCAATGTTGATCAAGTTTCCATCACTGTCTTGTTGGTACTCTTCATTCAAAGGTTGGTGCAGTACAAAGGAATTGTACTTGTAGCAGTAAGGAGTAGGCAAATACCAGTTGTAAGGAAAAAGAGTGTGGAAATTGGTATAGTTGTTTGCCAATTTTTCAGTAATGTGCTTTAGTGGTACCTGATTGAAAAAGAGATTTATCTTTATACAAATAATGACGACAGCATTAGAATTTGTTTTCTAAAAAAAGGAGCTGAAAGAAACTCTTTAAAAATTAGGTAGTGCTTTAAATTTTTAAAAGACTGTTTTTGTTTTCTGTAAGCAACTAGTTTACAAATTATAACAGACTATTAAGTTTTGACATAAAGCAAAGTATATCTAAATAAAAAAACAATTTATAACTTAATAAAAGTATTTCAGGTTATCTTTAATGTTTAAATTTACTATCAATTGAAAAGGTAGGCTTTAATTTTTTTGTTTCACATATAAATTTAAATTTCTTTATACATACATATAGATAAATAACATTTGATTTAGTTTATAACTCAGGGTTGCCACTTGTTTTTTCAAAATTTTTCAAAGTTTTCCAAATTTCTTCCCAGTTTTTAAAAATACACACTTTTGGGTCTATTTTTAGTTTAAATATAAGTTTAAGGTAAGAAACTTTGTTTAATAATATAAAAACATTGAGAAGATACTATAAAGCTACTATAAAAATTTCTTTTATTAAAAAAAAATTTGACGATGACAAAAATTTTGTTTATATGATAGATTTTTTAAGTCAAATAAAAATTTTACTACTGAGCATGCTAATATTGTTATAATCCGAGGTTTTTCCAGATTGTTTTGCCTAAATTGTCAAATTCCAGCTTTTTTAAGATTTTACCAGGTTTCTAAGTAAGTAAAGTGACAATACTGATAACTGCTTAAAATATATAGAGTGGTCAATGAAAGGAACTAAAATAGTATTAAAAATCTTAAATTATGTTATTCACGAGTTTAATACCTGGTTGACAAAGAAAAAAAGCGAATGATCATTTCCGTTGGCATAATCAACGCACTTTGCAGCAAAGTTGGAATGATAGACACCTGGGCCATATAAACCTCCTAAGAAATTTTCATGAAATAATGTTGTTGATTATTTTTTTTAATTAATTTATAATTCGCTAAAAGTACTTAGAGATAAATGTAAAAGTTCAAACATTTCACAACTAAAACATAAAACTATATTTTACACTTCTAAAAAATTGACTCTTCAAAAACAAACTTTCAGAAGGTCTGAACCCGTACTTCAGGATTCCATCAACATTTTTCCTTTTGGTTCCGTGAAAAACCAAAATATTCTCACTTGAGTTTTCTGTCAATTTAGGGAGTTTTTGATGAATTCTGCAAATTCTCTCAATTTTAAATCCCTTGCTTGGTCTGTTTTTTACAAGTTCACTGCTGGTGTTCATGAACGACTTCTCAACTAATTTGTAATCAGCATTGTCCTTGCTCAGAACTTCCAAGTTGTAAAGAAAACTTTTATCACTAACAAATTTCAAGTAACTGTTCTCAATGATTGGTTTTTCTGTCATATCAATAGGCATAAAGACCTAGAAGTTAAATATTTTTGATACTGCAAATATACTGCAAATTCAAACAAAAATTAAAATATTAAAAACATTCTTTCAAATAGTTTCATTTAAAAATGTTTAGTTTAGACTTTTAGATTAACAATACTTGCAGTTTTTAAACATTTCTAAAAACTATATATCTGATTATAAAAAATGATAAAACATTTGTATTATCATGAAAAACTTTTTTTAATTTTTTAATTTTTTATATAAATTATTAGGTATTTTTGTAGATAGTTTCTTAAACTGTTTTGACTAAATTTAACATACAGAATTAAATTTACTTATAATAATTTTTGTTTAATAAACATTAAATTAAACTACAAGGCATTTATAACCTTTTAAAAATGCTTGGTTACTTAAAACTATTTACATGGTTGAATAGTAATTTACATCTACACCATTAATCATATTTTATTTCGAAATTTAGTTAATCTATAATAATACTCAAAGCTTTATCAAATCTACTATAAAATAATTTATATAAACTAGGCACAACAAATAAATAATTAAATTTTGTTATAGAGAACCATAAATATAAAATAGTACCTTACTTTTTATTAAGAAAAGTTTAATAAATATAATAACTTTATATTTTAAATGAAACCAAAACCTAAGCACCTTAGTAACATTTAAGTGTAAATATTTTAAGAACATGCAAACTTAGTAATAAAAATACTGATTGAACTTTAAATCATGAAACACTTATAAGAAATAACCATAGTTTAAATAAGAACTTTCAATGAGAATAATATCAAGTTCAATCACTGGAACTACATAATTACGCTTAAACAGGGTTTCCCAAACGTTTTTTGAAATTATTTTTTTTTTCAGTTCACAATAAAAGTTTTTATAATTATTTGATAAAATATTGATGTTAAGGCGAAAACTATAATAAACAATTTACATTTTAAAATTCAACAAATAAACAAAACTTTTGATAGTAAAGTTTTAACAAACTTTAAAAATTAAACTTTTCTTTCACACAATTAGTTACACGTTTCATACAAATATATTTCCAGTTTTACTTAGTTTCAGTTTATAAAAGAAAAAACTAAAGTAAAAACTATGTTTACAAACTGACATTTTTCAGAATAGTTAGTTTTTATCATCATTAGAAAATATGGAAACTAAGTCAAATGCAATATTTTGAATTAGAAAAATTCCGTTAATAGACAATGCAAAGAACTAAGCTTTTAGTTAAATGTGAAACTTGCATAAAATAAAAAAATAGGTCACGAAAGAATATTTTGTTTTTCTAACTTTTAAAAAATCTCAGTTTATATAACATTTTGAACTGTGTTAATAAATTAACCTAAATAAAATAAAAAAACCTAATTATTGTTTTAGTAAATAAGTTGTTTTAAAATCAATTATCTTTAAAATTAAAATTACTTCTTTTAGACAACATTTTGAATAGTTTTCATACATACTATTTTACTTTGTTTTAATATTATTTATTACAAAATTTTTATAGTATTTTAACAGTCCGAATAAAATCATATGTTGTACCTATTATAAATTAGTTATCTATTGGAGTCGTGCTTATCTTTCAAGAACACATATAAACAACTTCTTTAGCTTATATTATTTTACCTACATTTTTACAGAGCTATTGAATAGATACATAAATCCTTATTCAGTTTTTTTTAATGAAAAAATGTAGTACTTTTAGTTATTCCATCAAGTTTTAAAGAAAATTTCTAAAGTATGCTAGTAACTATTTAATAATATCTAAATAGTTTAAATGTAATTTGTCTAGTTAAAACTCTAATTGTTTAGCTTCTAAAGATCCCAGTAAGCACATATACTAACTACTAAACTTTTTCTTGATATGGGCAGAAAAAAGCCTCGACAATAAAGTTTCAAATCCTCGTTTAATTACCAAAAATGTTAAATAAGCTTCATTCGCCTTGCCGGCTCACTCGCCTTTCCGTCGTTGCGCCGTTTTACGTCAAATCGGACTCGCGTCGCTCCCATCACTAATCCCCCCCGACTCGCGTCTCCAAGCAAAGTTTTAAACTCTTTCTCTTAAATTTACTTCACGCTATTTCTATTCTCAATACCAATGGTGACGTCACTTAAAACATTGAAATTACTTAACCTTAACTCTTCTGAAATAAAACGAAACATAAAATGTAATGAGTGGTTCGTTACAACATTTATGATTTCTGAAACTTGGCACTTTTTTCCAATCCTCCGTGGTTAACTTGTAATTGTCTTATTTCTTAAAAAAGTTATAAGTTTGCTACAAATTTTTACACCTCGCTCGGCAACGTCGTTCAAAACACTCATGTCATTTACAATTGCTTTGACATTTTGGTAATTTTTGTCCTTAATCCATTGTTCTGAGAGTTTGGTAAGAAAGATATGACTACAGCCTAGGATTTAATTAAATATTGAACTACTTCAAACAAGGTCTGTTAAATTACTTTACCGTCCTTCCTTAGTCGTCTAATTAGCCATTTTAAGTGACTAATCTTTACTATATTCAATCTTATCTTGCGTTAAAAGTAGATTTGAATCATTAAGAACCTTAGCTTTTATTGATAGACATGTGTTGTTATCAAACTAACCAAAGCAACCAATTTATCATTTATATACCAGAGATAGAATTTTATTATATTAAAGGCAGAGGTTTCACTAACTTATCAGTACTTATGTAATTTAAAAGTGTGTTTATTAATTTAAGTCTTTACAAGGAACGGCTGAAGCTACAGGACATTTAGTCCAATAAGTAATGTAGCAAATTGTGCAAAAATTAATAAAGCGTTTTGTTTCTCAAATGAGTTTTAATTGTGTTTTTTAATGATTTTATTTTCGTATTCAAAACGATCTTAAATGTGTAAACGTCTTTGCTCATCAATTTAGCTTTAGAAACAGCTTTTAGACGTTGATCAGTGATACCAAGAAATAATTTGATTCCGATGTAAGTTAGGGATAGTTCGACAAGATTTTTATTATCATCACGCAGAAGAAATAAGTTTTCAAGATGTTGATACATTTCATTAAATTTAAGAGTAAACTTTTCACAAAATTTCTCCATCAAATTGTGACCACATTTAATCCCAATTTTTCTTGAAACTTAAAAAAACTTCTTTCTCGGAATTTATTGAACTTTCTATGGCTAGATTATTTAGTAAAAAGTAAAAATTAAAATCTACATCCTTCGTTTCGTAAATGACTTATTCCAGTATACAAGCTTTAAATAGTATTTAATAAAATTTCGATATTTTTTTTTCTGTTTAAAATACGTACAACTTTAATAAAAATAAAAATCTGCTTAATAACTAATTGTTTTCAATATATTACTAATTAAAAGTAACCAGGTTTTTAAAAAAATGATCATCAGTGATGAAAGAATAAGTTAGCTCAAGGTATTCAATAAAATCAGCTACAGCTGTAAAAAGATACAGAACATAAATATTATAAATGATGAAAATTAAATTAGAAAAATCAAATATGAATTTTAATCAATAGTGCTTTCTATATATAAAACTTCAGGTAGTACTTCAGAGGATATAAATAAACATTAGATGTTTTTGAGTCTGAGCTACTCTACATATTCTGGGATTTCTTATAGAGCAGAAAAAAATAGTTGAAGGGATATTTTTATAAATGTATGGCTATAACTAAAACTGCAGCCTGCAAAAGTTTTTTTTCTCAAGTTGATTCTCAACCGCAAAATACTTGTCTACCCCTGCCTAATATGATGTTATGCTACAATTATTTCTTTTACCTTTGCGGTCTGAATTCTCCTTAGTTTTTGTAAGAACATATGGGCCGGTCATTACTAATCTGTGGGCCGGAGATGATTAAAATTTTGATTCGTTATTTTAAAAAAATTTTACTTAAGTTTATATAATATCCGAATAGTGTTTTTTTGATTCTTATCACTATTTTGTTTTAATAACGAGTTCTGTTTATACTTTCATTTATTTAAAAGTATTTTATAAAAAAGAATTGAAAATATCAAAAGCAAAAACAAAAAAAAAGAAGTAAAAGAGAAAATTTAATAAAACTAATTAAACTAATTGTTATTTAATTAAGTATAATTTCGATCAATAGCTTGTAAAAACAACATTACAGTTTTTTTTTTTTCATTTACTAGTTTTCTAAACGGCTTTAAAATAAAACATTAAAACAGTCTTGAAGTCGTAAAGATGTGTTATGTCTTTAGAACTAAAACATTTTTTCTAGCTCATAAAGGAAAATATCAACTTTTAGTGAATTACTTATTTTTAAAGAAAATGACAACGTAATACCTGCGGTCCTTACATTTTTATTTGGAAACTTTTGACATAACGTATCAAACCAATCAGGAAATTGATTTTTTTTTTCATATATATTAGTTAGTTGTAGATCGCATTAAAAGCTTTTACTAGGAGATGATATATTCTTAAACAACCATTGTTTGACCGATGTTTTGTTACAAATTATTATTTATTATAAATTATCAAAAATACTATCAATTTAAAAAATTCAGCTTACAAAAGTATATAAACATTTAGTAATAAATAAATTTAATTTGTTTGATAGCTATAGAGCAAAACGTTGTTTTTATCTTCAACTTGTCATTACTTTTATTTAAACTAACTTGTAAATCTGATCTAACAACTAGTAGTTTTATTAAGCGTAAACTAGTGAAAGTAAGTAAGTTTTGCAGCGACTAAGTCTTTTTAGAAATGCAAATTTATTTTTTTTTTTTTGTTCATTTTTCACTTTGGTCGTAAAAAAACTAGTTTTCGTTTTACAACACATAGTCAACTAACATTGCGTTGAACTTGACTTATTGAGTAAATACCAGTATAAAATCAGTAATTGTAAGTTTTTCAAGTATTTTTCTAATTTGGCCCATTTAAGTTAGTTAAAAACTTTCATTCAAGGTAAATAAAACGTTTTAAAAAAATTTATAAGACTTAAAGTAAAATCTTTTTTAAGCATGTTTGATTTATGTCTTATAATAAAATGTTTTTATTTTTTCTCATAAGGCAAGTTAAACTTAAATTTTATAACTTTTTTTTTACAAGCTTGTAAATATTTATTAATTTGTAAATACAAAATTTTATATTAAAATAATCATTAAAACACATAAAAAAGTATAACCGCGTTTCATAGAATTACTTTGATAACCGGATTTAATAAATAGGGTTTTTAATAAAATAATCGACATCGTTTAAACTAATACACTTTATTTTCTACAAATAACTAATTTCTAAAAAATTTAATCAATAATAGTAATAAACTTATATCTCTTATTAAACTACTAAATATTTCTGGAATAAAAAGCAAATCTTTTAAGTGACTAAGCTTCATTTTAGAATAAATAAAAACTTTTAACGAAGTTCAAACATAATTTAAACAATAAACAAGTTTTTAGAAGAACAATTAATTGTTATTTTAGTTGTTGTAAAAAGCTTATATAAGACTGAAAAGTGATAAAAAAAAAAAATTATCTTTTTCATAGCTTAAGTTGATGAAACTTTATTTTTATTTTTAAAAATTAATCGTTTTTAAACAAAGGAAACTTATAAACTCTTGCATAAAGCTATGAAATCTACTTCTTGAAGTAAATATCCTTATTTATCTACATCCTTCTTCAAATCAGTACCAGGATCACAGGTATTGAGTGAGGAATGGTCTGTCATTGTAAACATTTAGTTTAATAATTATCATTTGCTAGTATAAAACTATAAATTCATGGTCTAAATGTTTATAAAAATAATTTAGGCTATCTTTTTTGTTTTAAAATAAACAGTAAAAACTATTATTAACTCAGGTGCTCTTGTTTTATGGTAAAAAATCAAAATAAAACGGTTACAATTACATAAAAAAGCGTTTTACTATATGTTGTTTAGTACTAAATTTAAGGATATAAGAATTTAATAAAATTATACCTGGTATAAATTTGTCTAGGCTCAAATACAAAAAAATATATTGTTTCTGGTCTACATACTCTAAAAATGGTATAAAAATTCTAGAGTCTGATTAATAAAAATATACCAAATTAGACGTTAATTGTTGCGATATTTCTTATGTGTCTTACCTCAATAGACTAAAAAAAAAACTTAAAATTAAACTTTTAGATAAACGAGATTTGAATTTGTCAACATAACTTTTTTAACTAGTTAACAGTGACGCTATAATTAATTTATAAATCATTTTGAATTTTATAAGAAAAGTTATCTACTGAAAAAAAAAAAACAAATAATTTATATGCATACATCAATTAAATACTGATAATTGGTATAGCTATTGTTTTATTGTTCAGATAAATTGCGGATCAAGCTTACATATCAATAACGTTTAATTCAAAATAGAACAATTTCTATTAAAATTGAAAAAAACTAATTTAGTAAACTATTTATCAGCATTATCTTAAGATTTAATTAAATAAAAAACATTCAAGATTTGGTTAAATCTTTAGTCTGAATAAATATTTTAGCAGCGCCTTTCCGTATTGAACAATAAGGGTTTTTTTTGTGTGCTCGATAAATATTTTTTGGCCATTTAATTGTCAAATTTAAATGTGGAATTTTAGTTTTAAAATATGTTGTTATTAATTAAAATTGTTGTTGTTTCTTTTACTATTGTAAATAACTTTTTACTTTTAACATTATAACCTTGGCAAAACAGTAAATTTAATTCATAAAAAAAGCAGAATATCTAGTTTAAAATTTTGCTAAACAAATGCATTAAGTTTCTGAAATTTGTTATTTAAGGGCTTATGTTTGCTGACAAAAGTTTGGCTGTAAAGGCGGTTGAAAATAAGTGGTGGTTTTTAATAAATGTTGAAAACTTGTATGAATCTTATAAGGATTTTTACAGGTTTCACAAAAAAAAATCTAAATGTCTGAACAAGTATATAGTTTTGATGCTTGTTAGAAAACTAAAACAGTCTTTAACTTCTTTTGTTGGTTTTAATTTTTGACATTATGGTATGTTCTAAATGATATTGATTAGTATGAACCCTACTTAAATAGAATTTCATGATTGATTATGATGCTGATTTTTGCCTCAAACTCAAAAACATTCTTGGCTTAAGCTGCTCAGATTTTTTTCTGAACTTTGCAAGGAAGGTGTTTTGTTTGTGAGAAGATTGAAGCCAATGATAAATTTGAAGATGATGCTTCTGCGTTTACTGAAGTCTCACAAATCAATGACAACTGTTAACGATATTGTTTATGATCTATAGATTTAATAACAAGTTAGGTATGATGTACTAAATTGATTCTTTTCCAAAGCAGAAAAAAATTAACTAACATAACTTTTTTCAATATTTAAACTTTGAACTATGGTTTGTACTTTTAAATAATGTGAGTTTTTTTGTAATTTTTACTTTCGCCTCTTTCCGATTTGGATTTCAGCTTAAGTGGCCAGGCTTTTAAATCAGTGTAGGACAATAAAATATAATAGTAATAAACTGTAATCACAGAGAGCTTAATAAGTACATACTAACAATATACTTGATGTATAACATTGTGCAGTATGTAAAATTATGGACACTTTGTTTTTACCTTTTTTAACTACATATGCATTGTAAAACACTATTTATTGTATTTCATTTAAAGAGCTTTTAGACAGTTCTGAAATATTTGAGAACAACTATTTTTAGTATTAAATTTTTTATTTTCAACTAATCGCAATAAAACGTTAAAAAGTACTTAACAACAGCAAAAATATAACAATGTTCAATTAAATTAAACAGTAACAAACTTAGAAAATTGCAATTGTTGAATTATTTACATATAAAGTTAATAATACCTAAGCGTTGACGCTTTACCGACGGTTCAATTTGTGAGCTTCTTCGTTTATATTTCTCAGCAATTACCTTCTGTGGAGCAAGTTCACTCTTCAGACGACTGGTTTGACGTTGAGCTTCAGTTTCAGCAATAGGATTTGACGTACAAGCTGTTTGTTTTGATTTCTTAGTAATACCTGGGAAAAGAGAATATTCAAAATGCATTAACCAGAATTATTAGTAGCTTTATTTTCAAAAGTTAATACGAAAAAATTATAAATGATAAATAATGTAAATCTCAATTTTAGGATTTTCAAAACAAAAGTTTTTAGAAATATACACATAAATAAAGTTTTCGAAAGTGTTAACTGGGCTTAATACTTTGTTTCATAAAAATTACAAAAACTACTAGAACATTAAGTTTAAAATTAAAGCAAACAAACGTTTATTAAGTATTCAGTGTTAAAATAAAATAGAAGAAAAAGAATTGTTGCCACCTAAGTGTGGAGATAAAAATCAAATTAAAAAGTACAACACTTTTGTTTAAGAATCTTAGCCATATTTTTATCATAAAAAGCTGCCGTATAAGTCTTAAAACGGAGCATTTATTTGTTTGTATTATAATTTTGTTTTGATAATTATTTTTTTTTCAGCTCAATGCAGGTATTTATGGTACAGATGTTCAAGCTACTCAGTTTAGGAAAGTTTACTTTTTACGTGTTTGTTTGCCATCTGACTTTTTCCGATTTAAATTTTGAATTTACTGTTATTTCCCCATTAACTAACTATGGGAAGTATAAATGGTGAAACAAGTGTAATTAGGGAGACTTTGCAGGAACAGAATAATGACAAAAAGTAGATATTACAGGTTTTGAATAAAGTTATTTCGAAATAATCTTCTACTCCCCAATGAGAATTGTCTTTACGGTGAAGCATTTACGTGGTCAAACATTGATTTTATACTAATAATTAGTAATATCATAAAAAGAGTAAAGTGCTGGTCTAAAAATAACTCTTCCCAGTTTCTTCTCTTTTTTGTACTATTTCTTCTAATGTTTTACTGCTTCACCCTTCATACAACTAAAAGCATCCATAAAGCAGTGAAGGTAGGTAAACAGCTGGTACAAACCAGCTCCAACTTAGAAGAGATTTTTTATAAATAAGCTCAAATTTAGTAAACATTTACAGTATTAACTTTTAACAGTTGTTTTAAATTAATTTAAATATTTTTATTAATTATAAACCATTAAAAAGAACCATGTCTTTACAATAGGCATGGAAATAAATCTCTAGTCATTAAAGTAGTAAGCTACGGACTAAAGTTATTACAGACTCAAAAGAAGCAGAAAATTTTCTAAGGTTTCAGGTTTAACTAAGAGAAATTAAACTAGAAAATAAGACATAAAACAAACATGAAACATATTGATTTTGTTTTAGTATTTTTTAAAAGAATGAATATTTTACTTCAACTCGGACACAAGTTGTTATAAATTATTTATAGAATTAGATGGTATTGGTCCAGTGGGTTGAAACAACTTTTTATTATATTATTATTTTTTTATGAATAATAAAGTGCTTTATAGAAAAATATAAAATAAAATGATTGTTTTAATAAGTTTGAAAAATTAGTTAGACATGGTTTTATATTCAGTTTGTATAGTCTATTGTTTGATTTACTTTGTTTTTTCAGTTTAATCAAAAAATTATTAAATAAAAACAAAATTTTATCTAAGTAAAAATATTTTCTCAAGAAACGTTTGAAAAAGGTTTTGATAACTATACAAATAATAAATGCAAAAAAACGGATCTTGTGTTTCGTGTAGCTTGTAATTACAAACACCAGCTAGTTAATAATAATTATTAATTTAAAAATATTTACATATTTTTGAATTAACCTAATTTAGATAGCTGAAGGTTACAGCAAAGTACTAGTTAGTTATTTTATTTAACGAAAGTTCTGCAAATATATGCATACCTGTATATGCTTCTGAGCTGTTATTTTATACTATTATCCTTTTATGACGGTATTTTATAAAATAAAATACTATACCTTTACTTGCTTAAGTCTTTAATCGGATATATAAATACCATGTTTTCAAACACAATTCAAAGCATCATTTTGTAAGTCAAGTTTATTAAACATAGTTATTTAGATTATCAATTGTCATGGCATTTTATGCTTGTAAAGATATAGTTATACTTTGTGTCTAATATTTCTTTAAAAAAAAATATACTTTATGAGACATTCATAAGGACTCAAGGAATATAAATTATAACAACAATCCCTGAAAATATTTTAAGTTTGCTTCGACAGGTATTATTCGTATTTTACTAACTAAAAATAAATTTACTAAATAAACTTTAATGCTGTTTATCTTAATTTGCTGTGATAACGAAATCAATATATTTCATTAAATATAAGAACGCTTATAAACACTTATTTAAATTTACTTTTTTAACTAAGGTTATTTGAAGCCATTTGTTTTGAAAAAGGCTTAAATATTACGCTTTATTTTAAGGAATTCATACTACAACTCTACATCTGCAAGTAAACTTATAAATTTTTTGAAAATATTGAGCAGATAAAAAACTAAACTTTGCATTTAAATAAGAGTGAGGCGAAGGAATTTCTAATAAATGTTAAATTTCAAAATGTATTCATGTGCTTACTTTGCTATAGAAATCAAAATTTTTAAAATAAACCTGAAGCTTCTTTTTCTTTCAGCCTCTTTTCAAATTCTTTAATGAGACGAAGAGAACTAAAATTTTCTTCTGGTTCCCAAGTATTATCTGAACTGAAATAAAGAACAAAGCTTAAAATTCAGTTGATAAAACTAAAAATATGATTTATTAAAATTATTATCTTAGAAAATTAATTGACAATATAATAAAATTACTAGAAATTATTTTTTTGATTTTTTTAAATTCTTACCGATATTTAATTCAACTAAATAAGGTGATTTTGAACTACGTTACACATTGTTTCAACACTATGAATAAAAAATCTTAATTATTTTTTTTGTTGAAATTAACTATCATTGTACACACAAATTTCAAACAAGAGCGAGTGATAATAGTTTTAAAAAGTTTTATAATTCTATTAAGTCTTAAACTTGTTTGTTCCTAGATTACAAACTATTTAAAATACTAAGAAAAAACAACTTACTGTTTATAACCTTTCCATTTGACCAAGTACAAAACAGTTTTGCATTTTTTATCGGTTTTCTTATCAAGAATTTTTTCAACTTCATAGTATGTCTCATCTTCGACATTCTCACTTGCTTTAAGAAGTATATTAGTTATCTAATGTAATTTTCTTCAGGATTTTCAAATTTTTTAAAATTTTCTCAAGGTTTTTAAAAGTACACTTTTTTGGGTCTATTTTTAGTTTAAAGTTAAGTTTAAGTAATGAAACTGTGTTAAATAGTTTGAAAAGTTGAAAAGATACTGTAAAGCTGTTTTTAATGAGTTTTTTATAAGAAAAATATTTGATGAAGACAAAAAAATTATATCTGTATGATAAGTTTTCTGTGTCAAATCAAAATTTTATTACTGAAATACTAAAATTGTAATAAATTTTTGTTATTTATTTTAAATATTGATTAAAAAAATGTACACTTTTGTGCAAAGTTCCAGTTAATCAGTTTGTTTCTAAACTATTCTTTATGTTAATAGGTAAACAATTAATATTTGTTCAAATTTTTGGTAAGTGTCAAACACTAATTTACTCATAAAACTTTTACTTTATTTTGTAAAAGAGTCCATTAATTTCAATTGTTCATTAACTTTAAACAAACAATTTTAATCACCAATTACTTTAGACATGTAATTGCATTAGACTTAAATTTATCAAGTTTGAAGAATCTTGGTTATTTATATACATAAATTCAAAAACTTTTTAACAAACCAGTGTTTTTTGAACTTTCGGTATCTTCATTCGGAACACTATGCTGTTTTAGAGCACTTTTCTGTTTTGGGACACTCAGATACTTTGAAATACCATGCTGCATATTTAGATTCTGATACATTAAAGGATTTTTAATAACCTGATACTTTGAAAGATTAGTTGGCAGAGTGTTTTGAAATGGTAACATTCTCCAAGTTGGTAGAGTCATTGATAATGGTAACGTTCGTTGAGGTGCAAGAGTCTTTGGAAATGGAAACATTCGCTGAGTTGGTAGAGTGTTTGAAAATGAAAGCATTCGCTGAGTTGGAAACATATTTATACTCGCGGAAGTTAGACTCTGATACTTTGAAAGACTTTCAAAACTGTAATAAAATTGAAATATTTCGACAAAAAAAAATAAACTTTTATATAGCTAGCAACTTTGAGTGTAGCAGTATGTAATGATAAATTTAAAACTTTTACTTTTTAGATCAAAGTGTAAATAACATTTACGAAAATGTAAAACTGAATTTTTTTCAAACAAAGTTGAAAGCATACATTTTTTGAATAAAATCAAGTTTTCATAAGTTTCGAATTTGATTTTACATATACTTAGATCATTGTTCTATTTTCGTTAAGTAAAAAAAAAGTAGCCTTTTTAGCTATCTTATCAAGTTTTGAAGGAAATATTATAAGTATACTAATAATTATTTTCATATTTAAACAGTTTAAATATAAAAAATAAAAAAATAAAGTATTATCTACTGATTACTTTTTTATTAATGTACATAATAAAAAGAATTAGAACACATTATAATGGAAAATATTTTGCTATAGCGAATAGTAGAACACTGTATGTATATTAGGGTTTCCCAAGCATATGTTCTTAACAAAAGACCTAAAAATATGTTAAAAATAAACTCCTAAATTCCTTTAGTCATCCCCTCTTTAACTTTATCCTTGCCTTACTACTTATCTACCGGTGATAGCAAAAAATGACCCGAAAACGGCGACATTACCCAATTTGTTTCTTTATTGAAAAATTCTGCATTGATTAGTTTTATCATTTTTTAAGACTCACTGAAATAATTTGTTCACCCCGCAAAACCCTGTTGTGTTTAAATGTTTCCGCAAATTTACATCTGTGCTACGTACAGGTGTTTTCTAACTAATAATTAAATCGAATTGAAGGGTTTAGAATGTTTCAAGTTATGATAGGAATGTATATTGATTTTTTTTTCATAACAAGTTCGTTTTATATTTTAAGTTTTCTTGTTACATTACTTTCTTAAGGACAACTAAATTGTAAATACAGTATTTTTTATCTAAACAAACAATTACAGTTTAGTTTTTACCGCGCTCTTCACTTAATAAGTATAAACTGACTTTAAAACCGCTTGTTAATAAAACTAAAATCTAAAACCTCTTTTAAACAATACATAGGTTTCAGGAAAACACCTAAATTTTTTTTTTAGAAATTATATTTGAAGGAGTTTTTGCGAACCTTGAACTTTAGAGAAAAAACAAATAATATTTTGTTTAAAATATTCAAGTACTATAAAAAACTAAATTTAAAATAATAGCAAGATTAGTATAACTCTGTAAGAGCAAACATAAAAATAATAAAGTAACAACAGTGTAAGCTTTTACCAACTTTTTTTCCAACTTTTTAGCATGCACTAGGTACTTTGGAGTCACAACATTGCTGCTAGCCACAAACTCAGGAAAAACAGCACAAACTTCATCCACTGCAACATTGATCAAGTCCCCGTCACTATCTTGTTGGTACTCTTCGTTCATTCTAACGTAAGGATAGTACTTGTGGCAATAGTGAATGGGCAAGTCTTTTATTTTGGAAGTAAAATAGTCGTGGTCGCTCTTCTCAGTAACGTGCTTTGTTGGAATCTGATCAAGAAAAATTATTTTTTTTTTCATACAAATAGGGACGACTGACTAGGAAGTTTTTGAACGAAAAAGTAAAAAAAAAGCGGATGGTTCAAAAAGTCAAAAAAAGCTTTTTTTTCTTAATAAAAAGTAAACTGCGATTAAAAATATTGTTTTTATTTTCTGTAAGTCACCTACTCGAAAATTAATTCTGATTATCAAGTTTAAATAGGCAAAGTTTAAATTAGACATGCCTTAAAACAAAATTTAATGGTAAATTTTATTTTAGTTTTACTCTACAAATTTCGTTGGTAGATTTGAAACTTTAGTAAATATTTAAAATACAGCTTACTTTTCAATTACTTAAAGTATGTCAGAAAAGCTCTTTATAAAGTTATTGATATTAATAAGTCTACAACTTTTTCTCAAAACCTGGTTGACGAAGAAAAAGAGCGAATCGTCATTAAAGTAATTTTTGTTGGCATAAATGACACATTTTGCAACGAAGTTGGAATGGTAGACACCAGGACCAAAGATACCTCCTGCAAAATTATAGATGTTAATAACATTTGAGAGCACCAAACGGTATTTATCAGTTTTGAAGCTTGCTGAAAAAAAATCATGTACAAAGCCTTTTTACAAAATCAAGTACTATATATAAGCATATATATATAATCTATAAAAATTTAGTTACAATAAATTTTTAATTAAAGTTTAATTTCAAACTTACCTTTAGAAGGTCTGAACCCGTAGTTCAGGATTCCATCAACATTTTCCCTTTTGGTTCCGTGAAAAACTAAAATGTTCTCAGTCGAGTTTTCTTTCAACTCAGGGAGTTTTTGATGAATTCTGCAAATTCTTTCAATTTTAAACCCTCTGTAGGGGTCGAACTTCTGAAATTCACTGCTGGTGTTCATGAACGACTTCTCAATTAACTCGTAATCGGCATTGTCCTTGCTCAAAACTTCCAAGTTGTAAAGAGAATTGTCATCGTTGACAAACCTCAAATAGCTGTCCTCAATGATTTGTTTTTCTTTCATAAGAGCTGGTATAACAAAAACTGAAAAATTACAAGTTTTAATAAACGTTTTTTTTGCCAAGACTTTTTGTATTCATGCTTATATGAGTTAAATTTGGTTTCAACCTCTTTATTTTCATTACTGCAATTTTCAGATATTTGTAAACATAAATAATTTTGATTATAAAAAAGTTCTAAATTATTAGTGGCATGCTTAAAATTTCATTTCATTCCGTTTCGTTTTTATTTGATTTGTTAAGGTTCTAGTATATAACATTTTTAGTAATATAAATTAAATTATACATTTAGAATTTAATTATATTTAAAGCATTTCAACGAAAAAATAACAAATTTTCATTTTACTTTTACAAGTGTTAAGATAATATGTTAATTTAAGAGATTTTATGTTTGTATAACTGTTTACATAAATATTCTACTCTATTAATCATAATTTGTTTTCGGTTTTATCTAGTCTAAGTGATACTTTGATACTTTGGGCTAGGGACGTAGCTTGGTACGTTTCTGCAAATCTACATAAACGTATACTTATGTGCGAAAAACTTGCTTTTATTTCAGCTTGAAAAGACTCTGCTTACTTAGCTTTTAGTATTCATTTAAACTTAGTTATGTACTCCTGAGATATAATTTTTACATATATGATGTACTACTTAGCATTTTTAGTGTTGAAAAAATTTAACCAATTAATTACATCCAAATTGTAACATTTAGCGCGTTAAAGCTTTTATTTTCAGCTGTATTTCAAAATTGATTCTAATTGAAACTATAGCTTCAAAACCATACAATTTTATGTTATAATAATTTGCATAACTTGTTTTTACTATTGACTTCATTAGATGTTTGATTATGAAAACAATATAAATGTTTTTAAGTTAAACTATTATTTTTTTATACTTACTTTTAGTGAACGTTTTCTGGGCTTACACAAGTGGCATGACATAAAGAGTCATAGGGGGTAAGAGCAAAATAAATTGCCTTGTATACAGTTATCACTCAAACTTCAACATTTTATTTTTGATGTATTAAAATAACTGTATATTTTTAGATTAGATTCAATAACATAGTGATGGTTTAAATGGCTGTGTTTCCGCTAGGACGTCTTATTTCAGATGTTTTAATTTTTGCAGATTTGTAACTTTTTTGAGCTAGCTACGTTCCTGCTTAGGGCTTTTCTGTATAAGATAGCAAAACAAACAGATGATTATATTGTACTTTTAATAATCATAAATAAGATAGTAATATAAGAAGCTTAATAGTTTAAATGAAATCTAAACTTTAACACTTTAATTTTAAATAAAATATTTTCTATTTATTTTAAACTAAAGTAAAAACAATTACGCTTTTATTTAAAATCATTGAACGCTTGTAAGAAATAAACATTGCTTTAATAATAACTAAAATCAAAATTAAATTAAAAATTTGCTACTTCACATATAAAACTGTTTAGAATTCCAAGTTTTTTAATTATTTTCATTCAAAATTATAGGTTTTTCTAGGTATTCATGGCTTTATTGTCAAGTTCTAGGTTTTACCTAGAATCTAGCTTAAGAGGCTAACCAAAAAATATAGCCTCATAGCTCCCCCTTTTCCAGCTTATGACCCCTTAACTTCTGAAAGTTCCCATAATATCTAGTATAAATTTAACATTACCCTTAAATACACCTAAAACCTTTTTTGCGCTACTTTAGAATATCTAGTGTAAGTTTAAAATTGTTGCCTCATTTTTATAAAATGACTTGATCTCTTAAGTAAGTTTTAGTTTTTTTTTTTTTTGCTATAAAAACAATTTAAGTTTTAAGAAAGTTTACTTAAGAGTATTCCTAAGGTTAAAAAAGTCTGATTAAGTTAAAGTTAAAAAAAGTTAAAGCTATTTTTTATACCTTTATCCCTAGCCTACTTTACCTCTACCCTAAATACAAAATAAAATAAAAAACTTTTTTTGCTGTCTCAGATTTTTCCAGCTCAGACTGATCTTTAAGTATACGAGCCTAAATTTAACAAATTTTAAGTTTTTCTAATTTAGGTTTTTTTTTAAACACAGGGTTGTCTTTTGGTTTTTGAGAAATTTCATCCAGGTTTTCTTCATCTCTTTTAGGTTTTTGAAAGTACACGTTTTTGGTTCTATTTTTAAATTAAACTGTGTTAAGTAGTACAAAATAGTTAAAAAGATACTGTAAAACTATTTTTAAATGTGTTTTTTATAATTAAAGTTTTAGACTATGAAAAGTATTTTTTCATCTATTTTTGAGTTAAGTCAAAGTTTTACTTCTTAACATGTAAATTTTGAGTTTAAAGTATAATTAATTCAAAATTTTTTGCAGTTTTTTTTTTTCAAAACTTCTCAAATTGAATTTTTTTCTTCATCATTCAAAGTTTTGTTGCAACCCTGTATTTAGTCTAACTATTATTATTTTAACTAAATTTTAGATGATGAAAAAGTTTTTATAACTATTAGTTGTTAAAATTTTTTTATTTACAGTTTAGTCATTCAATAATTTTAAATGCTTCAATAGAAAGAGTGCTTATGGTCAATATTTTTACCAATGAACTTTCATATCACCTAGTATTAATTATTTAAACATACACATTACTAGATTTAAACTAAAAATAAATTCAATATAGTTTATTAAAACTAAATTACTAAAATACAGAGTCAAAATGACTTTTCATTAATCTTGCATTACATATTATTATAACAAGTTTGTATTTATATATTACTATTTTACTATTTCATTATCTTTTAATTTCTTTTATTTCTTCAAAACTGTCTTTTTAATTAAATTAACTTTAAACCAGGGTCTGCCTAACCAGGGTTTCTTTAGGGGCGGTTATGAGACAGTAAAGAGCAATAATAAGTCGGAGATTGGAAATGTCAATGGGCACTTAAACATAAAAAGTATTTATAACAATGGATACTTATTTTATAACATTTCATTAAAATGGCTAAAGTAAAGTTTGCTTTCAACTTTATAAAGAAAATAAAGGGTTTACAGTTATTTAATACATAACTAACAAGCATTGTCCAAGAAGTCTTTCTTATTATATTAATTTGTAAAAATAAGTACTTATAACACATGAGATAGATAAAAAGTAAAGTTTAGTTTATTTTCTATCAATGTTAATTATTTTTGTAAAGATAGTCCTACTCAGTCATGTTATAATCAAGATGCCATTTAATTACAGCTGTTAATATCAGCTGTTTACTATAGCAACTAAAATGCTAAAGTAACAATTTGTAGCTAACTTTTTGACATTTTTTACCGTATATTAAAATTTCATTAGTTATTTTTTTTACTTTTGTTTTAATAAAATTAGTAAAAAGTTAATTTTTAAAATTTTTAATTTACATTGTACTTTATTATTATAACATTTTGTTTGTAAAATTAAAACAGTATATCATATTAATTTTATACATAAGCTCTTTCTTTTATAACAAAAATAAAGTTCTTTAGCTTAATGCTTTAAAAAAAAACTTATAAAGTACAAAAAAAAAATTTCTGTGATTTTAAGTTTTAATTAACATTTTTGTTTATTGACTATAATTTTTTGTATCATGTGTTTAAAAAAAATACATAATTTCTTCAAGGTACCACAAATTTAAATGTTTCAACATCTTAATATATTTATAAAAGTTTTTAAATTTTAATTTTTAAAAATTTTCAGGAAAAGTTCTTTGAAATATTAATGATATGGTTATACTTAATAAAAAAACAAATTAATATCAAAATGTTTAAAAATTTATTCATCCTCCTATGATCTTAAAAATCTTTTTTTTTTCTTTTATTTCTCATTAACAACAATTTTTAATGGGCCGTAATAATTTTGGTTAAATTCAATCTATAAAAATAGAACAATTAAACCAACGCCAGGCTTTAAAAACAAGTTTATTGTTAATGAAAAATTGTTTTTAGATTTTTAAATGTAGTTAAAATTTAATAATATATATTATTTTTATAAATAAAATTTTCAATATAATGGTGAAACTATTTTTCATCCTTGTTATTAGTGCAACATAAACCTTGGCAAATTATTTATTTTTAATTTAAATTAATTTATTTTTAAACTACATTTTAAAATCTAGAACAGTTCTATTTATTAGAGAAAAGATTAAACATTGCATGTAACATATTGAGGTGAATATTTTACCCTTATTTATGTAAAAATATTAAAAGACAGCTATTCTACAATATACTATAAATAATTAAACTTAACTATGAAATTCACTTCTTTTATAATTTTTTTTTAAATATAAACAATTTGAAAAAATTATAAACAGGTAAATTATACACATAAACTTATTACCCAAAACACTAAACCTAGTGTTAAATTAAAATGAAATAATTCATTCACCTAAAAAAAACAATTAAATTTTAAAATATGCTAGATAAACTTATGTGTATTATCATTGTTTTACTAAAAAATGCTACAGATTATCATACTGCCTACAAAAACTGTCTGTTCAAGTAGGGTAGTTTAACAAAATTTTAATAGAAACATTTTGCAGTTTTATAAAGGATATTCATTTAATTTTACAAGATGAAGGCATTGATAATTAAGTAATTTTGTAAAATTCTTGGAAATTTTTTCAATTTTAATCACACTTTAAAGAATTTTAATTAATTCTTTACCATTCAAAGACTTGTTTTTGAATATAAGGAATTCAGTAAATTTAAAATGACAAAATCTGGTATTTTTTAATATTTAGTTAAACTTCCTGACTGTTAAAAAAAAACCTTACTATTCTTGTTATTTGTCTTTTTTTCTGCTTTTCCTGAGTTTTCTGACTTTTCCTGACCTTGTTTCAACTCTGCTTAATTTACAAAACTAGTTGTAAAAACCTTGAGTTGTACACTAAAACTTTCAGGTATATTTTTTTTTAGATAAATTACCTAATTATAATAAAAAAAAGACTCAATAAATTTGCCACATTAAAAATTAAAAATTTTAAATAGATTTCTACTTAACAAATGGTAGTTTCAAGTTTGTAAACAAAAATAATAAATTATATTCAAATTACTTTTAAGTGAAATCTATGTCTTAATAAAATAATTTCTAATGAATCTTAAAAAATTATAATAATCAAACTTTATTTTCAAGTTTAAAAATTAAAATAATTTGATAAAAGTAGGATATAAGAAAAAAAAAATTGTCTATTTCATCTAATTTTTGGAAAAAAAATCAAATAATAAATTAACTTAACATCAATTAGTTCCAAAGCTACAATGTTTTTAGTTTATTAACCATTTAAATAAGTGGAAGATACTTTTCTTTAATTTTTCTAACCAAACATTACCTACAACTATAAGGTTAAAAGGTAGTTATGATTAAATTAACAATAAAGTGACTAAAATTAACCTTATGAAAATAAAAAACATAAACTTACATTTAAGGCATTCATATTTATAAAAACAATATGGTTTTAAATATGTTGGTGTAATTGAATATATGAAACTTTTATGTTCTCAACTTGTAAAATACAGCTTTTTCTTTCATAAGATATTTTAATTCTATTGCCGGGGATTTTTTTTTTCTACTGCGGGGATTTTGTGCTCTCCGATTTAACATCTCTGGTCCTACTCTACTTGGTAGTTGATCATAGCAAAAACAAAATAAAAATTGCTTAATTGAAAAATTAAAACAGATTTATATTGTTAAGCTTATACATTAAACTTAATGACTGTTGCTTTGTTGTTTTTCAGTAAATGTATTTGTTTAAAAATAGTTTTAATTAAAGAATATTAATAAATTACATTATTAATACCAATAAAAGTAAAATATAAATATATGAAAAGATGATAATGATAATGTGAACTTTAACTTTTTCATTAGGTACAGGGTTGCAACTTGTTTTTAAGAAATTTCTTCTAGGATTATGAAATTACTTGTTTTATTAAAAAATCAGATCTAAGGTAAAAAAATGAGTTAAATAGTATATAAACATTGTAAATGATACTGATGGGGTAATTAAAGTTTATTTTTAATAAATGTAATAATTAAATAATGTTTCTTTAACAAAAATAATATATGACGACTACAAAAAATGTCATATTTAGTCGACCTTTTGTGTCAAATCAAAAATTTACTACTATCATATAATTTTTGTTCCAGATTCCAGGTTTCTTAAGGTTTTTTTTTAAAATTTCTAAAATTCTAGGTTTTGTGGCAACCCTGTTAAGTGCCTTAACAGTTTTTTCAACATAAATAAATTTAATTAACACTAGTTTAAACTGTACTTAATAAACTTGATTTTACTTAAGACTAAAATGTAACACTAAACACTAAATAAGTATAATAATAAAAATTGACTAACTAAAAACTACAAATTTATTTCAGCTACTTAATGTTATATAAAATCTTAAAGCAAATATTCTAATCTATGTTAACTTAAACATTTCTAAAAGAACCTTTATAAAGATTTTTATATATATAAATTTTTTAATAAAAGTATAAAAATACACTCTGCTAACTAGGAAAAACAAAACACTAACTTTTTTTGAAATACTTGAAATACTAATTTTAACTATGGATTACTATAAAAATATTGAAGTCGGAACATTCTTAAAAATAATAAGAAAAAACTATAGAAAACAGTGGAACAGATACAAATATAAAACATAAAAAGATAGAATAATAGTTACTTTATATATTTAGCGATCAGAATAAGCACAAAAAAAAAGTCAAAAATTCCAAAAGACCCTGGCATTAACAGTGAAACCCAAATTATATGAAAGTTAGTGTAGATAGTAGACAAACGACGTTTTAGGGTACAAAAAATTATTGGTTAGCTTTAAAATAGTTAGTTAACATAGAACAATCAAAACTTGAAATATTTTTTTTTCCTGAGTCCTTAAAGCAATAATAATAAATCTAACACATTTTTGTTATAAAAATGTTTGCATACTTATTACAAAAAATAGTTTAATTACCAAAAAACTTAAATTTATATTTAGATTTGAAACAAAGTCGTAATATTTAACAATTGACAAATATTATACCAAATAACATAAAATCATTTGAATATGAAACTTAAAGAATTCTAAACGTGGATTTCATACTTAAAAAAATAGTTTAGCATATTATAAAGACTATAGTTATAAAAAAAAACTAATTTAATACAGAATATAGTTTAGGTGCAATAATGATACCAAAAATAATTCTAAACAAGTTTAAATGCTTAATATTAACTGTCACTTAAACTCAAACTTAATAAGTGTATTTACTTCTGTTTTAAAAAGTACATTAGAAACTTGAAACTTATGGCTAACTTTTTACTTCAATGTTCAACTCGTAATTTTTTTTCCAAGTTTGCACACTTTTTTATCAAACTAAAAAAATTACTACGGAAGTTTAAAAGAATTTTCCTCGTTACAAAAATCCTTTAACTGTAGAGGTAACTTACGGAACTAATACAAACATTTTAAATATTTTTGATAAAACGTGTTTATCGTTTGTCAATAGCCAACAATAGTTTGTTTTGTACTTATTAAACTTATAGCCTGCAATAGACGTGTTTTAAAACTTTTCTATTAAATATTTTTATATATTGTTATTCCATACAAGTCCTAATTTTTCAAACTAAGAAGCAATTGGATAGTTTTCAACAGAAAAGTATTTTAAAGCTACATAGTAACGGACATTGTTCTAATTGTAAAAACTGTAGACTATTACTACAAAATGACTTTGCATCACTATAAATTAGTTATATTTTTTTAAAAAGCCTACGAAAACGTATGGCCTTTAAAATTTAATAGTTAAGGATTTAAGTGAAGTTTATCTTAAAAAATCAGTGAAAAGCATATAAAAGTTATAAAGCCGCGCAAGAAAGTTTTAAAAATATATACATCAAAAACACATAAAATGTAAACACAAAACTTAGTAGTCAGTCTCAGTAGCAGTACTTAGTATCGTGTGTTTCAGACACTTTTATATTTTAAGCAAAAAAAGTTAACCCAAACTAAGAATAGTTATTTAATCTAGTTTAGTTTTCTGTATTTACTTTTTTAAGTTAAAATGACATGTCTTCTTTGTTACACATTATAAAATAAATGCTAATTTTAAAGTTTTAAGTGATTTTTGATTTATTTTTCATATATAAAGTAAGTTTTTTAAGATATATTAATGACTTTTTTTTTCATTTCTACAAAAGTTTTCTATCACACTTATTTAATTTTTTTACAATCTAAAAGACTTCTATGACATTAACAAACTTATATTAAACTGTAAAAAATTCTATGATTAATTTATTAGCTTCGTTGTTTTTACTATTTAAAGTTGGTTAGTTTTTTATAAGCAATAATCTCTTTTTTACAACCAACAACTTTTTAATAGTTTTCTGGCTTACTCACCAAGTTTTTGTTTGGTTAAAATGATTGATAAACTTCTCTTAGTTTGATACATGTAATTTTGTATTTGAACACAGTAAACTACAGTAAACATTTAATTTGAGTTAAAAGTGAAAAATAAAAATTACGGTTTTAAATCGATTGCTTGTACTACAAAACAGTATTTGTGTCAAAAGTTATAGAAAACTTTAAAATAAAGTTTTTCCGGTCAAAAGATTACAGAATATGTATACTTAACTTGATCGTTTACTAATTTTTTTAATAGATTATGTTGTTAGTTAACTTAAATGCTGTTTTCTAGTTGAATTAACTAGTAGGCTGTTATTAATTGCTGATCTTTTTGAATGTTGTTGCTAAATTTACTCAACCATGACATACTTCATAACAAACAATAAGTTTCAGCATGTCAAGTAAGTATGCAAAAATGTTTGAATTTTACAAATTTATCAATTTTACTCTCATGTACATGATTTTGCTATAACTGAGTAAAAAAATTTGAATAGTTATAAAAATTTTTATAAAAGTTGAATATAAGTTGTTGCTTGTAAACTCAAAAAATGGTTGCACAATTTTATGTTTATGTTTATGTAAATTTAATTTGAAACAGATTAGATGATATCACCAGACAGGGTTGCCAAAAAAGATATAATTCTAGTAAAACCTTGAATAGTGCTTGACAAATCAAAATTAGAATGGCTAAAATTAAATTAGAAAAATTTCAGAGTTTTAGACATTTGAAAGAACCTAGAACTTTGAACAGTTTTTTTTAAAGGTAAAAAACAATAGTCTTACTCTTCCCCCTTCAACAATAAATATTTTTGAAGGTCAAGCAAGCAAGTTGTCATCACCTGTAATTATCAGGGTTGCCACTTTACCTGGATACCCGGAAAAACCTGGAATTTGAAACGTTAAGCAAAAAACCTGGAAAAACCTGAAATTTCAAAAAAAAATCACTAAAAAGCCTGAAAAAAACAGGAATTTTAACAATATCACATGTTCAGTAGTGAAATTTTGATTTGACTCAAAAAATCCATAATATATTTATAAATAAAAAAATTTTGTCACCATCAAAAATTATTTTTATTAAAAAACATATTTATATTAGGTTTATAGTATTTTTTAATATTTTTATACTATTTAGCACAGTTTCTTAGCTTAAACTTAACTTTAAACTAAAAATAGACCTAAATATGTGTATTAATAAAAACCTGGAAGAAATTTGGAAAACCTGGAAAATATTTTGAAAAAAATAAGTGGAAACCCAGTATCTAAGACATTTTTTTACCTGAAATCTAGTTTTATACTAAAAATAGACTAAAAAACTTGTTCTTTGTAAAGCCTTGAAGAAATTTAGAAACCTGGATAAAAAATGAAAAAAAAAATCTTTAGGAACTCTGATTAAGTATATAAAATGTTTAAAAATATTGAAACTGTTATCTGGCAAAATCTAAAAGAAAATAACTTGATTTATTATTATTATCAAATTTCCACCTTTTTTAGCTTAATATTTGATTTTAAATATAGTTGGTTTTTTTATGGTAAATGATTTCAATTTTAAATTCTCAACAGTAAATCCATCTCAACCTAGTTTAAGGTTAAAAAAGCTTAGGATAGTTTTGTTTTTGGAAAACTCTATCTAGCACTAAGTCAACTTTGAAAAACTTAAGGATTTTTTGATACCTTAGTCAAGTTAAACTTATTTTTTCAATTTTTTATAACTTATTTGCTAACTTGTGCCTTGAAAGTTAACTTTAGCTTTTTTTTTTTTAAATAGTTATTAATTATTAAATAGCTGTTTTTAATTTGTGGTCAGCTCTGCTAAAGTGAAACATAGTTAAGTGATGAAATCAATCAAACTTTTCTTGATCGTTGTTTTTTCACTGGTCAATCTGACTGGTCATAAAAAATTTTAAGCTACTTTTCAGGGTAAAATTTATACTGGTCAATTTTTCAGATTAATATTTGAGTAAACTTAGCTACTATACAAATATAAATTAAGTACACACTTTTAAAAGGTTACGCATCCGCAAGGTACGCACATAGTACAAATTTAGTATCTAAAAGCACCAGCTTAAGGTACGCACTAAACATAAAAAAACGTATAGTTTTAAAATATTTTACAAAATAAATAAGTTAATGAAAAAAGATCTTTATAACAAGTTATATAATTAAAACATTTTCTTGATTTTCCTTGAATTTTGCCACTCTATAAAAAAACAATTGACTTCTATTATTATTAAAACACTTTATTTTTTCTTCACTTTTTTGCATATTGTACAATCATTTTTAAATTACATAGACAGTTGCTGTTTTATATTTATTGAAATTATATTTAATTTCATGATTTTTTTAATCACTTTTACTCTTTCATCTACAATTGTTTTTAGAGAATGTAAATTACTCTTAAATGGCATGCATTTACAATTAGAGATATTAAAGTTCTTGAACTAAGTAGTTATAAGCAAATAGTGTATCAGATTTGTTTGAGAGTTTTTTATAGTACCAAATTTCATTTAAAATTCTGTAAAATTTAAAACTTAAATAGAGGCATAACACATAAACATGGACAAGCAGTGTTTTTAACCTTAAAATTTTTTTCAACAAAAACAGTCTGCAGAGCAAAAGCCTGGACTTTCCTATACCGTGAGACAAGCTCAAGTTTAACATAAGGGTTTATCATACCAATTTGATAATCTGACCACAAGTTTCAGTAGACTGAGACCGATTTTGTCCTCATTTGGACTCTTCAGTCAGTCACAACCGAAAAAAAAAATTGTTGCTTTAAGCAAAAGCCAGAAAAGCCGTTTGTAGATTGAAGACTGCAAGTTTTTCAGTTGTGACTGACTTATGAGTCCTAATGAGGACATAACTGGTCTCAGTCTACCAAAGCTGGTGATCTGATGATCGAATTGGTATGATCAACCTTTTTAATAAATGTTATAGTACTTTTTTATTTATAAATTTAGTAAAGTCTTTTATAAAAACATACAAGCTTCTTAAAGTTAATATAAATGTCAAGTATAATGTTTTCATTAGTTTGAATCTTTATTTTAAACTTTTGAGTATCTAAATAAATGCAAGATTAATGATTTAATTTTAAAGGATTCAATTTTTCTTTTTATTTTTATTTTGATTTCTATATATGATTTTTTACTATGAAGTCTGATAAGAACCATGGATAGTCTGCCATGGACACTTTGTACTGTATCCTTCTTTTATTTAAACTTTTAATATTTTATAATCAACCTTTTTTATATTCTTCTTACTACAAAAATGCAACAAAATATGAACAGTTTCTCATGGAAGGACAGTTTTTGTTGAAAACCTAAAGTTTTGTTTGGCAAAGTCACTGTGCATAAATATCAATGGAAGTTTGTGTATGTTATATAAAAAGTTCCACTTTCCCTCATATCTCCCAAATTCATTTCTGGGTCCCTTTTATTATTTAAAATTTATTTAAAAAATGCTAATATTTCTTCATGACATCAGAAGAACCAAGTTTTCTTAATAAAAAAGGAGTAAGTAAACATAAATTAAGCCAATGAAAAGTAAATAAAAGCTTATGATATTTTTATCAGATTGTTTTTATTTATTAAATCATCGCATACTTTTGCTTTTAGTTTCACAGTGGTTAATGCAAATGACTTTTATTTTATTGTTTCAGACACTATTTAAAATGTTCACATTTATTGGCAAATTGTATTATATGAAAATAGTATTAAAATATTTAATAAAAAATGTAAAATATATCACATAACAAACTGCTAAGTATGTGAATAGTAATATGAACAGAGCTGAAGTTAGTGGTATTCTAACTCTTAAAAATTTGTGTTTTGTAGAAATGTAAAAAAAATCTGTATACATCAGATTCTTAAGTAGGTAGTCTCTCTTTATTAATAATTGTAGGTTTAGCTTTATCAAGTTATATGAAATTGTAAAATTTATTAACAAAAAGTAAATAGAGTATATTCATAGAAAAATAAACAGGGTTCTACAGCTAATGAACTAGCCTTGATTTTTGTTTTTTAACCCAAGGTTTATTTAATGAACTTTAATTATAAATGATCTTCTTGAGCAGCAATTTAACTTTCAGATGATTTATTCAGTAGTTATGACTTAACAAGAAATAATGCTTTAAGTTATGTATTTTTATTTTTTTATACATAACTTTTAGGATAATAAAATGAACAGTTCTGACTTAAAAATTATAGTTAGTTATATTAAGTTATAGTAGCTTACAGTATTCTAATTCCAATTATGTTCTTTAATTTACCAGGTTTGCCACATACTCAAGCTACTCAGGCCAATTCAAGCTAGTTTAAAGTTTTAGTAAAACTCTAGCTTACTTAAGCAGGTTCAAAAAATTTTCAAGTTACTTGTAAAATTCATGCTTTTATGCAGTTTTTTATCAGATTTCATGCTAGATGGGTTTTTAAACAAGTAGGTGACACTTCTGCATGAAGGGCAACTTTTTTACTGTGAAAAACTTTTCAATTTTATTTATTTTTATCATCACCCCTAACCCTTACCCTTAGTTGGTAATTTAATTTATTCTTTTCTTTTTTTGACTACTATATATTTTTTGTTTAACTTATTATTATTTTATTTATAAAACTGATAACCCTAACTGTTGTTTTTTTTATTTAAAATTTTTTGTTTTAATTTTTTCTTCTTACTATTAGTTTTATTTTACTATCACTGTTACCCCCTTACTCTTATTTGGTACTTTTTTTTATGATTATATATTGTAAGAGTAGTTTTCATAAAGCAGTTTTTTATATAAAAATGTTTCCATTTCCCTACATTTTTGAATTTTTTGAAAAATACTTGATTTTCCTTAACAAAATTGGCAAAAGCCATAAAAATACCTGAGCTTTACTTTTTTTGCTTAGTGCTGAAAATTATTGTTGTAAGATATCATTTTTTTTCCATAAAGTATGTTTATATTGAAAACTTTTTAGTTCATACAAGTAGAGTATTAAAGATGAAGTAAGTTTAAATAAATACTAATTTTTATATTTATTTAAATTTGATTTAGTTTATATCAGGAGTTTAAAAATAAATTAAATTTAGCATACTAAAAGTTTTAGTTTTTTACTCATTGAATGGTTTCTTGTTTTGAAATATAAATTATAAGATGTTTTTGTTTAAAGATGTTTAAATAGGCTCTAAAGCAGGGTTTCACAAACTTTTTTTCAAAAGGCCTCCTAAACTGAAATTAAAAAAGCTATGGCTCCCTTCAACAAGGTAACTCAAAAAACTACAATAACAACACCTAAGACTTATTTTTTTGCTCTTCCGTATTAACTCCAGAATATCCAGTGTAAGTTTTAAATTATGACTTCATGGCCCCTCTGTGGCACCAAAAGGGGCTATTTGGCCCACTTTGAAAAACCCTGTTCTAAACTAACTACTTTTATTAAAATATTAATTATTTTTTATAAACCAGTGTTCCCAGAACTTAATTTTACTGTGCATCAATGGGGACCTGTGGTATTTTGTGATTGGTTAGGAAAATCTACATGTTTTCAGAAACACCCTTATTTTTGTAGTTTTTAAAACTAATTTAGTAACATAAAAATAATAAAATTGCTAAAAAATTTTTGTAAAGAATGATTATATAAAAAATGAAAACTTTATTAATTAAATATATATATATAATTTATTTAAATGTAGGATTTTAAAAGTACTGGAACATATGTTTCATAAAGACAAAAAAAATTGTCTTTAATCTTCAGCCAGTCCAAATTTAAAATAAAAAGCACTTTGGTAAACAAAGATGCAAAAGTTAAAAAAAAACAATATGACAGAAGAATTGAACATTGTATATTACAAATATTTAGTACAAAAATCGATCTACCATCTAACTAAATGGGCTCAGTAGAAGATGTTAAAGTTTGAATAATAACCTTATATTAATTTATTGAAATGTACATTTTAAAAATACTGGAACATATGTTTCATAAAGACTAAAAAGATTGTCTTTAATCTTAAACTTGAACTGGCTGAATATTAAAGACAATCTTTTTTGTCTTTATGAAACATATGTTCCAGTATTTTTAAAACCTTACATTTCAATAAATTATTTTAAAACCCTTCAAGTGGGCTCAGTAGAAGGTGTTCAAGTTTAAATAATAACCTTATTTTATATATATATATATTATATTAATTTTTTTTTAGTTGTTTAAGTTGTAAAAATATCAAGAGTTCCAAACCTCTACCCCAGGTGAAGCCCCTGTTTTGCACAGCATTTTATTAGGTTTAGTATCACTGGTTTCAACTTTAAAAACGTAAAACAAAATAGTCCTTTTATAAAAAGAGTTTTAACTGTTTGAATTTAGACTTTTATTTACTTTTAAAGAGATACATAAAGTATATATTTATAATTTAAAAAAGGGAGATCACAAATTTACAGTTGTGCTTTTAGTTTTTTAATAAAGTAGAGGTAACTATTAGCCTAATGTAAGAGTGAATCGTGCTAAATATGCAAACGTTTTATGGTTTTCAAATAAATTCATTTTAATGTAATCCTGACTTAGACCAGTTTCTGGTAACTTTTTACCTAAAAAGTGGAATACTTCAATTAAAACTAATTAACATTGAACTAACTGACATTGTATACTGGCAGTCTTGTACTTTATTTTACAGTTTTATAATGTTAAAAAACGAAAAAGTTCATCATGTTTTCAATTTTACCATTAAATTTAAAATTATTTTTATTTTTACTCTAACTAATTGAAATCTCTTTATATCAAAATATCACCTTTGTTTCCAATACATGTTTAAACAACTGTTATGCTCTTACTATTTATCTAGTGCTTTTTAAGCTAATAAACCTTTTATTTATTGTTAAAACATAAAATAATATTAATGATAACTTTTGAAAGTTTTAAAACTGACAATAGATGCACCATAGTAAAAATATAATTTATAGTTTATTGTTTCAAACTTTTTTTTTAATAATTAATTAGATAAATAAAATTCCTAAAAAAATCTAAATTTAAAAAATATAATTTTAGATCAACTAAGATAAATTTAAGTCTACAATGAATTTGGCTACCGCAGACAAACTCAACAATTTGCTTGAAGAAATAATGGAACCTAAACTTACCAAGTTGGACGAAGAGAGAATGAAGAAAATTAAATCAGTGTGCAAAACCTCGCCAGAAGTTGTGGAGTACACTTTCAAGCTTGTATGGAACAATTATCTAAACAAACCCGACTCTTACACAAGATACCACAGTGTTGAAGTCTTCGATCAGCTCTTCATGAGGTCTGAGGTGTTTAGAAGCAAGTTGTTAGATAAAATGAATGAATACATGGTGCTTGCCATGGGCACTGAAAAGAAAGCACCTCTGCCAAAACCAATCCCCTTGCAACTGAAAGAGTTTGCTTTAGTCAAGTTCAAATGTTGGCATGATAAGTTTCATTCAGTCTACAGGCCTCTCAGGATAGCAAATGAGTTTCTGGTTACCATCATGAAGGTTAACTTTCCAGCTGTTATTTCTTGCTATGAAGAAAGGAACCCCAGACCTGTGGAAAGGAAGGTGGTTGTTCAAGAAATAAAAGCTAAGATAAAGAAGTCTTTGGAAAGGGCTGAGAAAATAAATACAAGCATTAAAAGCTGTATTGACTTGCTGACATCAAAAAGTTTGTTCAAGTCAGATGATTTCAAAACTGTAAATAAATGTCCCGAACTTGATGACAACAATTTAAGGGCCTTGGGAATTCCCTCAACCGGATACAACATTGAAATAAACCTCAGCAACGCGGTCACTTTTAAAGTGTTCAAAACAAAGAAAAATGATTGCATTTTAGAAAACTTTAAAGAGTGTGTGCTTGTTGGCCAAAAGAAACATATACCAAAACTGGAAGAGCTGCTTAAAACAGCTAACGATTACAAGGCCCCTGTTGCTGTAATAAGAGAACTTCGCTTAACAATAGACAAATTAAAAAGCAACATTTTGAGGTTTGAATCAATCAAAGTTTTACATGGTGAAGGCAATGTGGACGAGGATGAATTTTTAGAGGTAGCGGAGCAAGTTGTGGATGAAGTCAGTGTTTTGATGAAAGAAGAGGATAAGCCTTGTTGCTCGTACAAAACTCCCACCATGTCTTTTGAAAAAGCCAATCAGTTGTGGTCCATTGATGATAAAAAAATTGAAGATTCTAGCAAGTGTTTTGAAAGTACAGATAGAAATGGCAACAGCTCAAGTCAATCAACAAGTGCAACTGCTAAAAGGAAGTTTGGACATACGGGAGATGCTAAAGGCACAATTAAAAGGTTTGTACTAAATCAAGTGTATTAGTTTACTTAATAAAATCTTTTAATTAGTATAAAAATTCCAAAATAAATCCTTGTAAAGTTGAAATGTTTATAATAATTTTTAATTTTATTAATGTAGAGTATTTTTTTAAGAGTTTTTGTTAGTAGGTTGTCTTGGTTTAATCTATTGGTTGCATGTAAGAGGAGCAAATATTAAACAATTTATTTATATATGCACCTTTGTTACTATTATAGATTATAAATTATTAAGAAATATTGTTAAGACGTAAAAAAGTTTTTAGTTGTCCAAAATTTAAAATGTTTGTAAATAACTTATATTTTTTATTTACAAAATTTTTAAATATAAGTTCAAGTCAAAATAGAAATAAACTTAGTTGTTATAATGATCTTAAGTTAATAGGGGTTAAAGTTTTTTATTATAAAAATTAACATCTTCTTGTTTTTAAAAGCTTAAAGTATGTGCTGTCACACAGTTTGTACAAAATGTAATAACTTTTAAGAAAAAGTTTTTATAAGAATCCAGATGAAAAATTTTTAGGATTTTTTATCTTTGTTTTCTGACAACTTATCAATTTAAAACTTCACTTATTAACTATCTTTTTTTTTTTTTGAGCTAATTTTGAAAATTATTTATGATTTTATAAGTTTGAGTTTGAAATTTTTTATATAAAATTGTTAAAAATAAAGACTGGATTTTAACTTATTACTTTAAGTTCTTTTGTAGAAATTGATTAAATATAACTAATGTACTAACTCTAAATATTAAATAATAATCTATGAAAAGTGATTGATAGACTAGTATTATTGAAATATTTTTTTTTGTTTTTTTAATTTGTGCTTTGCATAATGAATATTTTTAAATTTGATACTTTGTATTAAAAAAAAAACTTAGAATTTTGTAAGAAGTAAAACTATTTTCATATTTGTTAGCTATGATAAAACTTTAGTTATTTATATGTACTTGTAAAAATATGGCTTACTCTGCTATGGCCTTAGTTATTTATACATAGTTGTATCAACAAATCAGTCACATCATTGTTAAGGGCATAGGGGGTGGGGAGGGTCCACCTTGATTTTTACAAGTTGTTCTTATTTTATAGAGTTTTATCTGAGCTATCAGACATTTTAAACGGCTTGAAAAGATTCAAAGTATTTTTCAGATATGAGCGATCAAAGTTGGTGACCTCAATAGGTTCCTAATGGAAGGCTTAAACTAAAAACGCAAAAAAAGACCATTTTACTAAAAATTTTTCTTCTTCTTCATTTTTAAAGGAATCTTCTTCAAATTTTCACAGAAAGTGTATTACTCAATTTTAAAAAGATTGAATGCAAGATTTTTTTTAATTTTGAAAAATAAACTTCTTATTAAAAAAAAAACTACCTATTATTTTTTTTTTTTTAACTAAAATTTTTATTTTTTAGTATTTTTAAAATTACAACATTCAAAGTCTTTTAAATTACAATTGGAAAGTTTCCTAAAAGTTTAAGGTCTCTAGCTCAAAAAATGAAGTAGAAGATAGGTTTTTAGTAATTTTTAAAATTTCCAAAGAAATAGACCCCAAAAAATTTGCCGTCCATACGTTTGTATCGGAAACTGTTTTTAAAAATTACAATTTCTCAAAAGTTAAATAAGATTTTTAAATTTCTATAAAAACTGGCTTGTAGTTTGTACTTCAAGCTTTCATTTAAGATCTCATGTTATATTTAGTTGAAAAAAATGTCAGACCCCCCTATGCCCTTAATAGTTTATAGTAAATTTTGGTTTGCATTTGTAGTATGTAGTTCTTAAAATGTTTAAATAATTTACCAAATAAAGAAGTGTATTACACTTTAAGGCCGTTTGGGATCCAACATTTTTAAAAATTAGCATTATACAGGGTTGCCACATGGTCAGGAAAATTCAGGAAATCAGGAAAAGTCAGGGAATATTTAAAAAAATGACAAAAGTCAGGAAAAAATGGGCGGTTTTGAAAAAAGTCAGGAAAAGTCATCAAATTTGATAAAATAAAATAAAAAGCCAGATTTTGTCAGTTTAGATTTATGAAATTCCTTATTTTTTAAAGTTTACAAATGTTAAAATTTACTTAAAAATTCTTTAAAGTCAGAAAAAAATTCCAAAATTTTCCGAGAAATTTACAAAATTATTTAATTTAATGCCTTCATCTGGTATAAATTAGTTAAATATCCTTTTAAAACTGCAAAATTTTCTATTAACATATTGAACAAGTACCCTACTTGAACAAGCAGATTTTGTAAGCTTTTTATTATTGATGATCTATAGCAAGGACACTTCTATAGTGAAACTGTGATATATACACAAAAGTTTATCTAGCACAATTTTAGAATCTAAGTGTTTTTTGTTTAAGTAATTAATTGAATTCTTTATAGTTAAGCAGTTAGTTTAGTATTTGATGTAAAAAAATGATATGTATAGTTCGTTATTAATTTAAGGTTTTAATTATAAAAGTTCCTTGTATGTGATTTCGTTTATTTAGATACATTTATACTAGGAAATTCTAAAAAAATGTATTCTTTGTTGTTTTAAGGTTTCAACTGTAAAAGTTCTTATAAAATTTAGGTTTTAATTGAAAAAGTTACTTATATGTCGTTTCGGTTATTTAGACACATTTATGCTAAAAATGCTATAAAAAAATGTGTTCTTTTTCAGACAAGCTGTGTTTAAAAGGTAATAATGTAAGTGTTTTACTGATAGAGCTGTTTATTGCAAATACATCAATCATACACAGATGGTTCAAGTGATGTAATGGAAGCTTTGTTAGATTATGTATTATAGAATAAGTTTAAATTAAGAGTTTGATTTAGAAAAGTCAGGAAAATTTTGGTAAAAAGCCAGGAAAAGTCAGGAAATTTTTAACTTAGCTTGATCTGTGGCAACCATGATTATACTTTTAATGAAAGCTTACATTTTTTTGATAGGTTTCACAGAATAAATGATATAAATTTTGAGATAATATTTGTTGTGTTAAAATTTTCTGATAAAATTGTATGATGGAGAAAATTTTTATTGCTGATTTTCTCTTAATTAAAAAAATACTCAAAATCTATCTCTGTTTTCATTTTTTGTTCAATTAACCTCAAATTTTCAGAAAATATTCCTTGCATTATTAGAAAAATTTCTATCGTAACAATATATAAAAAGTTAAAATTAAAGAATTCCATGACATAAAAAAAATCTACTAGTTTTACTCAAAAAAAAACTCACAATTGATATGTTTGTTATTTGGTTAAAGTTAAACTGATAAAGATTCAAAAGGACTTTAAAACTGTAAGAGAAGATAGATTTGTGATGAAGTAGTCTTTTTTTGCCTTTTCACTTTGGTCCTTCCATAAGGAACCTATCGGGTTTTCTGGTTTTGTACCCTTATGTCTTAAAATCTTATTTGAATTTCACAGTGCGGTAAAATTTACCTGCTAGTTCATCTTATATCTTTAAAATAAGGTCACATGTTAAAAAGTCCCTGCCCCCCTATGACCTAGGTATAGGTCAAGTGTACCTTAAAAAATATAAAGGTTAATAAAATTCTTAAAAGGACCCCTGACAGTTTTACTACGCACTACATGTATTGATTGACAATATTCAACAAAAATTAAAAAATATGTAACTATATATATACTATATAGAGAAAAGAAGACCACAGACCAGTTGATGGACATTGTGAAGAACGAAGACGGTTCAATCACGCTGGTTCCGATGCAAGACAAGCAGAAAAAGAAGATCAAACTCAAGTCGCAGTCAGGCAGAAAACTGCTAATAAAAAAAGTAAATTGTTTGTTTACATTTTTTTAGTTAAAATTTGATAGGTAAATAATATCAGTTTTCTATAGCATCTTGGAATTTGCCGATTAAAGCACTAAATAATAAATAAGTGATATTACCTTTTTATTATAGGAATAATAACATAATACTATAGATTTTTTTAGTTTTAAGATTGCTATCTATATTTTGCATTACTAAGTAGGATAGTTTAAGTAAATATGTTCATTATTATTAAAATTTATTAATAAATTAAGTTATTTCTCATAAAATATAATTTTTTGTTTTATTTGCTTTTGTTTTTTTTATTAAAATAATTAAAAATTTTTTAGAATTTTTTTTTCAAAACTTGAACATTTTGAAATATTTTAGTATTTATATACTACAAAAGAAAATACGTAAAATATAAGTAATTTCATAGTTGAATTTATGTTTAGTCAAAATACATGAAACTTAAAAAGTGATTTCAATTTCAAAATCAAACTTATTTTAAAAATAATAAATTTATAAATAAAGTGTATATAAAAAATTTATACATGGTTGGAAGAAACCATTTTGATATTAATGTGATAGTTTGCAGCTACTATGCAGTCACTATAAATTCACTATATTTTTTTTTTTTCAAAACATTATATAAACTTTAAAAAAATAAATTTTCATTTAAATAATACATATACGTGTGGTTTGAATTATTTTTTAGTTTATTTTTATAAAAACAAAATAGCTTGTTTATTTAATAATAATAATTGTATCGGGCTATATTGACCTAAAATGGTACTAGACTTAGTTTCTTTGCTGAACATTTTTTTATTTACTTTTATTTTTTCTGAATTTTAAATTAAATAAATAAATTAAAATTCATTGTAACTTTTTATTCATTCAAAAAATGTACAAACTTGAACCGTAGTTCACTTAAAGTTGTTTTTTTATAGTTAATTTATTATAACTAAATTCTACAATAAGTTTTCTAAGTAATTTAAACTTAGATTCTTTTACTTTTTTAAAAATCAAAACACCAATGCATTATAATTTAAAGCTTTGAACTGTAATTAACTTGTTGGAAGCCTGAGACAATAGTAAAATTGAACTTTTTTTTGTTTCCACAATACTAAGCTAACTTTTAAGGTATTTAAAAAATCTTGGCATATAACATGTACTATAAATATAATTATCAATTTTTTCTTAAGAATTTGTGATTTTTCTTTTCTTTTTTTTATTTATTTTTTTGTTAGTAATCGTTACCTTATATAGATGTTTTTACTTACTGAATTTTTTTGTTGCTTAAAATACTTTCTACTGATTTTCATTTAAAATGATTTAATATTTCAAAGATGCCATACTTTATTAAGTTAAGTCTTTAGTCTTTTTTCTAAAACTTTTAATAATAAAAAAGTACTCTAATATCTAATATTTTTAGTTAAATTTATGGTAGGCTAAGTAAAATTGTAGTTATAATTTATAAAGTTTAATAATAACTTTAAAACATTTAAAGGGCTTTTTATAAAATATTTGTTATAATGCTATAAAAAGTATGTATAATATAAAAATGCATTGATATCATAACTGTGTAAACATTTTGTGTTTAGTAATCAATTTCAGGTAAATGTAAATTTAAAAAAGTTAACTTGCATAAGTTATCCAATACATTATTCATTAATAGCCTATGTGTTGTAAACAGTGACCAACGATATATAAAATTGGCACTATATCGCTCAAAGTTTTAGACTCATTGAGTTTTTTATTATGTTGGCTATGAAGTTTTAGCACTTTAAAGTTTTAATATAGTTTATACTTGATAACTATATGGTTACTCTTTTTCTTAAAATAAATTGTTTTTCTAGGTAACCTCGTTTAAATGATGACTTCGAGTTTTACAAAGATCTAATGGATGATGCTCAAACAATGATACACTGTTGAAGATGTTTGGTAAAAAGACAAACAACCAGTTAGGTTAGTCATTTTTTAAATTTAATTTCTAATTAAAAAATATTTTTTTGATAACAGATAGTTATTTTTGTTGTAAATTTCATACATTTTTGTAAGTTTATTCATATGTATTCATGAGCATTTTCGTGTCCCATTGAGATTTATTTTAAGTTTTAATATCAGTTATGTTAATTTTCACATCTCAAAATAAGTGTTGATAAAGTTTTATATGTTCAAAAAAAACAATTTCAAACATTGAGGCGTAGAAAATTTTACATCATGTTTATAAAAACTTACAGGTCACTGATGTCGAAAAAAGGTGATTTTTCTAACAATGCTCCTCATGAAAAACTGATAAGAAATACGAGGAACGCTCCATCAGAAATAATTGCAAATTCTGAAAACTGGAAGTAGTTTTAGGTATTTGCAGTTGAGTTGATTATGAAACACAGTGTCATCATTTTTAATTTTCGTGTTACTCAACCAAATAAAATTTAAAACATGTACTGCAGAGTTAATCAAAGTGGGCGATTTTGCCTACCAGGGGGCAATTACTACTAAGGGGCAGGAAATTAAATGGGTAATTTAGTAGTTAAGGGGCAATATATGATAAGGAAAAGCATTTTTTTAGATTTGTGCCAGCGATTTCAAAAATTAGTTTTGAAAACCTTGAAGTGCTGTTTTTTTTATGATCGCATAACTAATAATAGAAGTTGGTTATTAATGCTATAGAGCAGGGTTTCCCAAACTTTTTTTTTGAAATAGCCCCTTTAAAGTAATTAAAAAAGCCATGGTCCCCTCCAACAAGACTACTCTAAAACTTAACATTTAAAAAACCGTAGACTTTTGTTGATATTTCTCACTTTTGGAAACCCTGCTATGAGGGTATCCAGACAGTTTTTAAAATAAAAAAAACAAAGTTTGTACTTAAAAGCATAAAGTAGGAACTACTAGTTTTTTTTTAACTAATTTAATTTTTTGATTCAAAATCCTCTTAGTTTAAATTCTTTAGAAAATATATAAGCTAAAAGTTAGTAATTTATTGTTTGAGAGGTTAAACTCTTTGCATAGTGCTATTAAATTTACAAAAGAAAATGAAAAAAATGATCAAATATCATTTTTAGATGTTTTAATCAAAAGAAAGGATAATAAATTCATAACGTCTATTTTCAGAAAACCATTTACTGGTCAATACCTTAACTTTCAATCATATTGCAGTAAAAGAAGAAAAATTGGTTTGATTAAAACTCTATTTCATAGAGCAAATAAAATATGTTCGCCAGAAGTATTTCAGAATGAACTTAAGGTTATAAAAGAATTACTAATAAAGAACGGATATCCTAATCCGTTGATTGATAAGGTATTCAAAACTGAATTGAAAAGACTAAAGTACACAAAACCTTATGGACCAGAGAAATGTCCTGTTCTATTAATTTTGCCCTATGTGGGTGAAAAATCAAAACAAGTTGAAAGAGATATCAAGAATATGACAGAAAAAAGTTTACCATGCATCTAAACAAAGAGTAATTTTTACTTCTGCTGCTATCCTAAATCCTAGAGGTAAAGATCTAATATCCTACAAACACAAAAGTTGCGTGGTATACACGTATAAATGTTGTTGCGCAAACAGCTATATAGGACAAACTTCTAGGCATTTAGAAACAAGAATAAAAGAGCACGTACCTAAGTGCGTGAAAGACCATATCAAAAATCAACCGAAGAAAATGAGTAATGCAACCTTAAACGCAACAAAAAGATCATCAATTTCAGAGCACTTAGTAAAAAATCCTAAATGTGGTAATAATTACAGTGAGACAAAGTTCAAAGTTTTAAGAAGTTGCACGAACATTTTTGATTTAATTAAAATAGAAGCTATTTATATTCACTTAAACAAGCCAGAATTATGCAAACAAAGAGAATTTGATTACTCATTATCCTTGTTTAAATTAGACTAATTTTGTTTTAAATTGTTACAGTTAATTACGTTTTCCTTGTTGTTTTTAATTTTTTTTTGTTATAGTTTAGGGTTTTTTTTTGCTAATTGATTGATAATTTCTCATATAATTAAAAAGGCTATATAAGTTTAAAATTTGTTTTACCTTGTTACAATTGTAATCACACTGAAGAAAATTGTTGAAATATATATGTGTTGTTGAAAAAGACTTGTTTTATGTATAAAAATTAAAACTAGCAGACATATGTTTAAAATAATAATTGTATTGGGCTAAATTGACCTAAAATGGTACTAGACTTAGTTTCTTTGCTGAACATTTTTTTATTTACTTTTGTTTTTTCTGAATTTTAAATTAAATAAATAAATTAAAATTCATAATAACTTTATTTATTCGAAAAATGTACAAACTTGAATCGTAGACTTAAATTTGATTTTTTATATTTAATTTGTTATAAATAATTTCTGCAAAAAGTATTTTAAGTAGATTGTAACTTAAGACTATTTTACTTTAAAGTCAAACCACCAAGTGCCTTACAATTTGAAGCTGTTGAACTGTAATTATAAAGCCTGAGACAATAGTAAAATTGAACATTTTTTTTTTTCTTTCACAATACTAAGCTAACTTTTAAAGTATTTAATAAATTTTGGCATATAAAATGTACTAAAGATATAATGATCAATTGTTATTAAGAATTTGTGATTTTTTTTTTGTTAGTCACCGTAACTTCATATAAATTTTTTTTACTTACTGATTTTTTTGTTGCTTAAAATGTTTTTCACTGATTGTTATTATAATGATTTAATGTTTTATAGGTGCCATACACTAATAAGTTAAGTGTTTAGTTTTTTTTTCTTCAACTTTTTGTTATTTAAAAAATACTCTAATATCTAAAATTTATAGTTAAATTTATGGTAGGCTAAGTCAAATTACAGTTATAATTTAAAAAGTTGAATAATAAATTTAAAACATTTAAAGGGCTTTTTATAAAATATTTGTTATAATGCTGTAAGAAGTATATATGATATAAAAATGCATTGATTTCATAACTGTGTAAATATTTTGTGTTTAGTGTAGTATTCAATTTCAGGTAAATGTAAATTTTAAAAAGTTAACTTGCTTAACTTATCCAATACATTATTCAATAATAGCCTATGTGTTGTAAACAGTGACCAACGATATATAGAATTGGCACTATATATCTCTTAAAATTTTAGACTTATTGTATTTTTTTATTATGTTGGCTATGAAATTTTATCACTAAATGTGCAGTTTTAATATAGTTTATACATTATAACCATGTAGTTACTCTTTTTCTTAAAATAAAATATTTTTCTAGGTAACCTCGTTTAAATGATGATTTCGAGTTTTACAAAGATCTGATGGATGATGCCAAAAACCATGATATACTGATGAAGATGTTTGGTGAAAACCAAACAACCTGTTGGGTTAGCCAATTTTTAAATTTAATTTGCAGTTAAGAAATATTTTTTGATATCAGTTAGTTATTTTGTTGTAAATTTCATACGTTTTTTTAATTTTCAAATGTATTCATGAGCATTTTCGTGTCCCATTGAAATTTATTTTAAAGTTTTAATATCAGTTATGTTAATTTTCATTTCTCAAATTAAGTTTTGATAAAGTTTTATATGTTCAAAAAAAAAAAAAACAATTTCAAGTATAGAGGCGTTGAACAGTTTACATCATATTTATAAAAACTTACAGGTTACTGATGTCGAAAAAGGAGATTTTTCTAACAGTGCTCCCCATTAAAAATTATTAATTAGAAGTACGAGGAACGTTCCATCAGAAATAATTGCAGATTATGAAAACTGGAAGCAGTTTTAGGTATTTGTAGTTTGGTTGATTATTATACACAGTGTCGTCTTAAAAATGTGTTATAGTTTTTTAATTTTCATGTTCTAAGCCTAATAAAGCTGTTGTTAAAATTTTGCAATATGTACTGCAGAGTTAATCAAAGTGGGCGATTTCGCCTACCAGAGGGAAATTACTACTAAGGGGCAGGAAATTAAATGAGTAATTAACTAGTAAAGGGGCAATATGTGATAAAGAAAAACAATTATTTTAGATTGTGCCAGCGATTTCAAAAATTAGTTTTGAATACCTTGATGTGCTGTTTTTTTATGACTAATAGTAGAAGTTGGTTATTTATGCTATAGAGCAGGGTTTCCCAAACTTTTTTTTTTAAATGGCCCCCTTTAAAGAAATAAAAAAAAAGCCATGGTCCCCTCCAACAAGACTACTCTTAAACTACCATTAAAAAAACCTCAGATCTTTTTTGGTATTGCCCACTTTTGGAAACCCTGCTATGAGGGTATCCGGACAGTTTTATAATGTAAAAAAAACAAAGTTTGTACTTAAAAGCATAAAGTAGGAACTAATAGTTTTTTTTAAATTGTTTAATTTTTTAATTCAAAACCCTCTTACTTTAAATGCTTTAAAAAATATGTAGATCGAAGGTATTGTATTGGCAAAAATAAAATTAAAAAATAAAATGTAAAATTTTATTGTTACTTTAAACTTTAATATTTTTGTAAGTATTTAAGGCTTATTTTTGTCATATCTTAAAAAATTCTAAATTAAAAAAAAAAATAATGTTAGTTAATTAACAAAATTAAAATGAAAATATTTTTTTTCAATTTTTAAAAGAAATAAAACTAGTATGAATTATTTATTTTTGAATTGTCAGGATTTAAGTTATTAGAATTTTAGTATTAGTTCACCCTTTATAACATAATCCATTTATGATAAATATCAAGTATAAACTGTTTACCACTGTTATTTATTATAAATTCTCGATATTCATGTTTTTCAGAAATTCAAAAATAAGTAATTTTTGAGCAGTTATAAAAATAAAATGCATGAAAAAATAATGTTTATAAATATATATTTGTTGGTATCGTCCGATGAATATATATAATATGAGTATATTATTTAATGAATTTTCTAGAAGCTTTTATTTGAACAACTTTACATAATTTTCTTATTTTGATAGCTTATAATTTAAGTTTTTACAAACAGATTAATTGATGGTATCTGAGATCATATGAAAATTTTTTTAATGAGGACTTGAGTTTGAAGTACAGTATCTTGGTGAATTTGAAACATCATGTTGCTTGGATATACTTGAAAGGTATTTAGACAGTTATTTGTTTTATGTCAACAAAGTTGTATGACTTATTTTAAAAAAAAACTTATAAAAATTTAAACTTCTTAACATACAATACACTTATACTTTTGTATTTACTTTAGGAAGTTTGTTTATATAATTAAACTATTTAAATAAACTAAAAAATATTAACATTTTTTAGTAGTTTAAAGTTTTTCAGTGTTTTGTAAAAATAAAAATTAGTTTGTACCTTTTATAGAAAGTTTAAACCTGTATTTAAAATATTTTTACCTTGAAATGTTACTTGTTGTTTCAGATAAGCTAAGTTTTTTTTGATATTAAAATTAAATTAAATAAATTTTACAACTAGATAAAAAACTTATAAATTAATTTACTTTAAATAGCCTGAAAATTTAATTTTGATCAAAGTAGAAACAAAGCTGAGAATAGTTTTAACTTAGCTTTTTACAAGAAGTATCCTTGATATTTTTTATGATTATAAAAAAACAGTTAGTAGTTGTTTATAATGAAATATTAATGTGTATCACTAAAACATATATTTTAGGTATAAATTAAAACCATTATATTTTGAAACAAACCTTTAGACTCAAAACATTATGGACCAATTGTTAAAGTTTTGAAGTAGAAAATTTTTTGAGTTAAATAGAACTTTTGTAGGAGTCTATTTTATTTTAGTAACACATTATTTTTTTTTAAACCACATAATGTTACAAAAATATCACCAATACACATTATTACTCATGAACAAGAACGATGTTTGCTTAATTTACAAGTTTAAATTAAACATTATTAACAATAACACCAAATAGTTAAATTTTAATTAGACCAATAAGTATTTTTATTGAATAAATTTTTTTATTAAATAAGCATATTTCAGTAGGCTCACAAATAAACTCAAAACTTTTTCACAGTCTAGTTATTTTAGTTTTATACTTGCAAAATTTTTATTTGGTAATTTGCTTGTTTAAACTGTTTTTATAATTTTCAATCCTTTGTTGAGTGTGTTTACATACATTGACCATGTGTTTAAGTTCGACTTTAATTAAATTGTTTTCAATTTTGTATCAATACAAACATTTTAATAATGTTATTTTTAAGAAAAAATTATTACAAATATTATCAACAACATAATTTGTTACCTGTCATTGTTTTGTTCATTTCTGAGTTTGTAGCGCTTATTTAAAAATATATCTCGACTTTGTATACTTTGTAGATATTTTTTAAATAATTTATACAAATTAAAGAGAAAAAAAGTGTTTAAGATTAATACATATACTATTTTTTTTTTAAATTTAGTTTAGTTTTACTTAAAATATTTAATAGTTTGTTTTATAAAAGTAGATACTAAATGGTTATTTTGTATAAAATATCAGTTGACTACCTAATTAAACAATTTTTTTATACTCCGAAAGTTTCCTGCACATTTTTATTTCATTTTACTAGTGTTGTTTATTGACCAAACTCTACTAAAACAATTATTCTAAAAGTCAGGATCGGCTTTTAGTCAGCGTACATTTTAATTTTTTGTTATTGATAAAGGCCAACACTTCAATAACTAAAATTTATATACTTAATTTTGCAACTACATTAAAAACGCATCAAAAAATTCTTTTTTTTTGAAGTGCTACTGACTATAGTGTAAAGAACTTATAGTTCAATTGTTTAATGTATTTCAGGTATATATTTTAATGTAGTTGTTTGATACTCATTAAGTTTCCGCACCCCACACAAAATCACCATACGTTGCGAGCGTTCGATAGCCTTTTCAAGGTTATTCCAGGGTCCTCACTTTAAGGGTGATTTTGGTTATCAGAGCCAATACCAGTGAGGGCAAAAAAGTAAGTGAGCAATTAACTAGTAAGGGGAAGATGTCTATTCAATTTCAGAAATTGTTTCTTAATTTTCTGGTAATTAGGCGATAATGAAAGCTATTTTAGGTAATTTTTGGCTTTTGGGAAACTCGAAAAGGTATTCACTGCCTCTATGTAAAGAAAAATTGTATAAAAAAAGATGGTTTTAAAAAGCAAATTTGTTGAGAATTTATATTGGATTATAATAATATTACAAAATAAGGATTGGCATGTTTACAAGAAAATTTCTTTTGCAGGCTGCGTAACTTTGAAAAACTGCAATGTTTTATCTATAATGATTTTATATAGAGTATGTATTACTGTTTCCGCAAATTTATGTTAAAAGCACAAATGTTAGTAGGTGTTATAAAAATATTGAATTTTCTTGTTTTGCAAAAGTTGTTTTCAAACTAAGAAAATTGTAAATCAAACTATAAGTATTGTTTTAAGCTCCTTAGCAATCATTAATAAACTTATCTGTTTTTTTTTTCAGATCGGAGTTACGGTGGTGACATTTGCGAATTGTCTGGGAAATCACCGAAACTAAATAAAATGAGCAATTTCTATACCACAATCGCACAGAACAGAAGATTGATGAAAAAAATTGTTTTTTTTTGAATAAATTTCGTGCACAGATCTTTTTTTTTTTGATCAAACTAGTTCGATTTTGGTTTTTAATCACAATTTTTACAAAGATGGTTTTATGATAAAATTTTTTTTATGTTCAACAAAATATGTATTTACCTACATTAGCAGTTCAACTAATGTATTTCTAAACGTGTATTCGAAATTACAAATTTTTTTTTAACCACATATAAAATACGAAAAATAGTGACTTTTTTAACACAAAAATTAAATAATCTTTTTTTTCTCACTTATTTTTAAAACAAGTTCTCCAAAGGTGATATTATTTTTAAATGAAAGTTGTAAGATTAAACTAATTGTGTAGACCATGTTTAATATTATGATGTGAGTTATTGATAAATTCACTAAAAAAAATGTTTCACTTTTATAAATTTAACTTAAATTTTATAAACAAAGTTGCTCCCTAGTTTCAACCATCCATAGTAATTATATATATTCCAACTTTTTTACTATAATCGTACCTTATAAATAAATACTCTTTTACATACATTATATGTTTTAACATCAAACTATATTCAGGACAAGATAGTTTGATGTTATTTTGTTTATTAGTTTATGAAGGTAGTTTGGTTTTTAGTTTACGTAGAACATTGTTTGATTTTTAATTAAAATACCTAATCTAAATATAAAACAATTTTAAGGTATTTGTTCCTATTTTACAATTGGTCGATACAGTGCTTCTTCGCTAATCCGGCCATTTTTTAAACAATTGGTAAAGATTTTTTGTAATTATGATAAGTTTTCAGTCAAATATGAAAAAAAGTAGAGTTTTTAAATTATATTCTTAGATTATTTTACCAAATACATAAAAGCTCATTTAAACTTAAGTCAAAGCTTGTTTTTAAATAAAACAGATATATGACAAAATAAATTAATTCAACAAAAAATAACCACACCGTAAATAACTTAGCTTATATTGGTAATAAGCTTTAGCCAAATCGTTCAAATCTACTTCTCGAATGAACGGATAAACGAGAGTTCTTTGTAGAAAATTTATAGGAAACTTACATTAAATTTTTTAAAACAAACGTTCACTAGTATTAACTCTAATGGTATTAACTAATTCTAAATTTCTTAGAATTACAGGCTTCTGTTAAACCGTTCTTCAGTTACAAAACAAATTTGTTCAGGTGGAAGTAACCGTCTTATATTTGTTACTGATGATCCTTTTGCCTGATTCACACAAAATATTGTGAAATAATTTATACACTTTTATCTTTGAACTTAAGTTCAGAACTGTAAAACCCAAACTATATTGATTTAGATAAAGTTTAGTAGTTTATTGAATTTAAGATTACTGTACGTTGCCTACTTATAGCTTTTAAGATAGATTTATTTAAATTTTATTAACAAAACAATGTTTTACTCGTTTGAACTAAATCAAACGAGATTATCAGTTGAATAAAATCTTATTCAAATAGAATGATAGATTAGCTATTCAAGCAAAACTTTGTCATAAGTTTCTCTTGATACTCTCTAAAACTTTGCTGTGCTTAAAGTAAAAGCTGAGTAATTTTTTTTAAATAAAGAATTTTAGACAAGTAGCACACAAGTACAACAATAAGTATAACATTTTTATCGAAAGTATAACTTGTTTTTAACAACTAAGAAAAATGTTTTTTTGTAAGAATTTACTATAACAAACAGTACTCACAAAGATGTTAAAACATAATTTTTTGAAAAAATATAAAATTTTTACATAACTTTTTTACATGCTTTAATTCAGCCCTGTGCTGACAAATCATGATACCAGGACAACAGAATAAAAGTTTTAGATTTTTTTGAGTAATATAATGCTCCACACCATTATAAGCAACAGTTTCCGAGTTAATTCACTTCGTTCTTATCATGACTAACCAGGCAGCTACAGCCGCTAGAAACTACTGTTGTCAGTCTGAACAAACAAGAATTGGTACAGAAGCATTCGCTTATGGGTGAAGTCGAATAAAATTGAAACAACTAATCTGTTCAATACTAAATGTATAACATATTATAACTTTCAATATTTGAATAAAGTTTACGCTCGTTCAATATAATTTTGTCTAATTAACATAAAATAAACTATTCTTTTAATTTTAGTGAAAGTTTTGAACCTACTAAAGGAATATTTATTTAAATTACTGCTGAGTAATCTAAAAGTTTTACTTAATGGAGTTTAATGTTCCAGAAATTTAAAACACTTGATATGTTTTTTTAAGAGTTAACTATTTTACTTCAAATAAATTATTAAACTAAAATGGTCAACAATAGCTCTAACATTATTATAAAAAATCTTACTTGATGATTTGTACGTTTAAACTTTTTAGAATAGTTCTAAAATGTTTAAGCCAATTATACACAAAACTATTGTTTTTATTTCTAATCAAATTTTTTCAAAATATGCTAGTAAACTGAAAATAAATTTTATACATAGCCAGTTTGTAAGTAACTGCATAGAAATAAGAACGTTGAGTTTTAGAACTTTTAGCACGTTTTTTAAATAAAAGAAGTTGCTTGTATATAAGCGCAGCAAAGTTGCCAAAATGCGAATTTTCCCAAAGTTTGTTTTGACTTGTGTGGCTTTTAACTGATTGAAATCTGGAAAATATGTTAAGCAGTAAAAGACAGAAAAATATTTATTTGCCACTTATAAAACTCGTACGATGCTGTAATGAAACTAACATTTCATTTTAATATTATAAAGCTCGTGAATAAATATGTAATTTTTTGTAACAATAACAATATTTTTCATTATTCTCAAAACAAGCTTTTCCAAATTTGTTTAAAAGCGGATGTTGTAAACTGTTTTACGCAGATTTTGTGACGTACTTCCAGTATTGAAAACAAAAACATTTTTTGTTGTTAGGAGTTACATTTGTTAAAGTGCTTATAAAACGGAATTTGACTTTCATTTACTCGCAGTAGCAGTTTCGGCAGAGCATTCGGCAAGTGTGCTTTAAGTTAAGATGCATTTTAAGCACGTTAGATTTAAGAACTAATGTTTTCTTGTGTGTTTAACTTTAGTTCTCGTATAGAGTTATGTAATTGTATTTTTGTGTTGTTTAGTTTATGTAAATAAAATATAAGTGTTGTTTTGATTGTTGTACTAATCTACTTTAATAATCCTATTACCCCTCGTTAACATCTTTGTAACGAGACAATGCATTAAAAATCAAATCTGACACGGATTAGTTTTAAAAAACAAGCTATACTTTAAATTACATCTGATAATTAAAAATATTAAGTCGCCTTTAATAACTCGTGTTTTTTTTTGGAACTAGAAATTTAAAATATAAAACTGTTAGTTTTTTAAAATAGAATAACAATATCTTAACTATTTTTGTTTTATTTTAAACACTGATATTTATAATTTAGTTATAAATATTACGAAAAAACGGGTCACTTTTGCACGAAGACACTTTTGCACGTGGGGACACTTTTGCACGGCGACATTTTTACACATAAAATCTTTTGCACGACGTTACATTTGCATGGCGACATTTTTTCAAAGCGTATTTTTCGCACGGCGTTATATTTTCACGGATAAAATTATGAACTGCAAAATTTTAATCAGTCAGTTAATTTTGAACGGAATTTCACTTTTGCACGCTTCTAGTTTTTTTTCTCTCATACAGAAATTTAAATAATTTTATTTTTGTCAACTTTAATAATATTCGCTTTTTAATGAAAGTTGTTTTGAATAAATAAAATGTGGTAGTTTTTTAATAAAATTTCATGTAAAGTTTTTTTAAGTTTATTCTTTCAAGAATTTATTTTACAAACTAAATTTCGGTCAAAAACCTCGTAAGTGCTTAAATATAGTTCTTAAATAAAAGTTTTTATTTGAAGATTTACGTAGAACAATACTTTAACGTACCATAATTCATTAATTCATTTTTATAATCCTAATTTAAATAAACTGGATGAATACACATTTTCTATTTTAAATAAAAACAATTTTGAATGCTTTAAGTAAAAATCATCTTAATCTCGTTTATTTTTAAACAGAAAGTTAAACTTAATTTAATACAGATTTAAAACACGATTCTTGAGTATTATTTTTTACCTATATTCTCTTGACGTTATAATCAGCATTATATAGTTGTTAAAGAAATATTTTCAACAATTGTTAAATAAAAAAATATATTAGTATAAATAAAATATTAGTATAAAATAGTTTATTTTTTGATAGCATGTTATCGGTTTGGAGTAATTAAGTTTCTGTTCTTAATTAAATAAAATTAATAGTTTTGAAAACTTATGACCAAAAAGTTGTATACTAATATATTACTTTTTATTTATAAGTCTTAAAAGTAGTGATCTACCGAATCCGAAATTTTAGACTCGGTAAACCACTTTAAACTTTTTGAATTTTATTTAATTGTTTTTCAAAAATTAAATGAAATGTAAAATTAGTTAATGATTGCACACTTGAGTGGATAAAAGAATGGGCTTCTTCACTTACAAAATCATTATCAATTTTGATTTATTGATTACACATAGTATATAAACTATGACGTAGTATTTTGTTAGACTCTCAAATAGAATTAAGTAAACAGTTAATGCGTTTAATCTCAGCTTTTTGAATAACCGCTCTTATTTATTGATCTTATGTTTAAGTATTTTATGTTTGCTCGTTGTTATGAACTGAAAAATAAAAGTTCAACTTAAATATTTAACATTAAAGCAGATGCTTGAATACTTTTATCTATATATTTTTGTTAATATTTTATAATTCCTTTAACTGAAAATTTAAATTTATGAAATGTCTGTTATAACATCAAACATTTTAATGTTCATCTTAAAAACAATGTTATAAAAGTAAAATGGTCCGTTAGAAATAAAAACTTAGTTAATTTGCAGTGAACTGCTGCAACTACTTTCATAATTCATTGTTGAACTTTGAATATTGAGAGAACATTAAGAGCTTGCTGCAGCAATTAGAAATAAGGCTTAAAATTAATGATGCAACACTTCATTAAAAAATACTTACCTAGTGATTCATAAAAGTTTTTAAAGGAGCTTATTTTTTTGAGTAAGAAGTTTTATTAAATTGTGGCGTGGTTCTTTTGTATAATAATTACTTCACCGATACTATATTGCCTAATTTATATAAAGTAGGTAGAATAGTCTTTAGTATTGATAGATAAAATTCACTGATATATTATAATAAGTTAGTATAAAAGCAATTTATTTTTAATGTGTCTAATAAAATTTATACAAATACCAAACTGCCCGCAGAGGGTCTTAAGCATAAACGTAATAGGAAGTCACCCCGTCTGCAAGGAAAATATAGGCAAAAAATTCAGGTTGACAATTTTCCCACAGACAGTCAGTTAGACCTAAGTGAGACTTTGGAAATAGCTGAAAAATTTTTGATGTTTTTTTTTTCTTTTTATGTTCTAGTTTTTAGAGTAAAATATGAATATGAAAACAAAATCTTAAAACACTTAAAGTTATATCATTCTCTTTACAGGGTTGCTAAAAAACCTTAAACTCTAAAATTTGACAGTTTAGACTAAAAAACCAAGAAAAATCTTGAATTTGTGGAATTAAAAAAAGAAACCTGGAATTTTGAACAAAAATCACTAAAAGACTAGAATTTTAAGAAGTTTTAGATGTTAAGTAGTAAAATTTTGATTTGACACAATGACATCTATCATTTAGATATTTTTTAGCATCATCACAATTTCTTTTAATAAAAATCAGTTTTATAGGAGCTTTACAGCATCTATTGAATGTTTGCATACAATTTAACACAGTTTTTACAAAACTTGAGAAAAGGTATTTTTACAAACATAGAGAAAATTCGCCAAAAATAAGTGTCCTTAGCAATAAATGGAGACCTTTATTTGTTATATATCTTTAAATACAACAGAATTAAATAAATGATTTGGCTAATTTTATACTGTTTTTAGTGCAGAAATATAGTTTTGAAAAACCATATATTTTTAGATAGTTTGTTTGTTATTTTTTATCAAATATAGCAATCGAGATTGGCAATCACTCTGGGTACTCAGGGAAACATATAATATTCTAAAAGTTTAGAAAATAACTTGGTGGTTCTGAGAAACTCAGAGAAGTTTTAATTTTTATTAAGTACATCAGAAAAGTTTAAAGAATTAAAAAATTTAAGGCTAGTATTGATATATATACTGAATAAGATTTAGTTCAATTAGTTTCAATACTTTGTTTTATAACCAATTTAGTTAGAAACTTGATTTTTTTTGATGTCGAAAATATGTTGTATTTTCTTTAAAGATTTGAAAAATCTCGAGGTGACTCAGGACAGTTTAAGGTCACTCAAGGCAGAATTTCTTACTTTGACAACCCTGAATAATGTAAATTTTGTTGATAGTTTGTTTATGATGAATACAATTTTTTATTTATTCTAACAACTTTATAAAGTTTATTTTGTTAATTTTTCCTTTTTGGAGATTATATTAGTAGATTTGTATTTATATTATTTATTTTTATTTATTTTTATTTATTTTACATTTTTTACTTTATTTCAAATATTTATGCCAAAAAAATAAATTTAATGATTAAAATAAGAAAAAAATTAATTATATCGAAGCAGATTTTTGCAAATTTATAGCTCTATACTATTATGCTTATATTTAATTATTTCTATTTTTTTCTGTTAGGTATGTAAATACAAACAAATGTTAAAAAACAATGTAACTAAATTGATAATTTTATAAAATAAGATTGACTCTATAGGACAGTATAAATAAAGCTTGAGCTTTTTAATGGTATAAGCTTAATAATTATTTGAAAATATATTTGTTTGTATTTTGTAGTATCATGTTTTGCATATTAGTTTATTATACAGTTTTTTTGTATCGATAAACTGTTTTATTTAAATGAAAACAAAACTATTACGACATATATTAACATCTTTATCAAAGTATAGTTTATACAACATAGAAATTAAATTACTATCTAGAATTAAGATTTAGTGCATTTCAATTTAATAATACTATCATAATATTATTGTATAGTTGTTTTTGTTTTACAGTATTAATAATGTTTTCAACAGTCTGACAATATTTTACTATAAGTTATAAAGATAACTCCATCACAGTATGCAGTATCTGCGGAGCTAAGATAAAAGGAGGAAGTGGCAAGTCTAAGTCCTATACTACCTCTTCTATGCACAAGGATTTAAAAACTTAACACAGCGAGATTTACAAAAAGTCTTAAAGTTAATCTTTAGACAAAGATAGAAGTTGTACTGCACCCGAACCTCCGAAGAAAAGAAAGCTTGAAGCTATCAGGCAAACTAGCCTTGATATAATAAGTCTATAAAAATCTCTGGATCATTAAGTATTCAAAAACAATTGAATTTTTTAAAAACTTAAAATATTTGGACTCGGACTCGGATTCGGCCGAATCCTAGTTTCAAAATTTAGATTCGGATTAGGACTCAGCCGAATCCTAATTTGAAAATAAGACTCGGATTTGGATTCGGCCGAATCCGAAATTTTTGGACTTGGTAGATCACTACTTAAAAGCTTTAAAGTTTTACCTTTCTAGACTTAGCAACTTCCGACTGAATCTTAACAATTGTCGTTGCGAATCACACTCCAATGATTCAAGCCTGATTCTAAAATAAAAAATACTAATTAATTTTGCTTTGTTAAGTACATATTCTGTCTAAAATGCTATGGTACCTATAAATATTTAGTTTTTCTTTTCAATTTATTTATAATATATTTGAGTTTAAAGATTAAAATAAAAACCATACATTTATATTGTTGAATATGCAAAAGGCTTGTTAATATAAAAGTAATAAACCAAAGAGCCTATATAGCTTAGAACACATATTTTCTATATTTGATACAGTCTGGATATAATTAAAATAAAAGATACAAAAATAAAAAATAAAAACTACGTATAAAAAATTATTTTTAAGCTTTTGATTAATATAGTAATAAAATTTAATCAATGGAAGTTTTAAGCTTTAGAAAAAGTTTTAATTATTTGGTTAAGCCTTAAAATCAAATTTGCAATTTAACTGAACATAAATTAGCTGTTTATAACTTTTAACAAATACGATTTACTGCAAAAAATTGATTAACACTTGAAGTTATAAAAACAGTATTTCAGAACCTTTAGATAGTTTTAACTTAAAATTTAATAGTTGTTAGTTAAACAAAGTACACTATCTGTGTCAGTAATTTCATGGTCTAACTATAAAAAAAATATAGTGTATTAATGTCCTATTAAAAAACAAGAAAGGACTCAAGACACAGGACAAGGACAAACAAGAATGTCAAATTAAAAAAAGTTATAAAAATAAAAAACAATTATAAATCTAATTAGGAAATAAACATTTTTTGTTTTAAATTACTCTTACAAATGTAAGTAATTAGACTACATTTTTGTTGATAGAAGCTCTTTTAAAGGTTAAAAAAAATTAAATACATAAGTAACTTTTAGTTGTAAAACATTCATCAAAAACATATATAACTTGGTAAAAACATAAATTATACAAGTTTAATCTACAACCTTACAACAGTTTTAATTACAGGGATCATAAAATTTCTTAAATTATATAAATCTTAGTTTTTTAGTCATTGAGTGTTTTGAATTATTTAACTTATAATCTATTGCTTTACTTAATGAATCAATAACTAGAATGATAATTTTTGACACTTTTTGAATTGATTTAGAAAACTAATGCGTTAAGGTAAATTAGAGTAAAAAAAAGATTGTTTTATAAAGTGTACTAAGCATCGTTCTTATAACAACTAATAAAGGCAAACTTAAAACTAAAATATTTGACAAGCGTTAATTTGGATCGATTAGTATTTTTTTGCAATTTTAACAAAATGCCTAAACTTTAGATCTAATTATTTTTGTTGTTTTTAAAGCAAAAAAATGTTTTTTTTTTGAATAATTTTACTCCAACCCATATTTTAGCCTGAACTTATTATTATAAGTTCTATCGTATTCTTACTTTGCTGTGTTTTCAAGATATTTTCTTTAAATTTTTAATATTTTAATAATATATACGTTAAGCAAGATTGTAAATTTCAAAGACTCTCAATTTTCTAATTGTCACTGAAGCAAAAAAAAAAATAATACACTAAATTATGAGTACTTTATTGGTTAAGCTTTTTTTATTTAATCTGTTTTAATTTAAGACATGAACCATGCTCGTTTTACCAAAATTATCATTATTCGAACATAAAATCCTTAAAATATCTTTTATAGGGAAATTCATGTTCAAAAAATGATAATTTTAGTAAAAAAAGCATGAGTCATGTAATACTTTAAAACAGTTTGAATAAAAATAAAAACGTTAACCAATAAAATAGTCATAATTAAGTATATTACAAGTAGTTTTTTTTTGCTAGAGTGACCATTAGAAAATTGAGGGTCTTTAAAATTTACAATCGGGCATACTTGTATATATTATTGAAAAATTATAAATAAAAAATAACCTTGAAAACACAACAGAGTAAGAATATTAATCCAAAAATAAATAATACTCTCTGGTTAAAACTTCGGTTTGAGTAAAATTTCTAAAAAAAAACTTTTAAGGGGCACTACTCAAATGAAACCCAATCCAATGGATTTTTTTTAAACAAACTCAAAAGAGCGTTCTCTAGAATAAAAATAAGTCTGAGTTAGCTTTAAATATAATGAAAATAATTGGATCAAAAGTTTTGACATTTTTTTAAAAGCTGCCAAAAACGATGAACGAGTTAAATTAACGCTCGTTAATAATTGAAACTAGTAGTAGTCGAAAAAACTCAAAAATATATACAAAACAGTAAATGATAATTTTCAATTTATATAAAACTATTTTTCATAACTAATACAATTTCTAGGAAGTAGTTTTAAGTTGCAACAACAAAATGCCTTGCCAAAACTCCTTCACCACCCAGACGGGCAAGTTCACAGCCCATCGCGCCAAAGTGTCGAAAAGCAAGGCCGAAGCCATGTGTAGGGCCAACGGACAGGAGCTTGCTTCGTTCACCGACGAGGAAGACATGCGCGCAGCCGTGGACATGTTCAACCGCAACAACTGCCACTACGACCCCGACGACCCGGAAAAATACCTGACGTGCGACTCGGACCCCGGCATCGTGAACTGCCCCTACTCGAGCGACGTGATAGAGGGATACCACATCGGTTTGTATTTCGAAAAGCGAGCGGACGGCAGCTTCAAAAAGACCTTCAGCAGCGGCACGCCTTGGAATGAGACCTTGGCACTCGAAGTTGTATTACAAGAATCCCGAGCAGAAGTGGGATTGTTCGGTGGCGGGTTTCTACCCTTATTACAGAGACTTCAGCAAGGGGTAGATGTTTGGTATCGGCGAGCACAGCTATTATTGCAATTGGCAGCAATCCCTCGATTACATGTGTCTTGCCCCTGCCGGTAGAGCAACTTCATCCGGTTTTCCGGTAGAGCAATTTCATCCGGTAGAGCAACTTCATCCGGTTTTAATCAGGCCGCTAGCCAAGAGTCGTGGTTTTCAAGTCGGGACTTTTGCGCTGGTAGGAATGTGCGCTTTGGTGGCTTTTGTCTCTGCATGCGTGGTGGCTGTTTTCTACCGCAAGAAGAACAGAGAGGTGGAAGAGAAGGCGGAGGCTGATGGCTGCGGAATCTAGACGAGTTTATCGTTTTTTATCGTATTGTTGTAAATAAAAATGTATATAATCAGAAATGTATAGTACTCTAATATTGACCTTAAGAATAAATTAAGTATTTGTTGACCAAAAGACTTGCTTGTTTCGCATAAGTAGTTTTAAGAACAGGTGATTAATGAAAATATATATTTTTATAAATATATTCAAAAAATAAAACAGAATTTGTTTAAGTTTATTTTTTGTACTGTAATTTATTGCAATTGAATAATTATCAGCTTACATACTAAAAACTTTCATAGTACATACTAAAGTTGTTAAATAACAACAATAAGTTTCACATTTAAGATAGTAGATCGTAATTTTAAATTAAAAGTCTTAGAATAAGTTTTTAAACTTATTAATGAAATGTTTATCAAAGCTCTTGCTTAATAATTTAAAAAATCTACCCAATACAGTTTGATTCTGAAAACTGTAGTATAATCAAAATGTTTTCTTTATAGTTAGCTATTTTTAATCAAGTATCATATGAATTTAACTGGTCAGTAAAAGTTTAAACGTTGCTTTAAAGATGTCTGGCTATAATGATGTTGAATATTTATAAAACAATAAGAAATATACAAAGTGTTATACTTTTTATATTGAAAACTGTAAATATATTTCTTTAAATTATCTTAGTAAATTTACAATTAAATTAATTAATTTAGAGAGTAATAAATTAAAGTCGGTAAGTTTTATTAACAAAACAATGGTTTACACGTTTAAACTAAATGAAATGAGATTATCAATTGAATAAACTCAATATTTTTTTAATATAATCATGCAAGAAGACGTTAGGCTAAACTTAAAATAAAACTGGCATTTATTTGTAAAAAATTAACAAAACAAAACTTATAGTTTAAAACTATCAACTTGGGAAAATCATAATATTACCAGATTAGTTCATTTTAACATAAGAAAAATATAAACTTTGAAATCGTATTATAAAGTAAGAAATTTTTAACAAATATCAATACTTACAGTAAGCAGACTTGTAAAATTTATGAACATTAAACTCTTATAACTAAAACACTAAAATTAACTACTGCTTTTACTGTTAAAAAATTTAGGTATCGTATCGTGACGTAATATACGTTATGTTTAAAAACCTAATAGTATTATAAACTTGAAACTTTAAAATTAGTTACTTTTAGCGGTTTTAATATTTGCTTGTACAATTTAAAATAGAGATTTATTCATTAAATTTCTATAAGTTGTAAAATAAAGCTTTTAGAAATGAGAACATGGGTATATTTAGTCGTTCCTTCATTTAATATAGTTCCTCCGTCAGCGTTCGCTATTTTCATCTTCTCGTAAGTACAGTAGGTAGCTTATTTTCTCGGCCACTTTTAATTTTCCGCTGGAAAAACTTTAGTGTTATTGAAATATCATCAAAACAGCCTGGGCAAAATTTTAGAATATTTGTGGAAACTTTTACTTTGGCAAAAACTGATTTTCTAAAAACCACCCTAATGCAAAATGTAATGGATCCAATAAATACGACTTTGAAGTTTTAATCTGAAAACTTTTTTTCATGTGGCTAATTATCACATAAACAAATTAAGAAAAATTTAAAACGAATTAAAAGAAAGTTTTATAGTAGTATTTCATGTTTTTTGAATTAAGATCTGAAAATTCAAGAAAACTCAGAAAAAGTGATGAAAATTACTTAAAATTAGAAAATACCATCATAGAATTTTCTTTTAATAGTTTCAAGCTGTTCTTAATGTGAATGTGTGATAAATAGCCACAATTATAAAAATGTTCAGCTTAAAACTCAAAAGTCGTATTTTTAAAATCCCATACATTTTGCATTTGAGTGGATTTTAGAAAATCGGATTTTGCCAAAGTGAAAGTTTATTAAAACAATCCTAAATTCTTTACAGGCTGAAAAATAAGCACCCTTAATAGTATGTCATAGGTACAGTTTTAATTATATAATATTAGTAAGTAACTTACATATTTTAACCTTAGCATTAACTTACCTGGTAATAATAAGATTTTTCTAAAATAATAGTTTTAAATTATAAGTTTTATTTTGTTTGTTTTTTACTTTAGAAGCCAGTTTTATTTCAAGTTAAGCCTATGTGTTCTTGCATGTTTATAAAAAAATTTTACAGAATTTATTTAACTGATGGTCTCGTTTGATTTAGTTCAAACTAGTTAAAAATTGTCTTGTTAATAAAACTAAAAAAATTAATTTATTGTTCTGTTTATCATTAAGTCGAGAACTTTAATTGTAATCTATAAAAAGAAAATTACACAACTTCGTTTGTACAAAAACAACGGCGAACATATATGAAACTTTTGAGTTTTATATTTTTAGCTCTAAATGTTAATGATAATGATATATTTTTATTCAAACGTAGCAAAGTTGCAAGAATTCTAATTTACTAAAAGTTTAATTGTTTTGATTTATATGGCTTTTAACTGACCGAAATCTTGGAAATATGATGCGAAATAAAAGAAAGCAAAATAAGTTCTAAAGTAAGTTGGATAATGTATTTTTCATAAAACTTATCAGAACACCTCAAAATTAAATTTTGTAATTTATCAGAAAAAAAAAATATTGCAAATTTTGGTAGTTATTTTGTAAGTAAGTTATTTATATATTTTCTAAAAACAAATATAAAAGAATACTAGTTTTGTTTAAAGTTAAAATTTGAAAACACATCATTTAAAAATTAATTAACTTCTTATTTATATCTAAAAACAACAAAAAAAAGCAAATGTCTAAAATTTTGTGTATACTAAATAATTTTTTTTTTGTTATAAATTTTGTAAGATTCTAAAAACTAGTTAAAATTTGAAAACACATCATTCAAAAATTAATTTTAACTAGTTTTTAGAATCTTACAAAATTTATAACAAAAAAAAATTATTTAGTATACACAAAATTATAGACATTTGCTTTTTTTTGTAGTTTTTAGATCTAAATAAGAAGTTATTACCAAGAACTAAAGTTTTTTTCCTTTAGTTTTACTTAGTAAGTAATTGATAGCTTTGTTTCAAAAAATAGCTCTGCTTAGTATTATTTAAATCAATGCCGGTATAAACATTCCATAATGTTTTTAAAAACAATTTAAGTTAATTTGTACAATGTACATTTTGGCTTACTTATAACTTTGAACCAAAATTTTATATGTTTTTGAATAAGATGTGAAAGGTGTATATGAAAAGACTAAAGAGCATGTTAAAATAATTGGTTTGCTTTTAATAGTTTTACAGTTTTTTATATGTATATATATATATTAATATTTTTTAAAAAGTTCTGGTTAATAGCGCATGACAAGTTAGATTGGAGCTAAGTATTTATCAGATTATATATTAAACGAATAGGTTTACTGAAGAGTATATGGGACTTTATATCTCATATATAAAACGGTCGTCTAGATATATTTGTTTATTAAACTATGTAATTAATATAGATGTATACACACTTGTGGTTTTATAATTGTATTAAACTAAAAAATAATAATACTTCAAAAACCTATTCGTTTTAATGATTGTATTTATTAAATGTCGTATGTATGTATTTATACATTTACTTTAGAGTTTCAAGTTTGGTTTTAAGCTTTTATTTAAGCTGCAGTTTAGGTGCTGTATGTGAAAGTTAAGAACAAAATACGTTATTTATGTATTCAAATAATACTTGTTCTAGTTTTGAATTGATTTTATCAAAACACTTTTTGACAATTTAACTTTTATTCAAACTAATTTTTATTTCTTTACAAACACTTATTTTTGTTTATTGTTTCAAAAGTTAGCTTTGTTTATAAAAAATCTAAACAAACTTAAATAAACCAGTTGTTCACCAAAAGTAAGCAAAGTAGTTTGAACAAATTAAAAAATATTTTAGCTAATTTACTAACTATAAATACTTTTATTATTTTCAGTTAGATATATTTAAGCCAAGTTATTTTACATTAAAATCAATTTCAACTTTTAAAAAATGGTTTTATTCACTCAAGAGAAAAACAAAAAACTTGTTTGTTTAACAAAGTATTATTTATTGTCATAGTAAAAAAAATGTATCATTTTTTTTTTTTGATTCTAAGTTTTTAATGTCTTGCTAATGTTGTTGTTTAGTATAACAATATTTTTTTATCTTTGACATGTTCTCTAAAAGCTCAAACAGGCATTTTTTTGTATTGTCTTTAAATAACTAAATAAAATTTTAACTTTTTTATTGTTCTAATATTTTTCTTTTCTTAAAATTTTGTAGGTGATTTGTTTGAAAGGTTATTATACAAAGAAAATGTTACAAACTTTTTAAGTGAAAGTACATACTAATTGAAAACGTAAAGAGGTAAGTTATGCTCAATTTTGTGTAAACCGAGTTGAGAATAATGGACTACAAAACAATATCCACTGAAATATCAAAACATTCCAATAACATTAAGTTTAAATACTTTTCGGTCTTAGTTGGAGATATTTCATTTTTACCAAAGTTGCATACAACATAGTGATGGTATTTTAATATAAAGTTTATTGGCTGTTTTAAAAAACATTCAAGTATGTACTATAATAATTTTTATCCTTAACTTTAGGCTTAATTTAAAAGCAATGTTCCATTTTTGTACACTTTTTGTGTCGGTAACTTTTTGGCCAAAACTTTTTTTTGGTTTAAAATCGCTGGCAGGCGCTAAAGAGCAAACTTATCAACCAACAAGCCTTTTTCAACAAAAATCCACGCAAAACTGTATGTTACGGGTTTCAAACGAAGAAATTATTTACTTGTTACATTCATACCAACTTCAATTAGAAATAAGTTAGAAAATATTTATACTAACGAGTAAAATAAAAAATGTGTAACTTAAGACATTATAGATTTACTTTTTCGGACTTTTAAAAATCTTTTTTTTAAATTAGAAAATAGCTTGTATTAAAATGATTGTTAAATATAACTATTGTTTATTGATCGACAAAATACACGCGCTCTAAAAGTTTGGTCTAAAGATAAGGTGCACAAAAAGCTTACGGTTATCGAGTCATGCATAAATTTTATTTACGAAAAGCACTGAATTCTATATATAAAAAAAAAGACAGAAAAACAAAAATTAGGTTTTTAGAATCTATCTAAAAAATAAAAACTGTTTGCTTTAAAAAAAAGAAGATAATAATTAAATTGAAATACATACATTTGTCATAAAAACTCGGTGAGTCATACAATGAGTATTATTTTTTGTTCGTTTGAAGCAGCTTAGCCGCAGTGAAAAGTTCAAGTTGAAGCTTTCAAACGCAACTTTAAACGTTTTTTGACGTCACAGTTTATTTGCATTCGTCTGATTGGCTTTAGCGTCATTAGGTTACTTTGCATTTTGCAGCTAACGATAAACAGCACAAAAAATCTAAAAAGTTTTTGTATAGACTTTTTTGATAACCGTCAGTATAATACTAATCAATTTTAAGGGATTTCTTTTGATTTTATCCTATGTAAATAAGCCTTCTATAAACCCAGAGGTGCCAAATTTTACACTCTTTATAAATAAAAATAACTCTTCAAACGAAAAACTTCACTAACAACAAACTGATTTTTAAATAGTAAATAGAGAGGTACTCTACTACTATGTATTGTTACTAAACTTCGAAAACTGATTTGTAAAAATAAACGTAAAAGTATTCTTTTAAAAGAGAGCTGACTTAAAAGTTTAATGAGTAAAGAGGTCAAAAAAATCGAGTTTGGTAGTTTTTGAGCTTACTCCTATTTTCAAAATATAGAACACTTAATTTGATTTGTTAACATAACATATATATTAAATACAATTATCTGTTTAATTCAGGGTTTCCCAAACTCATTTACTAAATCGCCCCCTTTTCAGAAATTTGAAAAATAATCGCCCCCCACGATTCTACAAAGTAGTTTTTCTCTTGGTTACAAACTTTTGAGCCAAAAAAGTTGTGTTTGAAATGTAATTTAGTCTGGTATTTCTTATGCAAGCATTTTTGTGACTGTTTTCAAAGTAGTTTACAGGACTTGAGAAAATAAGTTACAGTTGTTTTCTTATAAGCTCAGTAAAGTGTATTAAAATACTTGATTATTAAAAAGCCTTGTGTAATCTGTAATAAATCCTGTTTAAATATGTATTATTTTGAAACTAATGAAAAATTTAGGGTAGTGGTGGACAACTTTTGTATCAGCATTTCATATGTACTAAAAAATCTTTTTTATTTTGAACTCGTTAAAAAAAATGTAATTGTGGGCTGCATAATTTAATAAAAAATATATAAGAAAATTAAAAAGCTCGAGAAAAATTGTAATAAAATGATTTAGTATTATTGTGATCTAGTAAATACTATTGTGAACTGAAAACAAAATTGAAAGTGTATTTTAAAAAACTAAGTATCAAAAACTAAATTTTGTTTATTTTCACAACTAGTTTTCAAGTTATTTAATGGGTCGAGATTTGACTGGATCTTAACCGTACGTTATCCATCTGAAATGTTAACTGAAACCTGAAATTTTAATAATCTCTCATATAACGAATTTCGGACATGTAGAAATTAATACTAACTAACTTAATTATGCCGTTAGTTATTAGCCTATAATAATTTACCAGAAGTAGTGAAAAACTAAAAGCTAGTGTTCAACTATTAAAATAAACAACACATTCTAATTGCTAATATATTAAAAATTAAAATAAAACAAAAAACAGTTGTATTAATAGTTTAAAATTCATTAATGTATAGATTTTTTAACAATAATAAATCAAGTTAGAAAAAAAAATTGAGTTTAAGAATCTTTTAAATGAAAAATTTGAAGTCATTTCAAATAGAGACTTCAAAATTCAAATCTATACTCTATAAAAACCGAAAAAAAAATTTAAATAAAAACTTTAATGGTTATTAAGATTTTTTTATTTATACAGATTAAACAAGTAATAACAAAAACATGTCAAATAAATTTCTTTAAAAAAATACTTCAATCACTACGCTATGAAACTTTTAGTGTAATGTAAAACGACAAATACAAACTACAAAAATAACTAGGTCAAAATAAAACTCTTAACGGATTTAAAACATAAACCATTTAATAAATACAGTAGACTTCCGCTTGAAATCGCACCTTGAACAAAAACAAAAAGTGTAAACTCAAAAAATATTACCATTTTTTATTACAAAATGATAAATTTAAATATGTTATATGCAACAACGTTATGAATAAACATGAAATCAACTAAAACATAAAACAAGCATTCATTGAAAAAATAGATCTATATAAGATATTAAATATTATGTATTTTTTGTTTTATTAATACTAAGTTAGTAATAGCTTTATTTAAATTAAATCTAAGAAAGTATAAATTTGCACTTTTTTTTGGGTAAAAAGTGCGAACTCAAGAGAAAGTCTACCTTAATTAATATTTATTAGGCATTATGCAAACCTGTTTTAGAATACATAACTTGATAATTTTTTTATTATAAAAAGACTATATAAATTCAATACAAACCAGGTTAAATAAGAAGTATTTTAAAAGATCAAATAAAATAAACTTTCATAAAATAATGTCTGCTACTGAAGTCTAGTACAATGTTAAGGATAAGGTTCTGCTTGCAAGTTTTTCTAATCTGATTCTTAATCAGTAAAATAAAGCGTTCTTTACAAATATCTAGATTAAATCTTTTGCTCAAGATGTTGATAATGGACTGAAAATCTTTTCAACAACATAGCTAGAAAAACTATAAACAACAATCTAAATTTCTCTTAAATGATTGGATACTTTTGCCTTATTTTTTGTTGAGTCCAAAAGCTTTCATATCGTTCTTTAGAAAAATTAACTTTAAGTTCAAGGTCAGTTTGTAAGTCTGAGAAGGTTTCCTGTAAGTCTCATAACTTCAGATTACTTAGATTTACTTCAAAAAGATCTGCCTCGAAGGGATCCATATTTTTATCTATATGATAGCTTTTTTGTGTCAAATCAAAAATTTACTATATAATATGTTGAAATTGTTAAAAATCCCAGATTTTTTAGGTTTTTTTTTTGCCTAAATTGCCAAATTCCAGATTTCTAGGTAAATTGGAAACCCTGTATAGTTTTATTTCTTAGTCTAACTAAGTGACTTTTCGAAAAACAATTGAAAATATCATGAGGTGATAGTTGATAAAAGATAACATAGATTTTTACAAACCAGTTATGATCCCAAATAACATATATATCAGGTTATAAAATGGTGAGAGGGATTCCGATCGTCTATGATCTATGTAATTGTCAAATAAGAAAACATATATATGAAAATATGTAATTTACTTGAAACTAGGCGTCATAAGTACTGACTTTTTTCTTTATATTTTACATAAACAAGATAAACTTTTTTGTTTAAGTTTTATCTCAGGGTCAAATATTTAATAGAAAGCTAAAATTAGTAACATAGCAAGATAAAAAGTAAAAATTTTATGACACCCCAAAATTTTAAAATTGCCCCCTTTTCGCCCCCTTACTAGTTATCGCCCACCCTTTCGCCCCCTTACTAATTATCGCCCCCCAACTTACTAAAATCGCCCCCAGGGGGGCGATATCGCCCACTTTGGGAAACCCTGGTTTAATTCCTTTATGTGTAATTCGTATCGTTTAAAAGTTTTTTTATGCCATAGTAAATTCTTAAAAAATTTTAAAAACAAACATTAATTTCGAATGCAAAACTTATTTTTGTAACTAAAAGCGGATTGTTTTACATATGTAAGACATAATTCTCTGTAAACTAAAAATTTTGACAAACACTTTTGTTTTTCACAACTAAAAGTTTTTTAATCTTTTGATATGCTGATAACAAACCACTTACTGGCACTAAAGAGTAAATCTAAAATAATGGCTTGTACCTAGAAGGAAATCTGTTAATTACTACTAATAGGTGTAATTTTGGATACAAAGTACTAGTTATAAAAGTTTATAAAGTTATTACAGTTAGCTGAAAATAATATTTTTATTTATACAATAAAAGTATTTATATTGTTATAACTTAGTATAATTTAAACTTATTGCAATCAAACCTTTGTGTAACAAATACTTCAGTAAAATATACGACCTGTTTTCGTTAAATTTAACGAATAACAATCGAAGTTTTATATAAATATAACTAAATCAAATTCAGTAAATGGTTTTATGAAATAAGTGAAAAAAGGTTCTAAATCAAGTGGTTATTACAGAACTTTTTAAAATTTAGATTAAAGTTTAAAAAGTTTTCTCTTATTTTAAACCGTTCTCGTATTTAAAAATAAAGTTTTATATTCTACAAATAGCTTCATTTTTGATAGGAAAAGGTAGTTCAAGTTTTTAAGCGGATTTTTTGTAAAATTACTTAACAAATTTCTATTCTAAGAGCAATAAAACAAAACATGACAATTGACATAAATTTCAAAAGCTTACTAAATTTAGGCCATCTTAACGATTTCAATTACATGTCAAGTTGGAAAAAAAAACTAGTAAAAAGGAAAGTAGAACGATAAATTTTTTTCACTAAACTTGTTCATTAAGCTTCAATATATTTTAATGTTTTAGAATGAGTACATACAACTTATTTTATAGTTATGGAAAAACAAGTTAATTAAGTGTTCAGAGTTTTTTGAATTTAAGGTCTTAGTTTTAAATTATGACTACGTTAATTTTAAAATCCAATTAGAGATCTTAACAAAATAAATTTTAATGAAAACTAGAATCACTTGTCTTCTTAATTTTATTAATTAAAAACACACATATTTGTTTGTCTCTGTGGTTAGTTTTCCCTAAAAGTGTTACAATTTTTTATAGTATAAAATACAAATAGTTTTGTAATTACAAAAATAATGTTTATAAAAACTAAAAATATGTAGAAAATAAAGATATTACAAATATAAAACTGTATTTGAACTTTAATAAAACTTTGTATATTTGAAATAGAGTTATTGTACAATCTGTAAGGATAAACATTTGATATAGTTAAATAAAAAGGACTTTATTGTATTTTTAACTTTTTTAAAACTTACTAAAAAATAATAATCAACTTTTTAAAAGTAAACAATTTGTGTATCATTACAAAAACTTAAGTAATATTTTTCAGTGTTTTAGTTTTGACAAGCTTGTTGATTTAAATGTCTACGTTTTAGTTTTTTTTAGCTGTCAATATGTCATAAAACGAGACAAATAGACTAAAAGTTATAAAAATACTAAGAAATTTTCAACCGTTTTGTTAACGACTAATTCTTAGTAGTTTTATTTTAGTTAAAGCTATTAGACTTCTTTTAGGTTACTCAAGTTAAGCATTACTTGTATAAGAATTTTTTTTAAGATTATTATAAGATTATTTTTAAGCTAACATTTTATTTAAAAACAAGCAAAAATTATTGAAAACATAATTTGATTAACGTTCTTGTAATTTAATCAATAAATCGTTTAGAACTTTTTAAATGCGTATAAAATATAGTTTTAATATGTATATAGTATATATATAATACGTATAAATATTTAAAAGGGTAAAAAAACCGTGCATAAAGACATTGACATTACAATAGAAGCTTAAGGAAACCTTTTTGTTTAAAATTGTTTAAATAAAATAAAACGAATATTTTCGTTACAATATTTGTTTTATAAACAAAATGTATGTATAACAAGAACAAATTATAGATAAAGGTTGAGAAAAACGTTTTTTTTTTCAAATTCGAAACATAAAAGAATAGCATAAATCTTTATTTTTACTTGAACTATAACTAAACGTATATTGTAAAAACATAAACTATTAACACCAAGTTTTCATTTATTTAAAGTTTAATAATTTTCCTTATAGAATCTAAATAAAGTAATATACTCTCAACAAAAAAAATTACTACGCAATGCTAAAAACTTCACTGGTTGTTTTCAAAATTAGTTTTAATTACAAACATCAATCTTCATCTTTAAAATTATTTTATACTTGCTATAAACATTTTATTGATTTTTATAAGAGAAGTAAACACTATCGAACAAATTTTTGTTTAAATCTTTTTTATTTTTTCGCTCCACTTAATATAATACATTTTAATACATTAATCAAAGCATTTTGTCCCATTTTAAATTAAAAGTTATCTGTTAAGTGTTAGTTATAGAAATTTAAAGTTCAACAGACTAAAATTTTGCAAGGAAGTTTTTTGTTGTAATACTATTAGGAAGATTTTATATCTAAAAATTTGAAGTGAGATGAAATAGAATTAAAACCTTTAAATGTTGTCTAGAAAATACTAAATGTATCTTTTAATGAAAAATAGTTATTACACTTGTCTGAAAGTTTTAAAAACAAAAAAGTCTAGTCTTGCAAGTTTAGATTTAAAATGTTTTGTTTAATTAAAATTAAATTACGCTATTTGATTATGTTTTTAAATTCAAAGATTTTATTCATAAAAGCTAACAACTTTTATATTAAAAAAGTTGTAATAACAAATACTATAATTAAAGAACATTATTTTAGTAAGTTTTAAACATTTGTACAGTTAACAGGATAAATGTAAAGCGTTGAAATTAGTGAAAAGTGTATTAGGCAAACAAAGGCTTTAGTATACTTTATTTTTAAACGAGTTTAATTGTCAGCAGTTATTCAAAATGTTACTTTTTAAATTAGCTATGTGTCTTCTGCTGTCAGCAATCTTAAACATATTATGTACGGTTGCGTTATACTAATACTTCAATTCAACTAAATTTAAAAAGTGTCAAACCAACGATTTCCCATCGATTTAAGTTTACATACACTCGAAATATTTACAACTTGAAAATATTCGGATAAAAGCTAAAAACTAGAAGTTTAAAAAAAAGTAGGTCATACTCAGTATCGATTGAAATCAATGTTTTAATGCAGACTTTTTGTCGTTTTTCAAATACATACAAACTTCACTGTCAAACGCTTAATTTTTTTTCTACTACAACTATTGACCGACATACAGAAAATACTGTTTTAATTATAAAGTTACATTTGCTAAAATTTCAAAAAACTCAAAAAATGAAAATATGATTTTTAATTCACTCACACTTATATATAAACTCATATTTTTAATTTTAAGGTAAATACATAGAAATGATCAAAGTCTTTATAATAAAAAGTAAGTATAAGTAAGATTTTAAACCTTAACTTTTTTTAATTGAAGAAGCTTAAAAGCTCGTAAAACAAATGCCTGTTCAAAACATTAGGTTTAAATATTGTAATGAAAGTCAAGAACTTATTTTTTTGAATGTATTTAAACAGAGTTTAAGTAAGTATTTTATCTAATAAAAATTTTTTGATAGACTTTTTAGATTAAATACCTAACCAGAGGCGGTGCTAGGGGTGAAGCATTTGAGCAGATGCTCAACTTAAAAAATTTAAAACTTTACACAATATTATAAAACTCTTAGAAATATTTTTAAGTAAACTTCTGCTCACAAACGATTTATTGTCAATGTAGTGTATTTTATGTAATTAAATTCGTTTTTAAAGTACTAAGCTTAGGGGTTTAATAATTACTTGTAAGTTTTATACATCCTCTAAGAAAAATAACGCTTGTCACAACTTTTTTTTAAACATGTTGAGAGATTAGTATTGATGATTTTAATTTCTAAAGCAGTAAAAACTTATGTTAAGTTTAGTAGATGTACTAATTCTAAACCTTGTTTTTTATGGTGCTAAAACTTGCGTACCATTAAGAAATTCACTTTAAAATAGAGGCTTTAAAATACCATAAGCATCAAGTACTTTTGAACAAACATTATTAACACACTTGTTTGTTAGGATTAGTTAACTAAATTAAGGTAATGAGAATTTTTAATTAAACTGATTTTAATATGAAAGCAGATTAAAAACAAGCATACACTAAATTTAATTGCAATAGATACTTTTATTCATACTTATACCCAAATAAGTTGTAATAAATCTATAATTAAAGAGAGAAATTTTACTATTTGTGCTTTTGATAGTACTACTCATGCGCGACGATTTTATTGTGCAAAACGAGAGAGTAAGAAATTTTTTTAACAACTTTGCATGAACTAGCATTTCATTTTAAGGTCAAACTAGATTTAAAGGAAAACAAAACTTGTATATTTGTCTGAAATCAAATACTTTAGACAAGTACATAGTAAAACTAAAGGACATAAGTAGTTAAAACTTATTTATAACTAAAAGTGACTAAAATATCAATATTAGATTAATAAAACTAGTTATAATCTAAATATTTGGGTCAAACTGAAATAAATTTTTAAAGATTATAGCATCTGAATGTTAAATAAATTATGTACAAAACTTTAAAAAAAATTTAAGTTTGTTCAATCATTTGAGAAAAAACAAAATGTTCGTATATTAAAAAACTAATTTAATTTTTAATCAATCTTACATTCTTCAAGTGCTTTTAGTACCAATAAACTGAATTTTTTTCAAACTAATTTCAACTGTATCAATGGTTATTTTTATAATTAGTTTAAAAAGGCTGTCGCTTATTTTCATAAAAAATAATTTGTAATGTAAACATTAAATTTTATCCCTAAGTAATATTAGTAGTTTCCGTAGAAAATTAAACTGTTAATTAATTATTCAAAAGAATTTAAGCACCACTTGTACCTTATTTTATTTTTCAAGTTTAACGAAGAGTTTTAAGGCTTTTTAGACTTTATAGTTGCTTATGAAAATGTTTATCTCAGAGTTGTAAAAATAGAAGTTTTGATTTTAATATTTTCAGCTCACATGATAATATTGTGTTACTGAAAATACTACAATTAAATCTTTTAATTTATTTTCTGAAATAATAATATACAATTTAAATTTAAAACAAAAAAAGGTACAAAACTAAAATATTTTTTTTAGAACTAATAGAATAAAACATTCTTTTTTGAACATGAATTTATTAATTTTAAATTGGTGAACGAGAAAACCGTGATAATGTTAAAATAAAAAGGACTAAATATTGTCTTTAAATAAAAGTTTCATGATCGAAATTCTTTTTTAAGTAAAAAAAATAAAAAGACTTTTGAAATTAGTTTTTAGAAAATAATTTTCATTAACAAAAAAAAGCATTAATTGCACAATTTTAGTATGAAAACAAAAATTAGTTTACTTGAGGCTTGAAAAAATTTTAAGTCGTTTAAATATTAAGTTGAGTTTATAAAAGAAGTTATAAATAAAACAATAATAGTAAAAAAGCAAATAAATGGTGCAAAACGTTAATGAAATAAAATGTTTCAAGTTTGAATGTGCATATTATACATATGTGTAAAAGTAAATAATGACTTATAATAAATACAGTGCATAAGGTTTTTTTAAATCTACAAAGTGATTAGAATTACATAGTATAAGCATCAATAAAACAGATGGCTTTATACACAAAAAACATTTAAATCAGATAAATAAAAAAATTTACCTGATTAACTATTTCAGTTAAATTTAGTTATTGTAATTTTGAGTTAAAAATCAAACTATTTAAAAAACCATAACTGATGTATACTAAAACAATTAAAAAAAAAAGTTAACAGCTAATGTTAAAATCAGTTTAGTTTGGAATTAAATAAACGTGTATAAAAATTAAAACCTAAAAATTTGAAATCAATGATTAGTTTTGTACAAATAGTATATTTAAAAAAACTAAAAACTGAAAAATATGAGTTGAAATTAAATGAAAAAAAGTTTAAAAGTTCCGATTTATCTAAAACCAAGTGCAGATGGGAAAGCTTATCAACTTATCAATTTATTTTTATAACAAAATCTTTAAACTAAAGAGAAAAACAGCTCAAGTTCAAACATGTTTTTTTAAAATGTTACAGCAGATAAACAGATAAAATAATGAATTGAAATTCAATGAAAAATTACTATTAAAATACTTTAGAAGTATAGATTTATCTAAAACCAAATGAAAATAGCAAAGCTTATCACTTAATTTTAATTACAAGATTTTTAAACTGAAGAAAAAAACAGCTCAAGTTCAAAAATGTTTTTAATTGTTAAAGCAGATAAACGAAAGCAGTACAAAAGTTAGGAAAGCGCTAAAGTGAGAGAAACTAAAAAAAATTGTTTTAACAAAGTTTTAAGTTTCAACAAACTTCCACCTCGCGCTTGTCTGTGACGTCACACTTTCGCGTTTTCTCTTGATGTCGCGCGTTCAACGCCACGTGTGACGTCACAATTCCTCGCCCTCACTGCATTGCGGCGAACCTCTGCAAGAATTGACTCGCGGTTGGCCTCCGTTCGGTGTCCGTGCTTCTCGCGTCTTCAATGAGCGCCCGCTGTTGAATTATTTTTATTGATAAAATATGGATACAAAACGCGCAGATTTTTACTTGCGATAAAGTTGACAATAACGAAAAATCGTTAAACTCATCCATTGTCAAATGATTAATGTTGTTATGCGAATTAGAGCGCATAAGATTTTGCATGTTTAAGTTAAAGTTTTACGCTTTAGTAACTACAGCAGTTCGTTTCAACAAGTATGAAACTCACCATGGGTCCTTGGATTTCTGGCAAAAAGAATTCAC